>NC_137050.1:32428488-32788821 GCF_032717465.1 Coenobita brevimanus
ATCAAAAGCCATGAGTAGAAGGTTTTCATTCTGGGAAATCCATTATATAGCGTTTAGCTTGGATGACAGGATTAGACATCTAAAGCCATGAGTAGAAGGTTTTCATTCTGTGTAAAGCATTATAACTATATTCAAGACTGTGCTTCCTTTCTTCAGCTCTCAGTCTCTAAGATGATTTATTACGGTACCAATTAAAATACTCGGGTGGTTTCATTCGTGTTGAGCCTTTTCGTTAGGATGCCTTCAGAGATGGTGAATGGTCAGGAAAAAATGTACTGTATGTTGCTCTTCCCATATGCAGTACACTGAACTTTGCCATTGGTAATAATGAGGAGCCTACATATGGTGATACTGTGTACTTTGGACGGGGCAAAGCAGCTGTGACATTCACTTGGGAGCCAAACCTCCTTATATTTCTCTACTCCTTGCAGTGGGGAAGGACCTTGGTCCATTTCTAATGAGGCACTGTCTTCTACAAGGGGTTGCAAGTTTCCTACATGGTGTATACACTATATTGTACATGTGGGATAGCCCCACAGAAGCAGTTGTTTACTGTGGTGTACAAGTCTGCTTGGCCAGGCAATGCTGGGTTAAGCAACACTACAACAAGAACAGCCCCATATATTAGTGGAAAATCTAGCTAGGATGGTGATGATTATGATGGCGATTGTTATCTGTGTTGTTTGTTATGTATTTTTGTGTTCTAAATATTAGCCATTTTCATCATTTCCAGTGAGACAACAAATCTGTCAGATTCTGTTTTCCATTACTATAGATAGAGAGGCTGTGCCATTTTTCAGTATTGAATACCTGGCAGAAGTGGGGAGACTAATTATGGGAATGCATTTGACTTCTTGTGCTGTACCATTCATGTATGCTGTATTTGTTATTTAAATGTGAATCCAGGGTGAGATGGTAGAGCTGCGTAACCGTCTGTACCGAGCATTGGGTTATAATACTGGTGGTGGTGTGGCAGCTGCTTCTCGTACCAGCACCACTGCCACTGCCAGGCGTACCTCAACCCCTCACTCATATCCTCACCCTCAGGTATGCTGTTGTTCCTCTAGTATTGCATGAATAGGTTAGTGGCTGTTATTGTAATGCTCAGGGATGTACTGTAATTGATAATAATGATAAATATATTATAGTAACAATGATAATAATATTTTCCTTCATCAGTGACTAGGAAGTGATTTGAAGGCATAAAATTCCAGATAAAGAATATTTATGTTTATTGGGAAGTTGCAGCCATTGTACAAATTATTTTTGTAAATTGTATGTCATGTGAGGTATTCCCAAGAAGAGTGTGATTGTAAAATACTTTCCAAAGCATGCTGAAAGTGTTATAATGATGAATACACTGTTGATTTTATATATTGTGTGGTAGGTGGGGGTGCTCACCATCCACTCACTCGATGTAGTGCTGCTCTCGGGTGTCTGCCCTTTCCTCTCTCCATTTCTTCCTTCCTCTTCTGTCTTTCTTTACTTTATTCTTTCCTCGTCCTTCTGCCTACAGGTGACTTTACACTCCCTCTTTTGTCTTTCTTTCCTTCATTTTTTCCTCTCCCTTCTGCCTATGGGTGACTCTACACTGAGTGACAAGCCTAATGGTTTCCTGTACACCAGGAAACCATTTACTATGCTGGGTTGTAACCATATAAGCAAATTATGGCGCCTGGTGGTTTAGTGGGTAATTACAGCGCCTCAATCAGATTGAGCCGGTGAAGGTTTATATCCAATGGGTGGTTGGGGTTATTGCTCATATAATGCCACTCGGGGATGAGTGAGGCTGGTCACTCTCATCTTAAATGTCAGGACCAAATTGCCTAGCCCTGGGCTTGTATGCTTCTCATGGGGCAACGTAGAATTGGATGATGGATGAATGGATGGATTCACTATAAGAAAGGAAATTGTATAATCTTCAAGAATATTGAAATTAGTGCAAAAATTATGGGGCCAGAGTTCTGGGTGTTGTGGAAAACGTATTAATTATAGAGAAGGTAAGGAACATATCAGATTGTTTGGTGAGTGGTGAACAGGGTTATTTTTGTAATGGGAAGGGATGTGTTGACCAGATATTTGTTGCAAGACTAATATTGAAGAAAGCATATGAAAAGGACTGATCATATTTATTTTGTTTATGAATCTGGAAAAACCTTACGGTATGATAAGGTGATAATGGAAGACAGAGTATGAAGAGTTTTATGTACGGTACCTGGTACGTATGATAAGGCAATTATGGAAGACAGAGCATGGAGGGTTTTATGTACAGTACCAGGTATGAATGATGTGGATTGAAAGCTGCTGAATACTATAAAGATTTGTCACCAAACTTTACACATGCTTCATGCATACATGTATGTATGTATGTATGAAACTTATGTAAAGTTAGATGGATATACAAGTGAGTGGTTCATTGTGAGTGTTGTAGTGTGACAGGGGTTTCTGATATCCAAAGCTGTTGAATATACACTACTGTAATATATATATACGAGGAGTGATCAAAAAGTTTGATGAATGTGAGTATAACAGGGAAATCCAGATTTACGATACCCTAAGATGCGATACCCTGGAATAATGATAGGGTAGAAATACCACCCAACCTTGTCTATCATAGGCCTACCCCTAGTTTTGTGATGGAATTGGTGATAGAAAACATGTTAACCCAAGTAATTAAAGAAAATACAAGAATTAGGGGTGACGACAAACCATCACAGCTTGACTTAGTATTCACAATGGACCCAAATGATGTAAGGAACGTAACCTACCATTGCCCCTTTGAGAAAAGTGATCATCTGATTATTGAGATGGAAGTGGTGGGAGTAAGGGAAGAAGAAAGAGATAAAAAACACAGAGAAAATAGATGCAATTATGGGAAGAGAGACTTTCCCTCCCGGAGGAACTTTTTCCAAAATGTAGACTGGAATAAAATAAATATGATGACAATTGTTGATGAGAAATATGACTTTCTGATAGAAGTGTATAAAACAGGAGTTAGTAAATATGTCCCAAAATTTTCTGCAGCTATGGAAAGGAGGAAAGAATGGTTTAATAACAGATGTAGAGAGGCACACGAGGCAAGAAAAAAGAGCATGGAATAAAGTGAGAAGAAAGTATAGTGAAAGGGCTTGGGAGGAGTACAAGCAGGTGATATGAATATGTAAGAGAAGAATAATTGTGTGAAATAATGAACAACAAACTACAGTCAGTCTGTGTGTTAGAAGAAGAATTTAGGTAACCTGAAATTGAACCTATGGTGATAGGAATGGCAGAAATTATTGTTGACGTGAATGAGGTGCTACAGCTGATGAGGGATTTGGATTTAAGAAAAGCAGTGAGACCAGATGGTCCTGAAGGAATGTGCTGACCAGTTAGTGTGGCCTGTTTATGTCATCATCAAGACATTGATGGAAAATGGACAGTTACCTAAAGATTGGAAAAGAGCAAGTATTGTGCCTTCAAGGGAGGAGATAGGGAAGATCCATTCAATTACAGACCTGTATCACTTACTAGTATTGTTTGTAAAATCTGCGAGAAAATTATTAGAAAAAGACGGATAAAGTATTTAGAAGAAAATGAAGTGCTAACACCAAGACAATTTGGTTTTAGGGAAGGAAGATCATGCATTGCTAACCTATTAAGTTTCTACAATAGGGTAATAGATGTCATACAAGAGAGAGAGGGGTGGGCAGATTGTGTCTATCTTTATCTCAAGAAAGCATTTGACAGTGCCTTATAGGAGACTGCTGTGGAAGTTGAAGACCTTGGAGGGGTGCATGGGAAACTATTTAAGTGGATGGAAGATTATTTGATAGGAAGGCAGATGAGAACAATTATAAGAGACAAGGTTTCACAGTGGAGAAACGTGACTAGTGGAGTACCCCAGATCTCTGACTTGGCCCCAATAATGTTTCTGATTAATGTAAATGATTTACCAGAGGGTTTAAATAGTTACATGAGTATGTTCACAGATGATGCTAAAATCATGCAACATATTAAAGGTACTGATAATTGTAAAAAACTGCAAGAGGACTTGGACAAACTCCACAGCTGGAGCCAGACTTGGAAAATGGATTTTTATGCCAAGAAGTGTCATGTATTAGAAATGGGAGTGAGTGAAAAAAGACTGCACTGGACATATAAAATGGGCAGTGAGATCATTTGTAAAAGAAAAGATGAGAAAGACTTGGGAGTGACTGTTTAGGATGACTTGTCACTAGAAAAACATATAAACAAAATCATTGGAGGAACCTATGGATTACTGACCAATATGAGAGTGGCTTTTAATTATGTGGACTAGGAAATGCTGAGGGAGTTGATAGTGACCATGATAAGACCAAGACTGGAGTATGCAGCTGTGGTATGGTCACCTCATCTGAAGAAGCGTATTGATAAACTAGAGAAGGTTCAGCGGATGACAGTGAAGATACCATGTTTAAGGGAACTCACCTACGAGGAGAGACTGGAAAATCTGACATTACCAACACTGCGTGAGAGAAGGGAAAGAGATGACTTGATCTCGATATTTAGAAATGTAAGAGAATTGGAAAGGGTGGATGGAGAGGATCTTTTTGTGCTGAATGATGGGAGAACAAGAGGTCATGACCCCAAGTTGGGGAAAAGTAGATGTCTTAATGATCTCTAAAGGTTCAGTTTTCCATGTAGAAGCATAAGTATTTGGAATGACTTGAAGAGGTGGTGAAGGCAAAGAACAGTCATGTGTTTAAAACTAGACTGTATAAATATAGATATGGAGACAGTACAACATGAGCTTAGCTCAATTGATGTATACTACAAATAGGTGAATATGCACACACACACACACACACACACACACACACACACAGTGAGTATGCATGAATGTTTATAGTATTTTCGGTAATAGCTGTTTGATATTGTAACCAACCTCAAACATGGCTGGCAATGTAAACATCAAGGGACTCGAATTTCCAGGATTTGACAGTGAAATAAATATCATGGATTTGGTTAAATATTGATTATGAGGGTTAGTGAACTAGAAAAGTAGGTGGCGTATTTAGTACTAAAAAACATGCCTGAAAATACCGAGAATACCATACAGAGTCTGATCCAGGCCAGTGAGACGGCGAACCATGAAATCCAGAATTTGAAGCAAGAAAATATTTAATTAAGGAGAAAACTAGAAGAGAGCAATAACAAAACGGAGAAGGTGAGTAGTGTGTTAGAAGAGAAAAAGGCAAAGTGGGCACATGTGGAAGAAGAACAGAAAGAAGTGGTCAGCTTAAGGGAAATCATTCAGGATGAAAGGGAAAAAAAATGTAGTGAAAATATTGAAGAAAAAGAAAAAATAGTGAGAGAAACTGTAGACAGGAATGGATATGTGGTAAAATTTGGAAATAGGGAGGAGGAAGAAAAGGTTAGATCTGTGGGACTTGAGAGAGACACGAAAATGGTGAGAAAAATACTGGGCAAGATCGATCCCGAAGGAAACAAGTGGGAAAAAGAAACTGAGGAAGTAAGGAGGATAGGGCCATATAAGAAATGGGAAGCAAGACCAATAAGAATTAAGTTGTCATCAGAAAGTGTAGTAAATGATATACTTAAAGTGACTTGGAAACTGAGTAAAGGGGCAGGGATGGAAAATATTATAGTAAGAAAAGATTTGAATGAAGAAGAAAGAGAAGTTTTAAAATCTTTGAAGGAACAAATAAAGGAAAAAAATAACAGGAGGACAAAGGAAGAATGTAAAACTTTTTTTTTGGAGAGTGATGGATATGAAAGTAAGGAAGTGGTATGTGAGGAACTAGAAGTGAAGGAAACAACGGGTATGGATATGAGTATGAAAAATAGAAGAGTGAGTAAAGATATAACCAGTGCGGTAAATATAAGTATCATGTATAGTAATGTGGATGGGTTAATATCTAAGAAAGGGGAAATTGGAGACTATATAAATGAAAAGAAACCTAAAATTGTTTGCTTGGTGGAGACTAAATTGCCCCGAGATATTGATACAAAATTATTTGGATGGAACAATTATAATATTTGGAGGAAGGATAGAGAAAGCAAGTTTGGGGGAGGTACAGTACCCTCGCATCCAACATGCGTTAGTCCAGCATGATTCGGGTCCAGCACGGAGAGCAATTAATTAGTATTATTTAATACGATTTAATTACTGCAACACGAGTGTGTTAGCATAACACGCACAGAGCTCCAAGAAGTGGGCGAAATCTGCAGAATTCACTCTAGCACGATCACCCCCGGTCCAACATGGTCATACTGGACATTCCCATGATGATGATAGCCAATGAAAACTTCTGATCAAGTAGCCTTCCCCGCCTGCTATCGTGACGTGATCGTGATGCCGCCCAATTAAAAACGCTTCTGGTGTCACGTGATGTTTTGTTTAAATTTCTCCCGCCACATCGCCACTCAGTCGCATAATTGCATTGGAAGGTGCTTTTTTCTTGCTGCATTTTCTGCCCTTGTTACTGCATTTTACCTTGCTCACGATGCCTAGGAAGCTTTCTGAGAACCCCAAGAAGCGTCGGGACCTCCCTCAGGCCACCAAGCTAGAAAGCATCGAGAGGAAGAAGAAAGGGGAGAGGAAAGTTGACATTGCCAAGGCCTACGACATGAATGAAGCCAACGTGAGGATCATAATAAAAAACTAGGACAAGATCCTGGCAGCCGAAGGCTATCACACGGCACTTCATACCAGGTTTGCCGAGGATACGATGGTAAATCGGAACGGTAACGTGGTAAAATTGCCGACGATACCACGGGCATTTGGAATTCATCTGGATGGATTCCTGCCGAGGATACGACGGGCAAAACAGTGTGACCAAAACCCAGGCAACTCGACAGAGAATGTATCATACTACAGCATTGAACATTTAGCCTGACACTGAATACATATTAATATTTTAGAATAAATATCAATCGTTTTGAAACCCGTCTCATCGGCGTGCATACCAGTTTATAAACAAAGTTGCTTCTCCTTATTCTCTACCGAGTCAGCGACAGCGATCACTTTTCACAGTCACGAGACGGGGCTCTGGCAACAGCATGAGAAGCATGCACTTTGCCGAGGATTACAGAGTGCTAAAACAGGCAGAAGCAGGACCTTCCATGGCTGTGGATGAAGATAGTGATTCTGAGTATGATTTCGAAGGATTTATGAGGGAGGTTGAGGAGGAGCAACAGCCATTACCTGCTAGTGACGCCAGCAGCCATCCTCCGGGGACCCAGTAGGACTATCTGCAGCCTTGGATACCACCTTCCATTCCCAGCAGGCCCACCAACACTATCCTAAAAGGTTAGCTATCATTCATAGCACAGTACCATTTATTATAATTACAATAGTACCAATATATGTATAGGTATATGGTAGGTACCGTATTTCGCGGCATGTAAGACGCAGCATTGTGAAAGACGCACCCTAATTCTGGCAGGGCAGTTCTGTGAAAAAAAAGTTTGCCCCAACCAAGATTGCAGTAAGGTTTCTTAATAAGAGCCATTACCACACAGATACACACTCACCTTTCAGAATCTATTCATTACTGATCATCAGCCTTTGGTTTCTTTTTTTATATACAAAGAATGGTACAGGAAAAGAAAACAATGCCCCTTCTTGACAAAACGGGACTGATATGAGCCACTATCACTTAGATACACACTCACCTTTCAGAATCTATTCAGTACTGCTCTTTTTCCTTTAGTTTCTTCTTTAATGTACAAAGAATGATACAGGAAAAGAGAAAACAAAACCCCATCTTAACAAAACGTGACTTCAAATTACGAGGCCATCTCAACTTTGTTGATAAAAATGTATCAGTAAACTGATCTAAACACTGTTTTTAATATTTTATGAATTTAAATGAGCGATTGGTGAAAAAGATAACTAGATCTGATGTGAGAGGTGTAAGACTGAGAGGAAGACCACGAATAGGATGGATGGACAGTGTGAAGAGAGCGCTGGATGCGAGAGGGATGTCCGTTGAGCAAGGAAGAGTGGCTGTGCGTGACAGAAATAAATGGGGAGAAATTGTGAATGAATAAGTGATGACGCAGCCCTGAGGGGATATTCTCCCGCATTTGGTCTGATCAGCTAGTCAGGTCAGGTGCGGGTAAGGGGATGGGTCTGTTATGATGTGGCAGGGGTAAACCAGTTCTGCTGTCGGGCCCTGCTGTGGATGTCACTGCTTGCATTGCGCAGTTGACCCTTGTGCGGTGTGATGCGGTGAGGATCTGTCCGTTCTCCCCTTTGGGGCTAAGATGCGAATGAATGTGTTTGAATGGATGAGTAAATGGAGAGTGAGTCGTCCTGTCTCGGCTACCTCCCTTTCCTTGGGGGAAGCAGCCTAGGTATATAGATAGATAGATAGATGAATTTAAAACCACAGATGAAGTCAATAAACTCTATTCTTTCATTCACTGACGAAAACATAAAATACAATGAATGTTCACATCAGTTCATTTATCCTAAAAGAACCCCGTCATATTCCACTCCTGTTACGGAATTTCCTCACATTGCCTTGACTCAAGCACAATATCAGACGACTACCATCATTAATCATGCACTCTAACTAACCTGTAATTACCTCGACAAATAATATAAAAAGGTAGCACTTGTAAATACACAAATTACAATGTTTTACAACCAATGTTCAATATAGCAAGGCTGCTTGGGAACAGGATAGACAGCTGTTTTTACTCTCTTCTCTCAGTATCACTCCTTCACTGTCAGCTATGTTTGCCTTGCAGCATCAACAATTAAAAATGTATGCTTCACTGATCATAATTTACTATAAACATTCATTTCAAAACATACTATGGTGAAAACATCCATTGTTACACCTTAGTAACACTGCTGCCTCCCAGTCGCTAGACAGCAGTCTCTACCCCTTCCTCTCAGTATCACTTCCTCACTGTCAGCGATGTTTCCCTTGCAGCATCAACAGTTAAAAATACGTTCTTCACTGATCACAATTTACTAAAAACAGACATTCATCTCAAAACATGTCAAGAATGGTGAAACTATCTCTTAGCAACACTGCTGCATCCCAAGCGCTAGACAACTGGCTCAACCCTTTTCTCCCAGTATCACTCCCTTACTGTCAGCTGTTTTCCTTGCAGCATCAACAGTTAAAAATGCATATTTCTCTTACCAGAATTTGCTAAAAACAGACATCCATCTCAAAACATTCGAGTACTGTGAAAACATCCATTTTTCGTCTTAACACTGCTGCCTCCTAGTCGCTATGGTACACACACACACACGCACACATGTACACACCACATGCAACATTCGCTCACCTCTGAAACATTTACATCAGTCCGTTTTGGAGTACCCAGTGGCTTTATTATATGCCAAAAACATCAAAATGTATTTGGTTGTTCAATATAAATATCATCACTTAAGGACATGAAACATCTCAAACAATTTATTCATCCAAACATCGTCAGTGCAAGACTAAAGGTGTACAGCACCATTGATCCTAAATTTTCCATGCTTGCATCTGTCATGATCACCTAAAACCTATATTCACTTCATATTACTGACATGGTGAAAATTTCACTCGTCTTCAAATCCTGAGACTTCATCACTACTTCCCCCAAGTCCTGAAGCATCACTGGAAGTCATCACCTCAGTCATCATCACTGTTTCACTGTCACTTTCATACAGTAAATGGTCCTCAGTACCATCCATTGAATTGCTTATACCACACTTCATACGATTTTAACTTGGCAATCGTTTTAACTGAGCACAGGCGATATTCAGACTTGGGGCATTTGATACAGCCCACATTAACCTCCTCAGTACATGTTTCCTGAACTGAATAAAATCATATGGCGAGGATGAATAAACTACCCTATAAAATACATTGCTGGGCTGAAGGGATTATAATAAGCGGATTATCAGTTCCCTAGCCTGACTCTTCCCACTTCTACTTCCTTAACCCCTACACCGCGGGCTTGTTTACCAATGACTTGCGTGTGCCGCGGGGTTGTTTGGGCTCCGACAGACTCTCAAAAAATATTTGCCAAAAATCAGTTATTAGTCCTAGAATAATAAAATTACATATGCTTATGGCACATACCTTCAGCTTTCTCCTGGAATGATTGTTGAGCCTTCGTCAGTTACTGTAGGACTTGTGGAGACCTCTGAAGTAGGGTAACGAAGTCTCCACTTTACACTTCCCGACAACCCGTAATATGATTACCACAGCCAGATACAAACACTATAAACACTATTCTACAATTTTCAAGTAGTTTGGGATCCATACTAAAAAAAAAAAAACACTGTGAAAGCAATGGAAATTACGAGCGCGTGTGATCGTCGCACTGGCACTAGTTCGCTCTTAGTAGTCTGTCATTTATTATTCATAAAACCCCTCACACTTTATATTTCTATTACTATATAACACTTATATATATCTACAGTCTTTATTCATAAGTTTCCTTCAGTAGTATTAGTTTATTGTCACTGTAGGGATTCAATTTCTTTCAGTAAAATACGTAGCATTCACTTTCGTCCTGTATACTGGCATTGAGAGTGAATGTCACTTTCATCTTCACTCTCATAACTCATAGCATTCAGACATGCTAGAGTGAAACTTTCACTTTCATTACTCCTAGGGTATATACTCGTATTCTTATAATACTACTCATTTACATTTCTATTTACGTTCTCTATTTTATTTACGTTATTTACATTTCTATTTTATTTACACTGTGTTGTGCACTGTCACTTGAAATAACTTATAAAACTGTTTTCCATTGTTCACGTATATTTACATTCATTACTTTCACTTGCTGTTTACACATTATTTACACATTATTTACAATTCCACTTGCACTGTTTTACTCAATAGAAAGATCGTACTCACTCTTTTATCAATTGTCAGCCCTTTACCTCTTTCCACACGAGGTTTAGTAGGGGGTAAAGGTCACAGGGCCATTTGCATGGGGGTGAAAAAAGGCCTTGAAGTCAGCAAGAAGAAACATACGTACTCTCACTTCGGAAGTTGAGAGTAACCTGATAACGGAGGGCTAGCGTGGAGGCCTTGTAAGGGGTTATTCAGGGTTACCAATATTACTTCTTGAAACAGCTAAGTCTAGCACTGATATGATTGGCAGGAAATCTAGACAATACATTATAAATTTGGTAGTTCCAGGTGAATGTAAATATCACTTAGGCTTCTCCCTTCCCTCCTTACATGTATATTTATTTCGAAAATAGATTAGAGGTCTACTTAGGAGATATATTTTCAGAGCTACCAATGTTAGATCTTGAAACATCTTTGTTTAGCACTGATTTGATTGGCAGGAAATCTAGACAATACATTATAAATTAGGTAGTTCCAGGTGAATGTAAATATCACTTAGGCTTCTCCCTTCCCTCCTTACATGTATATTTATTACGAAAATAGATTATAGGGCATATTTCAAGGGGAAAAACAGCGAAAATTAGCGAACGAGTGCACGTGAGGTGTTGTCAGGTGATAATTAGCCAATTCCAGGTGTTTGGCACTCTCACTTACCTTATTTCTTTCTTGTATATATTATTTGGTATAAGAATAGGACATAGGGCTTATTTCAATGGATGAAATCAGTGAAAAATTCCAGGGAAGATTTACTTAGCGTAGCACGGCCGGGCAGGCGAGAGGATAGGGTAATGGAGGGGGGGTAGGGAGGGGAGTCAAGAATGGGGAGAAATGGCTAAATTGTCAACAATGGATGGGAGTACAGATGAGATTAGGAGTGCTGACTAGTGTTGGACATTGGCAGTACTGATAGATGATACAAGCCCCCACTTGGAAGCCCTGGTGAATTCAAAATAACACAGAATCACAAAAGCGACGCCCCGCGGTATGATCCCTTGTTCCCAAGCGTCACGAAAGTGACACCCCGCGGTTAAGGGGTTAACTACACCCACACCAAACTCTCACCTACACCTTAGGATTCTGGTCGTTTCGGCCGTAACGTCCAAAATGGCAAACGATTTTACAACCTAACCTAACCTAACAAATTTGGACGTTACGGCCTAAATGATCCCCATTGCCGATCATGAGAGCTTTGCTTAGGCAGCAGAGATGCAGAGAGTGAACGTTGTCAATCATTCTGATCGCTTCATCTGCTAAGAATACAGCAGAAATGGCGGACGCTGATATGAATCCCCGTCAGGCACTGCTATTTCAGATATTGCATCAGTTATGCTACTCAGTGAATTTTATCCTATTTCCATAACAAAATACTGTAATTGGGTGTGCCCTGAGTTGCATAGACATTGCTAAAGTACTTCACTTAGCTGAAAAAGTGAAGCTGTAACTTCGTTAGCTTGCTAGAGTAGGGTGTACGCTAGACACTAAACTGCTAAGTTGCTAAACCGCTAAACCCCTTGACGGTATTGGCCAGTTGAGCTGAAAAGAATCCCGTGAATGCTTTGTGTTCTTGAACTTGCATGTTTTAATATCTGCTGCATATATACACTCACAAAATATCACAAAAGTAACTGACCTAATTAGGGTTACTGAATTTCCATACGTGACGAAAGTCTGTTTTGATGACTTGGCAGTTTCACTAGCCAGCATCTCTCCAGCATGATTGCTTTGCTAGTTAGTGAATGGATGGCAAGCAAAGTGGTCATGATTGCCTTTCAGAAGGTTAGCAGACAGTTCACCAGTGAGCACGTTATTTTGCTAGAGTAGGGTGTACGCTAGACATTAAACTGCTAAGTTGCTAAACCGCTAAACCCCTTGACGGTATTGGCCAGTTGAGCTGAAAACAAACCGTGAATGCTTTGTGTTTTTGAACTTGCGTGTTTTAATATCTGCTGCATATATACACTCACAAAATGTCACAAAAGTAACTGACCTAATTAGGGTTACTGTATTTCCATACGTGACGAAAGTCTGTTTTGATGACTTGGCAGTTTCACTAGCCAGCATCTCTCCAGTATGATTGCTTTGCTCGTTAGTGAATGGATGGCAAGCAAAGTGGTCATGATTGCCTTTCAGAAGGTTAGCAGACAGTTCACCAGTGATCATGTACGTTAGCTTGCTGGAATAGTGCGAATGCTAAACTGTTAAATTGCTAAACCGCTAAATATCTTCACGATGTTAGCCAGTTGAGCTGTAAACAAACCCGCGAAAGTTTTATGTGTTTCTGATCTCGGGTGTTTCTTAAATCTGCTGCATATACACACTAGTGTATATTATTTTTAAAAATAAAATCAAGTCTGCATACTGTAGAAAACACCTGTGGTTGCTAAGCATTGAGATGATCATCTTTATAAGAGTTTCTTCTCAGTTAAGCCTAACTAACCTGCCTTAGTCTAACGTGCAGGACGCATGGGGATATTTTAAGGTAACTTTGAGACAAAAAAGTGCGTCTTATATGCCGCAAAATACGGTATTTAGGGTGACTTTTCCTAGGGTTGCTGACATAATTCATTTTTCCCCATAAGCTCTATTGTTAGTCCAACACATTTTTGGTCCAACACGTGACCCATGCATGACAATATTACCGTGCTGGACGCTAGGGTACTGTATAATGATTATATCATGTAAAAACCTAAGAGCAAAAAATATAGAAATTGAAAATACCACGGCTGAACTTTTGAGAGTTGAAATAGAGGACAGTTACGGAGAAAAAATAGATGTACAGTAATAGTATTTTATATGCCTCCCAAAACTAGGACATGGACAAAAGAAGATTATGAACAGTTAATAAGAGAATCCATTATTAAAATAAAGATGATACTTGAACGAAGAAATAGAATAATAATAATGGGAGATTTTAATTGTAGAGAAGTTAACTGGGAAAGTATGAATGCTGGGAGCAATGAGGAATTGTGGGGAAATAAATTATTAGATTTTTTTTTTTTTAATGCTAGGAAGAAGGAACCAAAGGCTGAGCCTGCATGAACATTCCTTCCAAGAAAAAAAAAAGAGAAAAACTATTCAAAAGAGAGGCAAATTCAAGATCCACTCATTTTGAGATGCCTGGACACACTGCATTCGAAAGACTGGAGATCATAGGAAGCAGGAAATACAGACAGAGGGAGACAGTTCCAGAGTTGACCTGTTGCATAAGTGAAGGACTGGGAGTAATGGTTAACTCTTGCATTAGAGAGTTGGACAGAAAAGGGATGAGAGCTTGTTACTAGACAGGTGCTACTCGCCCGTCGTAGCGGTGGAGGGATGCAAGCAGACAGTTCTGAGATGCAGTGACCATTGAAGTAGCGATAGAAAAGAGATAAAGAGGCAACAGTGTGGTGAAGAGACAGAGGTTGAAGGGAGCCAGTGAGAGGAGGAGAGTTGATGAGATGAAAAACCTTTGACTCCACCCTGTTGAGAAGAACTGTACAGTATGTGGGGAGCCTCCCCACACATGAGAGTTGTACTCTAAACAGGGGCAGATAAAACCTGTGTATAAAGTCAACAACTGTGCAGGGGTAAAGAAGGCACGGAGTCAGCTTAGCACACCCAATCTCTTCGAAGCAGATTTTTACAAGAGATGCAATATGATCTTTCCAAGATAAGTCCCATGTGAATGAAACCCCAAGCCTGTTTAAGGATGATGCAGGATTGAGCTGGATATTATTGAACATTAGTGGGTACTCCTGTGGAAGATTTTGATGGGTTCATAGGTGTAAAAGCTGAGTCTCTGATGCATTAAAAATAACAAAATTATTTTTACCCCAGTCAGAGATACGAGCCAAGTCAGACATTAGGTGTGCCATAGCCTCATCCCTTGTTTGTTGAAGTAACTGCTGAGATGGATGTTGCAGGAACTGAATGGAAAGGTGAAGGGTGGAATCATCAGCATACGAGTGGATAGGATTAGATGTACAGCTTAGAAGATCATTGATGAATAAAAGGAAGAGAGTTGGCGATAGGACAGAGCCCTGAGGAACACCACTGTTGATAGGTCTAGGAGATGAACGATGGCCGTCTAAAACAGCAGGAATAGAACGACCAGAAAAGAAGCTATAAATGAAGGCATAGATAGAAGGATAGAAACCTTAAGAGGGCAGTTTGGAAATTAAAGATTTATGGCAGATTTGATCGAAAGCCTTTGAGATGTCAAGTACAATGGCAAATCTTTCACCAAAGTCCTGAAAGGAGGATGACCAGGAGTCTGAATGGTAGATGAGAAGATTGCCAGTGGAGTGTCCCTGACGGAACCCATACTGACGGTCAGAGAAAAGGTTGTGATAGGAAAGGTGCTTTAAAATTTGTGTGTTAAGAATAAACTCGAAAACTTTTGAGACATGGGATGTAAAGCAATTGGACAATAGTTAGAGGGTTGGGAATGGTCACCCTTCTTTGGGATTGGCTGAATGAGAGCAAACTTCTAGCAAGAAGGAATGGTACAAGTTGAAAAGCAAAGGCGAAGGAGTTGGTGATGGAAAACATATTAACCCAAGTAATTAAAGAAAATACAAGAATTAGGGGTGATGACAAACCATCAAGGCTTTACTTAGTATTCACAAAGGACCCAAATGATGTAAGGAACATAACCTGCCAATGCCCCTTTGGAAAAGGTGATCATCTGATTATTGAGATGGATGTGGTGGGAGTAAGGGAAGGAGAAAGAGATGAAAAACACAGAGAAAATAGATACAATTATGGGAATGCAGACTTTCCTTCCCTGAGGATCTTTTTCCAAAATGTAGACCGGAATAAAATGAATATGATGACAGTTGTTGATGAGAAATATGACTTTTTGATAGAAGTGTATAAAACAGGAGTTAGTAAATATGTCCCAAAATTTTCTGCAGCTATGGAAAGGAAGAAAGAGTGGTTTAACAACAGACGTGGAATGGCACACGAGGCAAGAAAAAGAGCATGGAATAAAGTGAGAAGAAGGTATAGTGAAAGGGCTTGGGAAGAGTACAAGCAGGTAAGAAATGAATATGTAAGGATGCGGGGAGAAGAAGAAAGGATATATGTGAAAAAGATATTGTAACTAAATGTAAAAAAGAGCCAAAATTATTTTATAGGTTTGTGAATGGTAAAATAAAAGTTAAGGACAGTACAGGTAACTCGCACGGAACACGATCTCACGGAACGCGCTCGCAATTATACACGGTAAGGGCTGGGATACATAAAAGACAACGTAAGATTAAAAAACCATTATGAAAACTACAAATTAACGCAGGAGAGGCCTTTGAAAGATCAAATCCTCGAACGTCACCACAGCGCGCGGTTTGTTTTGATTACGTGACGATCTAGGCGAGAAATTATTCAGTGAGTGAGACATTCCCGAGTACAGTAGCACAGTATTTGTAAGTTAAATATTTACAGTACTGTACTGTTCTGGTAAGTTTATGTGCAACTTAAAGTACTATTAAATAATGTTAAAGCAAGAAATAAAGTCTTATAACCAGTTTACCTGATAGGCGTCAGAATATTGCCTTTTTTATTTGTTCGTTTTTTCCACAGTACTGTACAGTATTTGTAAGTTAAATATTTACTGTTCTCATATGTACTGTACTTGTAAGCACTTAAATAAAGTTAAATCATTAAATAAAGCCTTGTAACCAGTTAACCCGAATTATATGATTACCCATGATCGGCGTCGGAATATTGCCTTTTTTGTTTGTTTGTTAAACTCTTACTGTACTGCTTTTCTACAGTACTGTATTTGTAAGTTAAATATTTACTGTTCTGGTATGTACTTGTAAGCAATTAAAGCATTAAATAAAGCCTCGTAACCAGTTAACCTAATTTATATGATTACCCATGATCGGCGTCGGAATATTGCCTTTTTTGTTTGTTCGTTAAAAACTTATAATAAGAGAAAAATACATTTTTGTCGTGGTATCTTTACCTATTTGCTCAGGTTTGCTGTAATGGTTTGGATCATTTGATGCAATGCAACTTGTAGAAAACTGTGAAAACTTTCGGGAAGTGAACAAAAATCTGGGACATGAGACTGACCTTGACTTCACCCTCTCATGTATCATCTGTCAGTTCACCACCTGCTATCGTGATGAGTGGATGTACGATTTTTTCGCTTGTGGCCATGCCTAACCACACATAGTTACACCCATTATCTCAACCCAGACAGAAAATACAATCTTTTTCCTCCCTTGCAAAACACAAACAACCACCCTGTTTACGAGACAGCAATATATATTGCGAAAATAACAAGGTAAAATGATAAAGATGAACGTAAAATGATAGAGAAAGATGAACATGTTATGACGGAAGAAGTACGTTTTCTCCGTCTGTAAACGTATTTATTTCTGCTTTGTATCTGTATTCGTAATAATTAGACTTATTGTTAGTTCTGAAACTGCATTACGATTCTATTTTTAGCCATTCTCGTGGTGTGGGAGCTGGAAGTTGTGACACAACTTCCTTATTGCTAATCGGACTGACCCTCCACTTTATTCTTCCGTGGCAGAGTCTAGCTTTGGAGGACGTGCAGTTTTCTCATTTAGGACTGAAAATTCAACTCTTTCGCTCCCTTTTCCAAGCATGGGCACAACGATAACGTAAAAAATAACTCGAAATTACCATAAACATATATCAAAAAGGTGAAAATGTATTCATAACATTTTTTTTTTTTCCAGCCATTCCTAACATTATGTACTGAAATCATTCAGTATCACAGTACTGCATTTCTAAGTTAAATATGTACTGTTCTGGTATGTACTTGTAAGTTAAAGCACTGGTACCAGTTAACCTGATTTATATGATTACCTATGATCGGCGTCGGAATGTTTCCTTGTGTTTATGTACAGTATTTGTGTGTTGATGTTTTTTCTGGAGTACTGTATTTGTGAGTTGTAACATTAAATAAACCTTCTAACCACTTAAAGTGCTTTCTAGTGATTACCAGTGACAGATAACAGCAAAACAACACATTTGGGGGGTCTAGGGAGCAAAATACGTTGTAGTTTAAATATACGCGATTTCGCACCTAACACGGCACGGTAGGAACGAAACCCAAGTGTTCCGTGCGAGTTACCTGTATAATACGATTGAGGGATGGAGATGAAACTTACGAAAGAGAAGAAGAATTGTGTGAAATAATGATCAGCAAACTGAAGTCAGTCTTTGTGTTAGAACAGGAAATTAGGGAACCTGAAATAGAACCCACGATGACAGGAATGGCAGAAATTATTGTTGACGTGAATGAGGTGCTGCAGCTGATGAGGGATTTGGATTTAAGAAAAGCAATGGGACCTGTTGGTGTGGCTGGATGGATCCTGAAGGAATGTGCTGACCAGTTAGTGTGGCCTGTTTATGTCATTATCAAGACGACTTCGATGGAAAATGGACAGTTACCTAAAGATTGAAAAAGAGCAAGTATTGCGCCAGTCTTCAAGGGAGGAGATAGGGAAGATCCATTCAATTACAGACCTGTATTACTTACTAGTATTGTTTGTAAAATCTGCGAGAAAATTATTAGAAAAAGACGGATAAAGTATTTAGAAGAAAATGAAGTGCTAACACCAAGACAATTTGGTTTTAGGGAAGGAAGATCATGTATTGCTAACTTATTAAGTTTCTACAATAGGGTAATAGATGTCATACAAGAAAGAGAGGGATGGGTGGATTGTGTCTATCTTTATCTCAAGAAAGCATTTGACACTGCCCTATAGGAGACTGCTGTGGAAGTTGAAGACCTTGGAGGGGTGCATGGGAAACTATTTAAGTGGATGGAAGATTATTTGATAGGAAGGCAGATGAGAACAGTTATAAGAGACAAGGTTTCACAGTGGAAAAATGTGACTAGTGGAGTACCCCAGGTCTCTGACTTAGCCCCAATAATGTTTCTGATTAATGTAAATGATTTACCAGAGGGTTTAAATAGTTACATGAGTATGTTCACAGATGATGCTAAAATCATGCAACATATTAAAGGTACTAATAGTTGTAAAAAACTGCAAGAGGACTTGGACAAACTCCACAGCTGGAGCCAGACTTGGAAAATGGATTTTTATGCCAAGAAGTGTCATGTATTAGAAATGGGAGTGAGTGAAAAAAGACCGCACTGGACATATAAAATGGGCAATGAGATCATTTGTAAAAGAAGAGATGAGAAAGACTTGGGAGTAACTGTTTAGGATGACTTGTCACTAGAAAAACATATAAACAAAATCATTAGAGGAACCTATGGATTACTGACCAATATGAGAGTGGCTTTTAATTATGTGGACTAGGAAATGCTGAGGGAGTTGATAGTGACCATGATAAGACCAAGACTGGAGTATGCAGCTGTGGTATGGTCACCTCATTTGAAGAAGCTTATTGATAAACTAGAGAAGGTTCAGCGGATGACAGTAAAGATACCATGTTTAAGGGAACTCGCCTACGAGGAGAGACTGGAAAATCTGACATTACCAACACTGCGTGAGAGAAGGGAAAGAGATGACTTGATCACGATATTTAGAAATGTAAAAGAATTGGAAAGGGTGGATAGAGAGGATCTTTTTGTGCTGGATGATGGGAGAACAAGAGGTCATGACCTCAAGTTGGGGAGAAATAGATGTCTTAATGATCTTTAACCCCTAGGGTACGCAATTCTCCAGCCCAGGACGCAAAAACAGGTCAATTTTTCGACGTCCTCAAAGGTTAAAAGTTTTATGCCTGATTTATAGAGCTTGAATTTACACACCTGAAAACGCAAACCCCACCCTCCTAGACCCAATCGTTACCGAGCTCTGGTTAGTCAAAGTTTATAATAGTTACCCGTCGTGGCCCCGGCGAGAAAGAAAATACGCCGCTCGCACCTGTTTTCTTCGCAACAATACGTACAAAAATCACCAAAATCAATTTTTTTTGGTGTGTATAGATGTTATAAACCATCGTCATGTGCTTAGAAAAAAATAAAATTGAAACAAACCCCCCAAATAAATTTGATAAATAAAAATTATCCTTCTCTCCTCTTCTCTCCTCATACCTCTAATCCCCTCCCTCCCCTCCCCTTCCCTTCCCTTCCCTTCCCTTCCCTTCGCCTAACCTCCCCTCCTCTTTCCTCTTCCCCCTTCCCTTCCCTTCGCCTAACCTCCCCTCCCCTTTCCTCTTCCCCCTTCCCTCCCTGCCGAGCTGTCAAATCTAGCAAGGGAAGTAGGTCATGAACCCCCCAATAAAAATATGATAAATAGTAAAAATTATCCTCCCCTTCTCTCCCCTCTTCAAACCTCCAGTCCCCTCCATCCCCTTCCCTTCCCTCCCCTCCTCTCTCCTCTCCTCTCCTCTCCTCTCCTCTCCTCTCCTTCCCTCCCCTCCCCTCCCCTCTGAGCTGTCAAATCTAGTTTTCGTTTTGTTTCGTTTCCTTTTGAATGCTTCAACGTGCTTCCATGCGTCGGCATAAAATAAAATGTCTTTTTCAAGTGGGTTTCGACTAAATACAGCTAAATTAATTCTGGTGTGGATATCTTTATGCAGACCCAATAAATTACAGGTAATGATTCAAAAACACATGCCATAAAGCATAAAAAATATGCAAAATATTCGAGGGCGGGTAGGTGCTAGGGGGTGCGTGTAAGGGGTGCGGGGGTAGGGGGAGCTGGTAAGGCCAGGAGGGGGTGGATGGGGATCGAGGGATGGGAGGAGACCACCACAAGACACAAAGGAAGGGCCAAAGTGGAGTACAGGGACATGGAGGGAGGGCAAGGGGGAAATACCCTCCCCCCCAGTTGACTGGGGAGGGGAATGTGGGGGGGATCCACATGGGAGGGGGGGATGCATGAGGAGGGGGTGGGAGGGGTTGAGGGGTTGTTGTGGTAGTAAGAATGGTGGGAGGTAGGGCAGTAACAAGGTAGTGGAGTAGAAGGACGTGGCGAGAGGGAGGTGGGGGGTACATCCCCCATCGCCTGGTTACGGGCCTGGGTTCCCCCTCCGGTGTGTCCAACACCTAGTTCTGATTGGTTAGAAGCCATCTACATCACAGCTGGGGTGGAGCCAGCTTCCGCCAGTTTTTTGTGGATGTTGTACGATCTGTGTTGCTCGTCCCCTTAAGAAATTGCGCAAAAAGCCCAATCGATGAGATTAGCACTTAAGGGGTTAAAGGTTCAGTTTTCCAAATAGAAGTATAAGTATTTGGAATGACTTAGACGAAGAGGTTGTGCAGGCAAAGAACATTCATGTGTTTACAATTAGACTGGATAAATGTAGATATGGAGACAGGACAACATGAGCTTGCCTTAATTCCTGTATACTACAAATAGGTGAATACGCACACACACATACACACACACACACACACACACACACACACACACACACACACCATTTTTTTTTTTTTTTTTTTTTTTTTTTTTTTTTTATAAATAACAGAATGGAGGAAGGAAAAACAAATGAGTAAAAAAAAAAAATCCATACACCAGATTACTGGTGTCCTTTGTTCATAAAATATCTGTAACAGTTAGACTTGAACAGTTGTGGGTTGAAATTTGGAGGGAAACAACTCTGGGGAAGCGAGTTCCAGAGAGATGCAGTTCGGGGAATGAAAGAATTTTGGTAGGCAGAAGTTCTGCAATATGGCTGAGTGACATTCCAGTCATGAGCGCTACCAGATGCCCGTGCAGCACGAGGGAAGGCATGGAGAGGTGGCATCATGGATGCAACTTCGCCTGAGCATTTGCCAAAAAAATATATGTAAAATAATGCAATGGAGGCAACATTCCTTCTTACTTGCAGGGGAGGTAGTTTATATGTAATGGCAGCGTTGTTAATGATTCTAACAGCTTTATTCTGAATTTTGTCTAGTTGTCTTAATGCAACCTCTCCACAACCATTCCACAAGGGTGAGCAATATTCAAGCTGAGAGCGCACATGACTCTTATAAATTATAGCTAACTGCTCATCGGCGAAGAAGTTACGGACTCTGTACAATAATCCAAGTTTCTTTGAGGCGATTTTAGCAAGTGATCTGACATGAGAGGTCCAGCTGAGGGCACTGTTAAGTGAGACGCCAAGAATTTCAATACTTTTGGAGATGGGAATATTAGTAGCACTGAAGGTAATGTACGAATCTGGCAATATCTGTCTATTAGTAAACTGTATATACCCGTATTTAGTTTTACTAGCATTAAAAGAGACAAGGTTGTTTTGTCCCCATTCGCTGATTGTAAAGAGGTGAACTGGGAGGAATGGGACTCAGGAAGCAGAGAAGGTTTGTGGGGCACTACATTATTAAATATAAATTTGAACAATGTGATGATGCAATGGGTTAAAGAAGAGACAAGGTTCCGAGGTGAGGACACACCAGCAAGACTAGACTTATTGTTTACCAAAGAACCCGATGTAATAGAATCCTTGGAGTATCTCTGTCATATTGGAAAAAGTGATCATGTGGTCATTGAGTTCCAGATGATAACAGGGAATGTGGAGCCAAGAGACGAGCTTTATAGGCAGGGAAGATACAACTTTGGGAAAGCAAACTTTAAAGGATTGAGAAAATTTTTCAAAAATGCAGATTGGATGAAATTCAGAGAAACGAGAGATACAGAGTAAGTGAGATATTTTTGTAGCCTTCTATAACTTGGGAGTGGAAAAATTTGTGCCAAGAGTAAGGGGGAAAGAAAACAGAAAAAAGGAGTGGTTTAATTGAAGGTGTATGATAGCAAAAAAAAGAGAGACACAGCATGGAACAATTGTAGAAAGAGGTAACAGCAGAACAAAAGAAGAATATAAAAGAACTAGAAATGATTTCACAAGAATACGTAGAGAGGAAGAAAGGAATTTTGAAAAAGGTATAATAGACAAATGTAAGGATGAACCCAAACTGTTTTATAGATTTGTCAATGGCAAACTGAAACAAAAGGAAGGAATCACCAAACTGAAAGTAGAAGGAGAGGTCTATAAAGATGCGGCAGTGCAAGCAGAAATAATGAACAAACGTTTCCAGTCAGTTTTCACTAATGAAAGTGAGTTTGTTGAAGGAGAGGGAGTGACTAGAAATGTAGTGATAAAAGATATAAAAGTGGAAGTACAGGAAGCGTATAAATTACTGGAAACTCAAGATGTGAGGAAAGCCCCAGGACCAGATGGAGTCTCTAATTGGGTACTGAAGGAATGCCGAAAACAACTCGCGGATAAGATTCACAGTTTAATTGTGTGTTCTCTGGGAGAGGGGAAAGAACCACAAGAATGGAAGAGGTCAAATGTGGTACCAATTTATAAGGGAGGAAACAGGGAAGAACCCCTGAATTATAGACCAGTGTTCCTAACCAGCATGGTCGCAAAATTGTGCAAGAGATTTCTGAAAGATAGATGGATAAAATATCTGGAAGAGATGAATATTTTGGCTGAAAGTCAGTTTGGATTTAGAAGTGGAAGGTCATGTGTTTCCAACTTGTTGAGTTTTTACTCGAGCGATTGATGTGCTACAGGAGAGAGACAGTTGGGTGGATTGTGTGTATTTAGATTTGGAGAAGACCTTCAACATGGTACCTCATAAAAGACTAATGTGGAAACCAGAGCATGTAAGAGGACTGAAGGGGAACCTCCTGGAATGGATGAGAGACTTTTTGAGAGATAGACAAATGAGGACAGTAATAAAGGATAAGATGTCTGGATGGAGGTAAGTAACAAGTGGTGTCCCACAGGGCTCGGTGTTGGCGCCAGTAATGTTCCCGATTTATGTAAATTATATGGTAGATTGAGTGAACAGTTATGCAAGTCTGTTTGCTGATGATGCAAAGATCTCACTAAAACACACTACAACACTCTACAGACCATACAGAACAAGGCCCTAAAAATAATCACAGGCTGTACAGCTACAAAACCCACGGGCCACCTACACTAAGAAACCAAAGTCTTCAAGGATCATCTAGATATGAGAGGCGCACAAATTCTTGCCACAGCCTCTACATTCCCACACCATCCACTACACTACATTGTAGCATATCCACACACACCAAGGAAAATCAAAACAACACCCAACATACGATATCCTACACAAATATTGTCATCTCTCCTCCCTCACCCACCTCAAACCAGCCTCCAGAAACATATCCATACTCAAATCACTCGCCACTCCATTCAGTTACTTAAATACAACACCCAGCTGCATGCACAGCCTCCTGATATCCACCCTTCTGAATTCTACCTCCTTTGTGAGGACAGCATTCACCTGGCCAGGCTGAGATGTGGGCATCATTCAGCCCTCTTGAGTTATCAGAAGAGGCTGGATGACTCTGTCGCTGACGTCTGTCCAGGGTGCAACACAGCAACTCACACTATTAAGCACATTATGGAAGACTACATTGCAAATAATCGCTTGCACCAACTACACAACATACACTCCTTGAGAACTCTGTGGGAGAGCCCGGTCTTGGCCGTGGCCTTCCTTAGGGACTTGGGGCTGTTCGGCCAGACTGCCTAGGGAACAACTACTACTACTACTAGGCGACTCAGTAAAGAATATTTCGTGTTTGACCATTGAATTGTCATCTAACCTATCATGGAATATAAAATAATTTTAAATAAATACTAATACTCATGAGAACTTTACAGAGTAAATATTTCATGCATTGATAAAAACTGTGACCGATAAATCACGTGTTTGCATTTGGGCCATTCAAGGAAAAATGCCTTGAAGATACAAAAGAATTTACAATTAAATGTTGGAAAATAAGTGAGACGAAAAGAAAGGAGCTCAACAACCAGAACAGTAGCTAAAATTACCTAAAGAGGGGCCGTGAAAAGACTATCCTGATCACATCATCGATCGATATATCATGTGTTTACATACAGGTAGTTCAAGAGAAAATGCATTGAAAATACAGAGGAATTTCTAAATAAATGTTTGAAAACAAAAGAGAAGATAATAAAGGAGCTCAGCAACCAGAACAGAAAATAAAATGACATAAAGGGGGGCCATTGAAAAGGGTTTCCCAATCACATCATCGATTGCATTCCCTGTCGAGAGAATTCCCCGTCAAAAGATCATTGAATCTTCGTCACAGCAATTCGCTCTTTGGACAGTTCTGTGTCATTCATACATTATTATTATGCATAGCAGATGTTTATTTGATTGTCCCAGGACCGTCTGATGGGATTGTATATAGTGCTGCTGCATCTTCTCTGCTGAGTTTGAATACGAGTTGGAGATTGCTTTCTCCAGTGACCTTGCCTTGGTACAAGTGAGACGGGCACTAGTTTTAGGCTTAGGTTAGCTTCTTTTACAGCTGTTAGGCCATTTATATTGGCTTTAAACTTTTCCTTGGACTCATTTGGGTGAGTTTAGGACTTGGTTGGGGGGGATACCCAAGCCTCAAGGACCCATCCCATACTTTACATATTAAATCAACTTGAGATACCATACCTCGCCTAGCAATGGGTTTTTACTTAACCAACGGCATCATTAAACCAGGGATATGCCTGTATATATATGAGTAGTTTGAGGGATAGAGTGAGGGAAATGGTTGAGACAATGAGTTGGAGATGGGTGGATGTTGGATGTGTGCAGGAGGTTAGATACAGTACAGGGGAGAATCAGCCAGTATGATTCCTGGGAGGGATTGTGAGTACAAAATATTTTGGCAGGGTAGGACAGATGGATATGGTGGTGTGGGTGTGTTGGTTAAGGAGACATGGGTGGAGTATGTCATGAATGTATTGAACATGAGTTAAAGAATAATAGTAGTGAAAATTTTGTTCAGTGGGGTCACACACTCATTTATATCAGCTTATTCTCCACAGGCTGGCTTGGGTGATTTAGAGAAAGTTATATTCTGGGATGACATGTGTGGTAAGTGGTATGTGGGATGACGAAATTGTAGTTTTAGGAGGGGACTTAAATGGCCGTGTAGGTGCAGCAACTCAAAGATGTGAAAGATTACATGGGGGATGTGCATATGATACAAGGAATGAGGAAGGGGAAATCGGCAGTGAACATGATTGTGTGCAACACACATTTTTAGGAAAAGAGAGAGTAGGTTAATTACATACGAGTCTGGGGGAAACAGTAGCCAGCTGGACTATTTCCTGGTCAGGAGGGCTGATAGGAGGTGGGTGAGGGATGTTAAAGTTTTCGGGGATGAAAGAGAGGACCTACGCACCTAGTAGGAAATTATGGAAGTGGAAAAACCAAGCAGTAAGGGATGCCTTCTACAGTGAGTTGAGTAGACTGGTGGCTGAATGGGGAACTGTTGACAGAAGTGTTAATAAACAGTACAGAGCTGTCAAGAACAGTTCTCTTAGAGTTACTGATTCAGTGTGGGAATGGACAAGCTCCCCCCCCAAGACACAAAGTAACATGGTGGTGGGATGAGGGTGTAGAAGCTGCAGTTAAGAAAACAGTGCTTTTCTGGGAATGCAAAAAGAGAAGGTAACGAAGAAGAATATTTGGCTGCCAAGCATAGGGCTAGAAAAGAGGTTTGTAGGGCAAAATCTGAGTCTCAGAGACTTTTACTTGATAACCTAAATACTGTGGAAAGGAAGAGTATGATTTTTAAGGTGGTAAATCAGATGAAGAGGGAAAACAAGAATATCGTAGGTGAGCAGTGTGTGAAGAATGAGGAAGGAAAGGTAGTGGTGAACAGTGGGAATATTAAAGACTTCTGGAGAGACCAGTGCAACCGGTTGTTGAATGAGGAGTTTGAGTGGAACAGAGAAGTTTGGAGCCAGCAGGTCCAATTTTTGGCCCTTGGCTTTTGATTGATGTTGCTACTGTGAGAAGGGCAGTAGGCAGGATGCCAGTGGGGAAGGCAGCAGGTGTGTCTGGGCTGACTGCTGAATTGCTGAAAGCATCAGGAGATATAGGAGTGGGGTTATTTACTGACTTGATAAATGCAATTGTATTTGAGTGTGTTGTCCCAAATGACTGGCTGAAGAGTGTAATTGTAAATGTGTACAAGGGGAAGGGTGCTGTCCTGGCAAGAGGAAATTATAGAGGCATAAAGCTTTTGGACCAGATAATGAAGGTATGATTAGAAAAGAGTGAAATGAGATGTAATTTGGGTTTATGCCAGGCAAAGGGACCATTGATGCCATATTCATTGTTTGACAGCTTCAGGAAAAATTAATAGGAAAGAAAAGGATCTGTACATTGTTTTTGTTGATTTGGAGAAGGCTTTTGACAGAGTCTCTAGGGAGGTGGTGAAGTGGGCAATGAGAAAGCTTGGGATCAATGAGTGGCTGGTTAGGGTGGTTATGGCTTCGTATATGTTTGCTCGCACCCAGGTAAGGGTGAATGGAGATTTGAATGATGAATTTTCCGTGAATGTTGGTGTGCATCAGGGGTCAGTGTTGAGCCTCTTGTTGTTTATCATGGTGCTTGAAGCCCTCTTGCGTGACTTGAGAAATGGACTCCTGTGGGAGAAGTTTTATGCTGATGATTTGGTGTTTGTTGCAGAGAATGAAAGGGAGGCAGAGGAAGGGCTTCAGAAGTGGAGAGATGGTATGAGGCACAAGAGCTTAAGAGTAAATCCAGATAAAACAAAAGTGATGGTATCTAGGACTGGTGGCAGTACAGTCAAAGAAGAAAGAGAGTGGCCAGGTACAATTTGCCACAAGTGCATGGAAAGTAATTCCATCATGTGCAGTGTTTGTGATAAGGGGATGCATAAGAGTTGCAGTGGTATTAGAGGTAGACTATGAGATAATACTGATATCATGCATGCAGTGTGTCAGGAAGAGCATGTTGAGATTGTCAGGCATGAAAGGATTGATCTTGCTGGTGGGTCACTTGAGTGTGTGGAAGAGTTTTGTTATTTGGAAGACATGTGTGGGAAGTGGGGCTGCAGCTATCTCAGAGGCTAGGGTGAGACGTGGTTGGAAGTTCAGGGAGCTGTTGCCTCTCCTGACATTGAAAGAGCTCTTCTTCCGTGCTAAGGAATCTTTGTATGGAGCTTGTGTTCGAAGTGTAATGCTGTATGGTAGTGAGATTTGGGCAGTAAAGGAAGGGGATATTTGCAGGCTCAGACATACAGATGTGATAATGATTAGGTGGATGTGCAGTGTGTCCTTGAGTGCAAGGCCTGGGGGGGCTATGAGTAGATGGATGTGCAGTGTGTCCTTGAGTGCAAGGCCTGAGGGATCTCTGATTAGGTGGATGTGCATTGTGTCCTTGAGTGTGAGGCGCTAATTAGGTGGATGTGCAGTGTTTCCTTGAGTGCGAGGCCTCTGGGGCCGTGATTAGGTGGATGTGCAGTGTTTCCTTGAGTGCAAGGTCTGGGGGGGCTATGATTAGGTGGATCTGCAGTGTGTCCTTGAGTGCTAGATCTGGAGGGGCTAGGTTTATGATACAAGAGTTAAGGGGTAGGATGGGACTTGAGTGTATTGGTGTTTTGGTTAGGAGAGATAGATTGAGATGGTTTGGGCATGTGGAGAGGATGGAGGATGATAATTGATGCAGAAAGTGAGAATTGTTAACTATCTATCTATCTATCTATTGCCAGACGCCTCAATCCCGTTTGGGGTGGCCACAAACAAATCGCCTCCAAGTCTCCCTGTCCCCCGCCATTTCACTGCCCTGCTCCCAACTCACACCCCCCTCTCTCATATACCTCTCCACCCCATCCCTCCATCTCATCCTCAGCCTCCCCCTCCCTCTTCCCCCCTCCACCTCACTCACATACACTCTCTTCGTCAGTCTTTCACCCTCCATCCTCTCGACATGGCCAAACCAACTCAATGTGTTCCTCATAACGCTTCCTATCACATCCACATCCACACCACAATGCTCCTTTATATCCTCATTCGTCAGCCTGTCTCTCCATGTGACTCCACAGGCTCCTCTTAAATAACTCATTTCCACTGCTCTCACTCATGACTTGTGTCCTTCCAACAACGTCCAAGCTTCACTTCCGTACGTTAGAGTTGATATCACAATACTGTCATGTAGTAACTTTTTCACTTCCATGCTTACTTCCCTGTTTCTTATCACTGCTTTCAAAGAACCAGCAACCTTTCTTCCCTGCTGTACCCTTTCAAGCACTTCACCCTCCGAACCTCCATCCTTACTCATCACACTACCCAAGTACTTAAACGTACTCACATTTTCCAATTCCTCACCATCCAACCTCGCTGTACATTCACTGACTTCACCTCTCTCAAAGACCATCACTTTACTCTTCCCTACATTCACCTTTAGATTCCGTTTCTTACACACTCTCCCAAACTCATCCACCAAGCCTTGCAGCTTCCCTTCGTCTTCACTCAGCAACACAGTATCATCTGCAAACAACAGTACAGGGAGTTTCCAAACACTATCCTCTCACCATGGCCACTCCAACATCCACTAGCCTACCTTGTACCTCTTTTATTACCCCATCCATGTACAGATTGAACAACCATGGAGACATGACACATCCCTGTTTCAACCCAACTTTCAAACAGAAAAATTCACTTAGTTCACCATCCACATGCACTGCAGCCTTCGCACCATCATACATACTCTTCACAGCATTCAACAACTTCCCATCCACTCCATATATTCTTAACACTTTCCACAATCCTTGTCTATCCACCCTGTCATATGCTTTCTCCAAATCCATGAATGCCGCATACAACTTCTTTCCCTTCTCTAGAAACTTTTCCACTAAAGATCTAAGAATGAATATCTGATCTACACAACCTTTTCCCTTCCTAAAGCCTCCCTGTTCTTCTCCAACTAATTTCTCTGTTCTTTCTCTAACTCTGTCAATAAGTATCCTACCATACTCTTTTCCTATTACACTAAGAAGACAAATGCCCCTATGATTACCACACACTTCTTTTTCCCTTTTTCCTTTGTACAAGGGAATAATTATACCTGACTTCCAATCCTCCGGGACTCTACCTTCCTCCCAGGCCAATCTGCACATCTTCCACATCCATTCTACTACTATCTCTCCCCCATGCTTCAGCATTTCACCACACACTCCATCAATTCCTGGGGCTTTCCCCGATTTAACTTTCTTCATTGCTTCCACAACTTCTATCCTACTGATTTCTTCCTGTCTTCTCACCTCCCTTCTTCTTCCAGCCATTCCCCAGCCACTTATACTCGCATTACTTCCATCCTCTATGTTCAACAATTCCTTAAAGTGTTCTCTCCATCTGCTCACTTTTTCTCCCTTCTCCACTAGTAATCTACCATTTTTATCCCCTGCTAACTGAGAAAGACCTGAGACGAGGTGATCGAGTGCGACATCAGGGATGAGGTACCGAATAGGGAAGCTGCCAGAGATCGAGCAGCATGGAGAGCCACCAATAGGTGGCCAAGGCTAATGCATGCAAGCATGCTGGAGCTTTTAAAAACAAAACAGAACGCCTCGGAGTTACAGTGGTCTGAGTTACGATTTTTTTTTTACTTTACATTGGTGTGATAGTGATACACATTCAGCAGGAACCGTACTTTGAATTTTGAATTTTGATCTTTTCCCTGGCTAGTGATATGTGGTTTGATATTCTCTCGTGATTCAGGGCAGCGGCAGTGAGCTGCATCTCCTAGTGTGCTACATGGTCGCTAGTGTACAGCATACAGTCGATACTGTACAGTGTTCTGTGTTGCCATCATTTTCTAGGATACCCCCCAGTATCTGTTTTGTGTTTTGTGCATCCATCATGTCTACATAATGCCCATCTGTCTCTCCAGCAACTGGTTGGAAGAAGAGGAAGGCAGTCACTCTTGAGATGAAACTTGAGACAATTGCCCAGCATGAAGGCAGCAAGCCTGTAATGGCCATCGCATGTGAACTTGGACTTTCGCTATCGATGATCTCGACCATCTTGACCCCTGACTGACGGCAAAGAGGCGCCAGACTCCTGACGTGTGTTGGTTGGAACTGACATGGTGTTTGCGCCACAGTTTGAAGTGGCCGCTATTTTATCTTGTCACCATAAGCTAGGGAGGGAGTCCAGCCAGCCGAGCCAACCACACCTCAGTTGCCTTTTTGACTCTGCCAGGTATAAGATGATTTTTTCTTAATCTTCTCATCCGATTCTGTTTCTGCTTCACATAGACTTTTGCCTAATCCACCCTTGCCAAGCCACTTTCCAGGGATACAGGAAAGTGGTCAGTGATAGTGCCAAAGGGCATGCCTTGGACTCCACTGTATCTAGTTTATCTAGTAATGGAGAAGTTATCATGTTGAGAGCAAAGCCATAGTCAGGGCCACAAGCACATGCACAAACACATTCTACCTCTCGCAGTACAAATTAGTCCTCCTCCTCACATCCTTACTCATCAACACGATGAGCTGCAGACCTGGGGATACAATCATTTGCAAGAAGAAGAGTTGGAGAGTAATATGCTCATTCATTTATTTCCCTAATTGCTGTAGTTTCCAAGATAATAAGGTATGAAAACAGGCTATTTTCGGAACAATACCTGTGCTGGAAGAAAGAGCGTGCTGTGGCGCGTAGTATAAATAGCCTGGCGTTTGAGGGTTATAGGATAAGAAATGAATCGGTAATGCAGTGAAATCTTTGACATCGATGAAGTCCACTATCCTCACAAAGCAAAGAGCTGGACTGGTTGATGAGATGGAGAAATTACTTGTTTCGTGGATGGAAGACCAGATACAGAAACGCATTCTGCTCAGCCTACAGATGGTCCAGGCTGAGGCAAGAAGTCTGTTCAAATTGTTAAAGGAGTGTGCCAGTGATCCTATGTATTCCTAGCAGTTTACAGTAAGTTATGGGTGGTTCCAGCATTTCAAAATGTGTCTTAATATTCATAATGTGAAGGTCAGCGGTGAGGCGGCAAGTGCTGATAGTGAAAGTACCAAAGCTTTTAAGGAAGAGTTGCATCGAATAATTGTGGATGAGAAATATTTGCCAGAACAAATATTTAATAAGCCTTTTTAAGATAGGCTTGGCTAGACTATGAAGTTTGGTTGGTCAGGTGTATTAAATGCATTTTTGACTTCCAGTATTTTCCACTTACAATAGGTTTAATGGAAAGTAACCCCGTTGTAAGTCAAGGACCGTCTATATGCTGTATACAGTAATCCCTCAATTATCCGGACATCGCTCTGTATGCAGATGTTAGGCCTTGGCTCTTTTAGGTCTGTATCTGGATTTATTTGTCCATAACCGGACATAAAAGTACCAGCTTCGGTGGCTGGCCGGCCTACAAAGTAAAAAAAGCCCCAAAGTACCAGCTTTGGTGGCTGGCTGGCCTACAAAGTAAAAAAAGCCTATTGGGTGGCTCACCAGCCTCTTTGTCTATGTGCAGGTAATATACTGTAACCTACAAGCAGAGCAAACAAAGCATTCTGGCTCCCTACCAAATGGTCAAAATCCCCGTGCCACCTCGATCACTGAAAACATAATGGCAACGCGCGAGGAAACTAGACGTAACCCACAAGCTGAGCGAGAATGGCTGTCCTGCTTCCTGCCGAATGATTGAAATCCCCCGCCACCCCAATCACTGGTAACATTCCGGCAGTACATGAGGAAGACAGAGTATAACCCATAGGCTGAGGGGGAATAGCTGTCTGGCTCCCTACTGAATGCTCGAAATCCCCTGGCCACCGGGATTAGTCGGAAACTCCCAGACATGCACAGCCATCTACCCTCTTACCATGTGGTCATAGTTGCAACGCAATCCGGATTACTTGGCCACTCCTTTGGCCCATGATCTACGGGGAACCAGTGTGTTTGCCATGTTGCGACATTTGGCTGAGTGAGTGAAAAGGACCCTTGCGCTCGTAGGTCAGTGTGCTACTTTTTCCATGCATGCTCATAGCCAAGCTTGAGTAGAGACATGGCAATGCTGTACACTTGCCAGCGCTACAGCACCTCAGTTCCTGCCTTTGTCTCTCCACATGTGGACATGCTTGGCTGAGGTCAAGCAATGGCAGATTCCATTGTTGTGTTTGTGGAGGTGCCCTACCTTCTGCAGGCCTTAATTCTCCTCTTTGGTGTTCTCGTGTGTGTGATGATGGCCCCACCACCAACAGAGAAATGCAAGAGAAGGGTTCTGACTCTAGAGAAGAAGTGTGAGATATTGGGCAAGGTTGATGCAGGCTGGTCAACTTCACGCATTCTGCGTGAATATGACTTGGCCCGTTCTACCTTGTTTGATATAAAGAAATCATGGGACAAGCCGACTCAGTGTGGACAAGACTGCTTCAGTACCACTTGCAAAGGCGACCGGAAGGTGATGTCCCAGCCCTGCCACGCCATCATTGACCAGTAGACTTTGGTTTGGTTCCCCCAGCAATGGAGTGCTGGCATGCTTATACATGGGACTGAGTTGAAGGCTACAGCTGAGATCTTTGCACTCCTGCTCAATGTGCATGACTTCAAGGCATCCAAGGCTTGGCTCGTCAGGTTCAGACATTGACATGGACTTACTGGCCATAAGGCACACGGCAAGGTTTTGGATGTGGCAGTGGAGGATGTTGAGCTGTTTTGCCAGAAAGTACAGTGCCTGATTGAGAAGGAGGGCCTTGCTGTCAGTCAAGTGTACAGTGCAGACAAAACTGGCCAGTTCTTCCGTTCGTTGCTCACCAACACCTTGCAGGCGAAATGGAGAAGACTGTGCCTGGTCAGAAGTTGTCCAAACAACGTGTCTTAGTGTTGTGCAGTGCCAATGCTAATGGGATGCACCGCCTCAAACCCATTATTGTTGGACGTGCAAAACAGCCACGTTGTCTCCGTGGGTTGATGGATAGCCTGCCATTCTGTGAAGGCCTGGTTCATAGAGGTCTTCAGTGATTGGTTCCACAGACACTTTGTCAAGGAGGTTATCCGTTATCAAATTGAGGAACTTGGTACCCCTCGCGGCCAGATGAGGGCTCTCCCGATCCTCAACAATATCCCTGTGCATTTGTTGGAGAAGTATTTGGTTGCTGATGACAGATGTACAGTTATTTATTAGGTGCATGTTTCTGCCACCTAAGACGACTGCTTTCATTTAGCCAATGGACTGAGATACTGTCAAGGCAGCCAAGAGACTATACCTTCGGAAGTTCCTCGACAAGGTGATGGTGGTGCTCAAGGACTAGGAAGGGGTCAGCACATGTGGGTAGCAGACCTTAGGGACGTGCAGCGTTAAAACATCAAGTCCGTGGTGATCAACTGGGCCAATGTTTAGAAGGAAGTCTCCATTGAAATATTGGAAAGTGGTTGATCTTGCCTCCTCCAGGGATGCAAGGCCGTTCACGACTGGGACGGATTTGACGTGGACAATTTCCACCTTCAGTTATGAAACACAAATGAGGATGTGGACGTCGACGACATGAAGGGTTGGTTGGATGATGACAGCAGTGATCCAGATTACCAGACATTGTCTGATGAGGAGATCGCTGCTGCTGTCTTCTGCGGGGCAGACCAGAAAGTGACAAGGACGAGGACCCTGACTCTGGCTATTCCACCACTCCATCTCTCCCACATCTTGGTACTCTGTGGGCCGGCATTGAGCAGTTGCTCAAATATGCAGAGCACTTTCATTGCAACAGGGAGTTGGTGCCACTCAGGCTGGTGTTGGATCTGCAAGCAGTCAGGGACTCTGTCATCCTCGAACAATATCACTGTACCTATGATCAGATGAAGATCAACTCCTTCCTCAAGTCTGCCACCCCCACGAGTGCCAGCTCTTTCTCCCCACCATGATGACCACCACCCTCTTGACCACAGTATTCACTGTCGGACCCACAACCAAGCACATTGATAGCTATTGAGTCATCATTAGACATGAGCTTGCAGCTGTCTTCAGAGTGTCCTGACATGGGTAGGGCTCCATCACCTCACTGCTCGTCCCCGCTTATCGGCCGGCTTCAGCAGATGGAGGAGGAGGAGTTCTTTGACCTTTGCTAGGTGGCAGTGTAAGCCACTAGACTACATGGGATACCTGTAGACCTGCTGCGGCCTGGCAGGTTACGACGCCTGTCTGCCATTCACTGGGTGGTAAGTGTACTGTGTTATTTTTTATAATCTTGATTGTTTATTCATTGATTTCCTAGTGTTTAGGATTATATTGCATATAGCAATACAGTATGTGTTTTTGTGTCTAAAATCATCCAAAAGACGGCAGAACACTGCCAAAATTAGGAGGGGTACCGTACATATTCGTAGAGTTGCTCATTTTTTTTTTTGTCTTTGCAATGCATGATTTTCTTAGTGTTTAGGATTATATTCCATATTGCAATATGTGTTTTGATGTCTGAAAAGAGCTGAAAGACTGCAGAACACTGCCAAAATTAGAAGGTGAACTGTACAAATTGGTAAGGTTGTGCATATTGCTAGTTTTTTTTTTTTTTTTTTTTTTTGGGGGGGGGGGGAATGATTTCACATGTTCCAAAGCGTGTTTATATGTCTGAAAAGAGCTGAAAGACCATAGAACGAGGCCAGAATTAGGAGGGATACTGTGCATATTCATAGTTTTGTTGTTGTTGTTGTTGTTGTTGGGGTGCAAATGATGAGGTGAAGGAGAGAGAGATTGTCCAGGTGCTTGAAGGTGCAAAAGTGGATGTATGTGAAGTAACTGAAACTAAATGGAGAGGAGAGAGTGTGAGAAAATGGGAGTATGGATGAGGTATATGTGCAGGAGTAGGTGAGAATGAGAGGGCAAAAGAAGGCGTGTGTATTGCTGTGAGTAAAAGATGGAAGAAGAACATAAGAGAGTATGGATCAGTTGGGTCAAGGATTGTGTGGGTAAGATTGAAAGTTGGAATACAAATGTGGGCGATTGTGTGTGTGTATGCGCCAACGCAAGATCGTGCAGGCAGAGTGAGAGAAGAGTTCTGGACAAATGTGGAAGTGTGCGTGGAAAAGTTTGGAAGGAATGAAAGAGTGTTTTCGATTGGTGATATGAATGGTAAAGTAGGGAATGTGTAGGTGGATGGAATAGTTGGTGAGTGGGGTGTGCCTGCTGAGAGAGATGAGAATGGCAGTGCGTTAGATAACACTCGTGCTAGGAGGAGGTTGGTGATAGCCAATACCCTCTTCAGGCACAAAATGATCCACAGGTATACATGGCGAGTGATGAGAAGAGTGGATTGTGAACTGAATGAAAGGAAGGCAATGTTTGATTATGTGTGTGTCGATGAAAGGATGTGAAGATGTGTAATGGATGCCAGAGCTTATAGAGGCTGGGGGAGTTGACTTTCTAGTCACTACTTGGTGGTGGCCAGAATCAAGGTCCAATTAGGATGGAGAAATAGAAGAAGGGAAGGACGGGAAGAAGGAGTAGTTGCAAGGAGAATGGAAATGTTACAAGAGGATGAGAAAATGGCAGAATATGAGAGAGAAGTAGCGGAACGATTGGGTAAATATGAATTGGAGCAGATGGGGGACATGGAAGGTGTGTGCAGGATATTTACAGCAGAAATATGTGCAGCATGTGATGTGGTGTGTGGGATGAAGAGAAGACGAGGGGGGGTGCAAGGAAAAGCATGGTGGAATGAAGAGGTGAGACAGGCTGTGGCACAAAAGAAGAAAGCATACAATGAAAGGATGAGAAATAGAGGCGTGGAAGAAGTTGAGGGGCGGAAGAGATAGTTATATGTAGAAAGGAAGAGAGAGGTGAAAAATTTAGTAAGAAAGAGTAAGAAGAGAGTGGATGAGGAATTTGGAAGGAATTTGAGTGCAAAGCAGAGGGACTGTAAGAAAATGTTCTGGAAAGAGGTAAAGAGAGTAAGACAGGGTGGCAGTAAAGTTAGCAGGGGAGTGAAAGATAAAAATGGTAGATTACTAGTGGAGAAGGGAGAAAAAGTGAGCAGATGGAGAGAACACTTTAAGGAATTGTTGAACACAGAGGATGGAAGGAAAGCGAGTATAAGTGGCCGGGGAATGCCTGGGAGAAGGAGGGAGGTGAAAAGACAGGAAGAAATCAGCAGGATAGAAGTTGTGGAAGCAATGAAGAAAGTCTTGGGGAAAGCCCCAGGAATTGATGGAGTGTGTGGTGAAATGTTGAAGCATGGGGGAGAGATAGTAGTAGAATGGATGTGGAAGATGTGCAGACTGGCCTGGGAGGAAGGTAGAGTCCCGGAGGATTGGAAGTCAGGTATAATTATTCCCTTGTACAAAAGAAAGTATTAAGAATATATGGAGTAGATGGGAAGTTGTTGAATGCTGTGAAGAGTATGTATGATGGTGCTAAGGCTGCAGTGCATGCGGATGGTGAACTGAGTGAATTTTTCTCTCTGAAGGTTGGGTTGAAACAGGGATGTGTCATATCTGCATGGTTGTTCAGTCTGTACATGGATGGGGTAATAAAAGAGGTACAAGGTAGGGCAGTGGATGTTGGAGTGGCCCTGGTTAGAGAGGGTAGTGTTTGGAAACTCCCTGTACTGTTGTTTGCAGATGATCGTGTGTTATTGAGTGAAGACAAAGGGGAGCCACACAGCTTGGTGGATGAGTTTGGGAGAGTGTCTAAGAAACGGAATCTAAAGGTGAATGTAGGGAAGAGTAAAGTGATGGTCTTTAAGAGTTGAGAGAGGTGAAGTCAGTGAATGTACAGCGAGATTGGATGGTGAGGAACTGGAAAATGTGAGTACGTTTAAGTACTTGGGTAGTGTAATGAGTAAGGATGGAAGTTTGGAGGGTGAAGTGCTTGAAAGGGTACAACAAGGAAGAAAGGTTGCTGGTTCCTTGAAGGCAGTGATAAGAAACAGGGAAGTGAGCATGGAAGTGAAAAAGTTACTACATGACAGTATTGTGATACCAACTCTAACGTATGGAAGTGAAGCTTGGACGTTGTTGGAAGGACACAAGTCAAGAGTGAGAGCAGTAGAAATGAGTTATTTAAGAGGAACCTGTGAAGTCACATTGAGAGACAGGCTGACAAATGAGGATATAAAGGAGCATTGTGGTGTGGATGTGGATGTGATAGGAAACATTAGGAGGAACACACTGAGGTGGTTTGGCCATGTGGAGAGGATGGAGGGTGAGAGACTGATGAGGAGAGTGTATGTGAGTGAGGTGGAGGGGGGAGAAGGAGGGGGAGGCCAAGGATGAGATTGAGGGATGGGGTGGAGAGGTATATGAGAGAGAGGGATGTGAGTTGGGAGCAGGGCAGTGAAATGGCGGGGGACAGGGCGACGTGGAGGCGATTTGTTTGTGGCCACCCCGTACGGGATTGAGGCGTCTGGCAATAGATAGATAGATAGCATTGCTTTCTTAGTGTTTATGATTATATATCATATTGCAACTTTTGTTTTGATGTCTAAAATCAGTGAAATGACCTCAGAACCCTGCCAAAGTTAGGAGAGGTACTGTACATATACCGGTAGGTTGGTTACAGGTAGTAGATTGGGTATAGGCAGGGTATGGGTACAAGATAGGATATTGCACCATATCCAGACATTGTCCATATGTGATTATGCCTTTGGCTGTCTTATGTCGGATAATTGAAGGATTACTGTCTGTGTATAAATTATATATATATATATATATATATATCTATTCTATATACCTAGGCTGCTTCCTCCAAGGAAAGGGAGGTAGCCAAGACAGGACGACACACTCCCCATTTACTCATCCATTCAAACATGTATGTATGTGTATATATATATATATATATATATATGCAATAATCGCTCTACTATCCGATGTAATAGAACCAAAGGCATGTCCGGAAAGTGATCCCATCCGGAAAGTGGGCCCCTGGACTGGTACTTAACCCCTTAACCACGGGGCGTCACTTTTGTGACGCTTGGGAGCAAGGGGTCATACCGCGGGGCGTCACTTTTGTGATTCTGTGTTATTTTGAATTCACCCAGGCTTTCAAGTGGTGGCTTGTATCATCTATCAGTACTGCCAATGTCCAACACTAGTCAGCACTCCTAATCTCATCTGTACTCCCATCCATTGTTGACAATTTAGCCATTTCTCCCCGTTCGTGACTCCCCTCCCTACCCCCCCTCCATTACCCTATCCTCTCGCCTGCCCGGCCGTGCTGCGCTAAGTAAATCTTCCCTGGAATTTTCCACTGATTTCATACATTGAAATAAGCCCTATGTCCTATTCTTATACCAAATAATATATACAAAAAAGAAATAAGGTAAGTGATAGTGCCATACACCTAGAATTGGCTAATTATCACCTGACAACACCTCACGTGCGCTCGTTCATTAATTTTCGCTGTTTATTTCCCCCTGAAATATGCTGTTTAATCTATTTTTGTAATAAAAATATATATAAGAAAGGAAGGGAGAAGCCTAAGTGATATTTACATTCACCTGGAACTACCTAATTACTGCAGGCCACCACATTGTATTCTATCTATCTATTGCCAGACGCCTCAATCCCGTTTGGGGTGGCCACAAACAAATCGCCTCCAAGTCGCCCTGTCCCCCGCCATTTCACTGCCCTGCTCCCAACTCACACCCCCATTTCTCATATACCTCTCCACCCCATCCCTCCATCTCATCCTCGGTCTCCCCCTCCCTCTTCCCCCCTCCACCTCACTCACATACACTTTCTTCGTCAGTCTTTCACTCTCCATCCTCTCCACATGGCCAAACCACCTCAGTGTATTCTACGCTAAGTAAATCTTCCCTGGAATTTTCCACTGATTTCTTCCATTGAAATAAGCCCTATGTCCTATTCTTACACCAAATAATATATACAAAAAAGAGATAAGGTAAGTGATAGTGCCATACACCTGGAATTGGCTAATTATCACCTGACAACACCTCACGTGCACTCGTTCGCTAATTTTCTCTGTTTATTTCCCCTTGAAATATGCCGTATAATCTATTTTCGTAATAAATGTACATATAAGGAGGGAAGGGAGAAGCCTAAGTGATATGTACATTCACCTGGAACTATCTAATTTATAATGTATTGTCTAGATTTCCTGCTAATCATTTCACTGCTATATATTAGCAGCTATCAAGAGGCTGACGTTGGCAGTAATGCATTTCCCTAGGTAGACCACCTCAGCCCACCCCTATCAGTTCACTGTCATCTTCCAATGTGAAGGTATGTCTGTTTGCTCCTGCTAACTTCAGCCACTTTTCACCCCCATGCAAAGGGCCCTGTGACCTTTACCCCCTACTAAACCTCGTGTGGAAAGAGGTAAAGGGCTGACAATTGATAAAAGAGTGAGTACGATCTTTCTATTGAGTAAAACAGTGCAAATGGAATTGTAAATAATGTGTAAATAATGTGTAAACAGCAAGTTAAAGTAATGAATGTAAATATACGTGAACAGTGGAAAATAGTTTAATAAGTTACTTCAAGTGACAGTGCATAACACAGTGTAAATAAAATAGAAATGTAAATAACGTAAATAAAATAGAGAACGTAAACAGAAATGTAAATGAGTAGTATTATAAGAATACGAGTATATACCCTAGGAGTAATGAAAGTGAAAGTTTCACTCTAGCATGTATGAATACTATGAGTTATGAGAGTGAAGGTGAAAGTGACATTCAATCTCAATGCTAGTATACAGGATGAGAAAGTGAATGCTACATATTTTACTGAAAGAAATTGAATCCCTACAGTGACAATAAACTACTATTACTGAAGGAAACTTATGGATAAAGACTGTAGATATATATATAAGTGTTATATAGTAACAGAAATATAAACTGTGAGTGTTTTTATGAATAATAGACAACACTAGCGGCGAACGATCAGAAGTGGGATGGTCATACGCCCTCGTAATTTTCATTGCTTTCACAGTGTTTTTTTTTTGGAGTATGGATTCCAAACTATTTGAGAATCATAGATTAGTGTTTCTAGTGATAATATCAGGCTGTGGTAATCATATTACGAGTTGTCGGGAAGTGTAAAGTGGAGACTTCGTTACTCAACTTCAGAGGTCTCCACAAGTCCTACAGTACTCGACGAAGGCTCAACAAACATCCAAGGAGAAAGCTGAAGGTATGTGCCATAAGTATATGTGATTTTAATATTCTAGGACTAATAACTGATTTTTGGCAAATATTTTTAGAGAGTCTGTTGGAGCGCGAATATGCCCGCGGGAGCCGCAAGTCAAAGCAAAACAAGCCCGCGGTGTAAGGGTTAAGGACCCTAACCCAGCCTAACTTTGAAAGCCACTTGAATAACTACATACTGGACATGCATAGCACCTATTTAAACCTATTTAAGACCCTATTCACACCAATAATGGACATATAGCATGAAATAAATGAAAAGGAACTAAAGAATGAGGAATTAGAAGTGACTGTGCCTCAGCCAGGGTACTTGCAGCACGTTTGTGGCTGCCTTTTCTAAGGTTTTGGCAGTGGTGAAAATGCTCTTGAAGCACGTACAGTAATGCAATGTTGTGCTGCACCTACAGTAATGCTTTGCACTGTGAGTTATAATTGTTTAACACTACACATTGTTAATTGCATCACTCCAATTTCAACTGCCAGTTTGCACTCCACAGTTGATCCTTTGCACTCTAAATTCTAATTTCTTAACACTGCACAACACTGTAAATTCCTGTGTGGTCTAGTGGCGAGGTATTGCAGTTTATTCACAGTTTATTCACAAAAAATGAGCACGTGTGGCTTCCATTGCGATAAGCATCTACTCGCGATTGAAGTTAGGCAGTAACTGTTGAAGTGTTGGTGATGGGGAAACAGAGTTGCCGGATCGCAACGGCCACATTACCAAACTCCTCAATTTTCATTACCAAATTAACTTTTCATTACCAAATTCTTAGAGCTAGCATTTATTCTTCACTAATTATATATACAAGTGGAAATACATGTAATCACTCTTCTGATAATGAACAGCATGTTGATTATTTTCATGCTATGTAGGCTAGCACATTAATCAGAGAGAGCAAACAATCCACAATCTCCATCCTGTGTATCTTCATACATGTGAAAAATCTGTTTGGTAATGCATTATTCTGATTCATTACCAAACGAATTTTTCATGGTGAACAGTGAGGATATTAAAGATGCATGGAGAGAGCATTATAGCCAGTTGTTGAATGAGGAGTTTGACTGGGACAGGGAAGGTTTGGAGCCAGCGGATCCAGTGTTTGGCTCTTGTCCTTTGATTGATGCTGCTACTGTGAGTGAGGCAATAGGCAGGATGAAGGTGGGGAAGGCAGCAGGTGTATCCGGGTTGACTGCCAAAATGTTGAAGGCCTCAGGAGATATAGGGGTGAGGTTAGTCACTGACCTGATATGATTATTTATGTGTGTGTTGCTCCAGATGATTGGATGAAGAGTGAAATTGTAAATGTGTATAAAGGGAAGGATGATACCCTGGAAAGAGGAAATTATAGAGGTATAAAGCTTTTAGATCAGATAATGAAGGTAATGGAGTGAGTTTTAGAAGGTATGATTAGAGAAAGAGTGAATATTGATGAGATGTAGTTTGGGTTTATGCCAGGTAGGGGGACCACTGATGCCATATTCATTGTTTGTCAGCTTCAGGAAAAATATATTGGTAGGAGAAGGGATCTGTATTTTGTTTTTGTTGATTTGGAAAAAACCTTTGACAGAGTCCCTAGAGAGGTGGTGAAGTGGGCAATGAGAAAGCTTGGCTTGAAGGAGTGGCTGGTTAGGGTGGTTATGGCTCTGTATGTGGGTGCTTGCACCCAGGTAAGAGTGAATGGAGATTTGAGTGATAAGTTTTCCGTGAATGTTGGTGTGCATCAGGGGGCAGTTTTGAGTCCCATGTTGTTTATCATGGTACTTGAAGCCCTCTCACGTGACTTTAGAAACGGACACCCATGGGAGTTGTTGTATGCTGATGATTTGGTGTTGATTGCAGAGAACAAAAGGGAGGCAGAGGAAAGGTTTAGGAAGTGGAGAGATGGTATGGGGCACAAGGGCTTAAGGTTAAATGCAGATAAAACAAAAGTGATGATATCTTGGGTTGGTGGCGGTACTGTCAAAGACGAGGGAGAGTGGCCATGTCCAGTTTGCCACAATGGCGTGGGAGGTAATTCTATCTTCTGTGGTGTTTGTGATAGATGGGTGCACAAGAGATGTAGTGGTATCAGAGGTAGACTGCGAGATAATGCTGATTTTATTTGTACGACGTGTCGGGGAGAGCAGGTGGAGATTGTCAGACGTGAAAGGATTGAACTTTCTGGTGAATCTCTTAAGTGTGTGGAAGAGTTTTGTTATTTGGGAGATGTGTTGTGTGCTGGAGGTGGGGCTGGAGCTAGCTCTGTGGCTAGGGTGAGAAGTGGTTGGAAGAAGTTCAGGGAGCTGTTGCCTCTTCTGACATTGAGAGAGCTCTCCCTACGTGCTAAAGGGTCTTTGTATGCAGCATGTTGTAGGAGTGTAATGCTGTATAGTAGTGATATCTGGGCAGCAAAGGAGGAGGATATTCTCTGGCTCAGACTTACAGAAATGACAATGATTAGGTGGATGTGTAGTGCGTCCCTGCGTGCAAGGTCCAGGGAGGCTGGGTTTACGATGGAAGAGTTGAGAGGGAGGATGGGACTGGAGTGTATTGGTGTTGTGATGAGGAGAGGTAGATTGAGATGATTTGGTCATGTGGAGAGGATGGGGGATGATAATTGCGTGAGAAAGGTGAGAAGTGTTAATATTGGGGGTGGGGTTATAAGGGGTAGACTGAGAATGACATGGGACGAGGTCATTAAGTGTGACCTCGGGGTTAAGGGACTGAATAGGGAGGCTGCGATGGATCATGCAGCATGGAAAGCCGCCATTAGGTGACCAAGGCCGACGCATGCAAGCATGTTGGAGCTTTTAAAGATGAATCAAAACGTAAATTGGCCCACATTTAGTAATGAAAAATACCAAATGGCAACCCTGACAGAGGAGGGGGGAGGGGGAGGAAGGAAAGGATGAAGGGTCCATGGTGTAATAGCTGTTCGGCACCACGCGGCAATTTCAAATTACAGATGGGAAAAAATTCAGATTTTGGGGGGATTTTTTTCTTTTTTTGCCATTTTTGGGTTCCAAAGGTCCTGGCCCATAATGTCCGGTAAGTGGGGTGTCCGGAAAGTGGGCGTCCGAAAAGTATGGGAATTACTGTATATACAGTAAAACATCGATATAATGGACTTCAGTAGACCGGAATTCGCTTTTATCTGACTCGAGGAGCTACTGGACTGAATTCCTATATATCAGAAAAAGTCCGATAAAGCCAGGAACAGTCTGGACTGCCTGGCCACTTCAGCTATGTTCACCACAATACGGTAAATAAAAGACATGGATGTGAGTGTACAGTACAGTATTATTATATATATTATACGATTTGATTATTGTAGTGAAGTTATAACACAGTACAGTACTGCAGTGGTAGTTAAAACAGTTTAACCCGCCCCGTGCCAGTGCCATTTTAAAACCGTCTGACGTAATTGCGCGCTCAGTGCCAGTGCTGTTTTAAAATGGTGTAGATTTAAAAAATTCATTGTGACCGCAATTTTCAAGCTAGGTACGCAAAAATTGGTGTGCTTGTAGGGCAACCCTTTCTCTATCTGCCCTCAGGCGGTCTGACCCATACACCCACACGCTCCCGCCTCACGCTCGCTCTGCCTCAACTCTGCTTGTGTCAGTCATGCAGTGCAGTGATGTCTCGCCGCAGTCTGTGTGACGTGGAGATTCAGGATCTCCTGAGGGTTCCCTACACTGGGGAAAGTGATCTGGAGGATGACGACACGCAGGATAAGGACTACATCCAGCCTGAGGAAAGTAGTAGCGATGACGAAATTCTCCCACCTAGAAAATCCAGGTATGTGGGCTACACTAGGGCAACACGTGGTAGGAGGCCACCTGCACGTCACCGCCTTTCACATCACGATGATGAGGAGTAAAGGGAGGAGGAAGGTAGTCCTGCAGTTGAGGGGTGGTTGGGGAGGCAAAGAATTTCACCACGTGGGGAGGAAAGTGTGAGGAGGAAGCATGGAAGATTTGGGAAAGTTCCATTGTTGGGGGAGAGTGACTCATCTCGCCTGCACACTCCCTTGCCTCCCCGAGACCCAGCTCAGCCCAGCACCTCAGGACAAAGTCTTCCCACCTTCCCCACACCCAGCACCTCACGTGAAACTCTTCCTCCATTCCCCACACTTCCCCATGTTCCCCACAGCCCGAGGAACACGGAGGCAATGATGATGAGGAGGAGGAAACGACGTGGGAGTGGGAGGACGGTAGTGACTTTGTCCCCCACATTCACCCGTTCACCCACGAAAATGAGGCCAGGTGTAGTGTCCCTGAACTTCACCATACCTCCAGTAGGCTTGACTTTTTCAGGAACTACTTTCCTGTGGAGTTTTGAAGATTATGGCCCTGACCAATGCCTTTGCTGCATTTGAACGTGGGGGAACAACACAGACACGACACAGCCGATTGTTTGAACCTGACGTGACCCTGGGTGAAATGTATGTGTTCCTAGCAATTGTGCTTTTGATGGGGATATTGAAAAAAAATCAGCTTTCCTCGAATTGGACTGTGGATCCAGTAATGGCGACACCAATTTTTGGTAAGGTGATGGGAAGGAATCGTTTTCAGTACATCCTGAGCCGCATTCAATTTTTTGACGCCGTTGACCCTGCAAACGCAGACAACACGGACAGGATGAGGAGGATATGTCTGGTTTTTGAGAGAAATTCCGTACCTCCTTCTCTCCATACCGAGACCTCGTCATAGATGAGAGTTTAGTGCTATGGAGAGGTAATATTGCTTTTTGTCAGTATATCCCCAGCAAAAGACACAGGATTGGCTTCAAAATCTTCGTGTTGTACGACTGTAAGACTGGGTATGTGCAGGACATATTCCTGTACACAGGTGTTCAGACGGACATCACAGAAGATAGAAGTTTGGGACTCTCAGGGGCTGTGGTAAAAACAGTGATCGAGGAATACCTTCATCGTGGGCACATCTTATATGTCGATAATTGGTACACAAGCCCCCTTCTCGCCAGGTACCTTCACGTGCACGGAACTGGTCTGTGCGGCACTGTAAAGAAGAACCGTCGGCACATGGTGAAGGTGGGGAGGAAGCTTCAGAAAAATGAGGTTGTTTTTTACAGAGCACATAATATCCTCGCAACAGCATGGCACCACAACCGCGAAGTATTCCTCCTCTCGTCTGTTCATCGGCCCCTTGTACACCGCACAGACAGTATAGATTACAGGGCAGAAGGGCGGTGCCACATCTGGAAACCAGAACCTGTCTTGGCGTACAACGTGAATATGCGACAGGTGGATCAATCATATGCCATGATTTGCAGTGTTGACTGTGCCAGGCTCACAATGAAGTGGTATAAAAAATTATTCTTCCATATCCTCGACATCGCCATCCTCAACACTCACTATCTCCATGCACAGACCACTGGCATCCAAGAGACATTTGAGGGCTATATTCGCGAGCTGGTGTGGGAGATAGTGGGGGAATATGAGGAAGATAGAAGTGCTGCTTGCTACCGCCACACCGCCGCCACACCTCTCCGCCTCACTTCTAGACAGTTCCCCAAAATCGTCCCTCCAAGTGCAACTCGTCAGAATCCCCAGCGGAGGTGTCACGTGTGTGCAAACAGCACTGTAAGGCCACGTACTCAGAGGAAGGACTCAAGGTATATGTGTGCCAAGTGTGATGTAGGACTGTGTGTATACCCATGCTTCGAGGAGTACCACACTCTCGCTAACTATTGAGAAATAATAGTGTGGTAATGACGAGCAATAAAAAGACTCTCAAAAAATGTAAATACAAAAAAAGATGCTCAGGAAGAGTTATTATAAGTACTGCATACAGCGATGGCATGTAAATATTTTCTCGTAAGTGTAAGGACTGAACGTCGTGGAGTAAAGTTTTACATATGTTCTCGTAAGTGTTAGACGATATATTCACAGTGAGAGGATAAAAAATACTCTGGTAATGTCTGTGTTTACTGAAGGCATGTTGTAAATAATTTACTGTAAGTGAAAGGGCTGTACATTGTGAAGTCAAGTTATGCACATTTTCTCGTAACTGCAAGACAATGCATTCGCACTGACACGTATAGTGTTGCATGAGTAAATGATTTTTTTCCCCAAAAAACACGATTTCTTTATGAAAATAATAAGATTTTGTTTTTTTTTGCGGGTGAGAAGTGGACAGAAAAGTGTTGACCATTCCTATACCTTCCCTGAGTCACATTGGTGAGAATACCTGAGTTTACCTTGCATAGAAAATGGGGATTCCCCGCCCGCTCACACCTGTGGGCAGCCGGAAAGACAAAAAAAAATTCGCTTCAAGCCTTCGGTGAGTTTTTTTATGGTCATATTCATTTTTTTCACATCAAAATCTATCATTTTAGCCAAAAAAAAAAAATAAAATAAAATAAATAATCAAAAATTGGCCGGCACGGGGGTGACACTTAGGGCTGGGAGTGGCCGGCACGCGGCGGGTTAAAAACCTTTCGTGTGATCCTGACTAATGTCTGATATATTGGAAAAAGCCCGAGTCAGCAGGGGAAAGTCCGGATGTCGCCTTTATCGGAATTTCACATTTTTCGGAATGGCTTGGGCCCCAATTAGTCCGTTATAGTGAGGTCCTACTATATATATAGATAGATAGATATAGATATAGATAAATAGATAGATAAGTACTGGTATATATATATATATATATATATATATATATATATATATATACACAGTATATATACAGTACCCTCGCGTCCAACACGGTAATATTGTCATGCATGGGTCCCATGTTGGACCAAAAACGTGTTGGACAAACAACAGAGCTTATGGGGAAAAATGAATTATGTCAGCAACCCTAGGAAAAGTCACCCTAAATACCTACCATATACCTAACATATATTAGTACTGCTGTAATTATAATGAATGGTACTGTACTGTGAATGATGACTAACCTTTTAGGATAGTGTTGGTGGGCTTGTTGGGAATGGAAGGTGGTATCCGAGGCTGTAGGTAGTCCTACTGGGTCCCCAGAGGATGGCTGCTGGCGTCACTAGTGGGTAATGGCTGCTGCTCCTCCTCAACCTCCCTCATAAATCCTTCGAAATTCCTTTCCCCTTTCCTCTGCCTCTCAGTGAATTCTAGTCAAAGGCTTTTCGTCTCATTAACTCTCCTCCTCTTACTGACTCCCTTCAACCTCTGTCTCTTCACCACACTGTTGCATCTTTATCTCTTTTCTATCGCTACTTTAATGGTCACTGCTCCTCTGACCTGTCTGCTTGCATTCCTCCACCTCTACGACGGGCGCGTAACACCCGTGTGGCAGCAAACTCTCATCCCTTTTCTGTCCAGCTCTCTAATGCAAGAGTTAACCGTTACTCCCAGTCTTTCATTTATGCAACAGGTCAACTCTGGAACTGTCTCCCTCTGTCTGTATTTCCTGCTGCCTATGATCTCCAGTCTTTCAAACGCAGTTGTGTCCAGGCATCTCAAAATGATCGGATCTTGAATTTGGCTCTCTGTTGTATTTTGTTTTTCTCTTGGAGGGAACTGTTACTGCGGGCTCATGGCCTTTGGTTCCTTCTTCCTTGGATTTAAAAAAAAAAAAAAAAAAAAAAAAAAAAAAAAAAAGCTTGGTGGCCTGAGGGAGGTGCCACCACTTCTTGGGGTTCTCAGAAGACTTCCTAGGCATCATGAGCTGAGTAAAATGCAGTAGCAAGGGCAGAAAATGCAGCAAGAAAAAAGCACCATCCAATGCGAATTATGCAACTGAGTGGCGCTGTGGCGGGAGAAATTTAAACGAAACATCACTTGAGAGCAGAAGCGTTTTTCATTGGGCGACAACAATCACATCACAGTAGCAGGCGAGGGAGGCTACTTGATCGGAAGTTTTGATTGGCTCTCAGCGTCACGGGAACGTCCAGTATGACCGTGTTGGACCAGAGGTGATCATGCTAGAGGCAAACTCTGCGGATTTCGCCCACTTCTCGGAGCTCAGTCCGTGTTATGGTTACTCACCCGCTTTACAGTACTTAAATCGTATTAAATCGTACTAATTTTTTGCTCTCCGTGCTGGACGCGAATCGTGCTGGACAAACGCGTGTTGGATGCAAGGGTACTGTATATATATACAGTGGGGCACCAATTTTCACGCCTAATTGGGTCCAAAAATAATGCGCGAAAGTGGAATTAGCGAAAGTTGGGGCATTGTCTTTATGGCAAAAAGGCTAATTGGTTCCCGGTTATCCTAAAGTAACATCAGATTTTCATTTTCACTTGCAATACAGTACATCAAATCACTATTGTACATTGCATTGTGAGATACAAACAATAAAAACTGTACAGTACACATTATATGAGGAGAAACATACCACAGAGACCAGGTTGAGGTGTTTAATGGATGTTGGGGGTAAGTATCCGAGGTGCGTGGCGGGCTTATTTAGCCACGCCAGACGTATTGGTGCCACCTCTTGCTGCCTCGCTACCACTCTCTCTCTCTGCCTCCTCAGATGCAACTTGATGCAACATTTCCACTCTGTGCTGAATTTCCCTTTGTGCTAGGTTCTCTTGAACAAATCCATCGAAATCTTCCAGGTTAAGCTCCTCTATGGCCTTGGCCTTGGCCTTTCCTCCCGACTTTGAATGTCCCGGCCACTTTTTATCACCACCACTGCCTCCCGGCCCTCCCCCCACACCACCAGGCTCTCCCCCCACACCACCAGGCCCTTTCCCCACACTACCAGGTATAGTAGAGGCCATTGAACCGTGAGAATCCAACACAATGGAGCTAGCACGCTTGTACACAATGGCGGGAATGGGTGGACAGAGTGTTGACATGACGTCATTCAAGATGGCGGTGGGTTGCGGGCGGGCGGTGCAGGAAATTCAAAGTTCAAAATATTGTCCCAAACCCAAAATTTGTGCGCGAAAATCGGTTTTTTTCAAGCGAAAGTGAAAGTTAGGGAATATTTGGTGCATGCCGCGAAAGTGGATTCCGCGAATCCTGCTGTAGCGAAAGTTGGTGCACTACTGTATTTATACGAGCTGCTACCCAAGAGTTCCAGTAATTTGAATATTGTAGGAAAATAAGTTACCTTACCTCCCAGTTCTCACTGTCACCTTTGAAGTAGTCCCCTTGGGCATGTATACAGTGGTCCCAGAATTTTTTCCATGAGTCCATGCATCTCTTGAAGGCTTCAGGTATGATGGTCTTGAACACCTCCTGCGATTCTGTCTGGATCTCCTCAATTGGGTCAAAGCTATGCCCTTTCAGTCATAAGTTCAGCTTGGGAAACACGAAAAGTCACAGGGGGCAAGGTCAGGCAAATAGGGTGGGTGGGAAATGGCTACTGTGTTAGTGGAAGCCAGGAACTTCCAGACAACAATTGATGTGTGGGCGGGGGTGTTGTCATGATGCAGGACCCAGTCCTTGTTCTTCCACTGTTCTGCATATTTGCGACAGATGTTCTCCCTCAGATGCTGCAAAACTTCACAGTAAAACTTTCCACTGACAGATTGACTGGGTGGGATGAATTCCTTGTGAACAATTCCTTGGATATAGAAGAAAACGGTCAACATCGACTTGACATTGTTGCACCATTGGTCCGCAGTTGCAAAACCGCCAAACCACCTACACACCACACTACAGTAGTAATCGTAGCTCAACAACACGTCCACCCACAGACACGGCCAGGGCCACACTGACGCACAAGGGGTGCTGCTGACTCCTCGTAGTGGCAAAAGGCAAAACTGCAAACGGTTGGCTCCCTCGGTTCAAATTTCTGGAACTTTCAGGTAGCATCTACTATTTATATACAGCAAAACCTCAATTTAACAGCATTCATTCTAACGGCAACCCCAAACTAACAGCACAAATCTCCCGATGAATATTTATGCAAAAAAAAATTTAAAAATCCCCCAAAATGGGTAAAAATTAGAAAGAAATTCAAATGTGGCAGGCGCCGCGTGGATCTCGATTGTCTGTTTGCAGTTTCCCGCCAACTGGGTATGTTTATGCTCACCCAGTCTTCCTCCCGCCTAGCCTGACCCCAAAGTGAAAAAAATTAGCATATAAGGTTAGATTTAAGAACTAATGTTACAGACTTCATAACTTTGTGAACTTATTTACATAGTGCCATCTGTTTTACTCCAACTTGCCAGCTAATACTTAGTGTTGTGTGAACAATCGCTGTGATTGAGAGATTTATTAATTTTGCTTATTTCCTTGCTCCTCGTTTCCTCACAGAACTGAGCACATGGTTCCAAACTAACTTTAGTTATGCCTAAGCACCCTGAAAGTGCTGTGAACACAGGCATTTATTCTAAATGAAAATGTAGAATTGTTGGACGAAGTGGCGTGAAGCATTGTGGCTTAAATGCAAATGATCAGACAGATAAAATGAGTCGGGATGTTTACGATGTGGATAGTTTTCTATGTTAGAAAAAAAAAAAAGTTAATGATGGAGCAGTAAAATTCATGTATTCGCCTTTAGTGCAACGAGTGTGAAAAAAAGAAGAAAAAAAGCTTTGTGCCCGATCTTTGGTCAAGTAAATTCGGATCTTACGATACGTGTAAACACTACGTGTTGACATTAACAGTTAGGCAAGATATTTATGTGAGTTCAGGTCTTGTGAATTATTCTATCATACAGATTATACTGTTTGGCTGACTTGTTTATTTTTCACAATTTCTGCATTCGTGTGTATCTGAGAAGTGAGATATGCAATCACTCCATGCTGACAACTTCTTTATAGTTTTTATTTCCTTTATTGTTGATGACTAACAGCTTTCAAAAAGTTTCACAATGCATTTCTTTTTTATTAGTACTGAAAGTGATTTGTGATGAAATATGCATGATGCTGATCAGCCATTATTCACATGTTTAGGTCAAGTTCTTGCTTGATTTCTCATGAGGACTTTCAAGTGGCTTAATGGCAATCCTTGGTGATTAAAATTTTTATGGGGAGTTAGTATTAGGGGGCAAAACTAATCGGTTAGGTTAGGTTAGACTGCAGTAGCTATGCACTGATGTGTCCAGTCGGTGAGGTCGTATGTAAACACACTGTCTTCGGTTTCTTAAGGCAGATGTATTTCTAGTAATCTATCTTTAAATATATTTTAACGAAAAATATGAGGCTCGTGGAATCTAACCCCGAATTTTACATGTAAATATATGTCACGTTTTAACGTGAAATCGATTTTGCACAAGGTTCTGCATAACCTATCTCGTGTTGTATGAAGACTCAACTGTACTGTACTGTACTTACCTGGATTGCAGTACAGTACTCTACCACAACTCCACACCTACCTGCTTTCTTTTGTTCAAAATATAAATTTCTTTTATTGATTTTGTATGTCTTCACATGTTTATATGCTTAAAAATGTGTTAAAATGTGTTAGTGTGAGTTCCGGGGGTATCAATAGGTGTAAGCCCCAATCTAACGGAATTTCGTTTTTTTCGGCATGCTCAGGGCCCCCTAGAGTGCCATTAAATTGAGGTTTTACTATATATATATATATATATATATATATATATATATATATATAAATACATACACACACACACAGACACACACACACACAGTATTTTCAGAAAGCTAGAGTTGGAGAACAAAGGAGTAAACATAAATGGAGAAAACTTTTACCATTTAAGATTTGCAGATGACATTGTTCTAATCTCTGAAACTGCTGACACCTTGCAAGAAATGTTCATCCATCCATCCATCATCCAGTCCTATATTGCCCAATGAGGAGCGTAGGAGCCAAGGGCTAGGCAAGTTGGTCCTGACATTTAAGATGAGAGTGACCAGCCTCACTCATCCCTGAATGGCATTCTTGAGCAATAAACTGCAACTACCCCTTGGATGTAAACCTTCATTGGCTGAATCTGATTGGAGCACCGTAATTACTCACTAAACCACCAGGCACCATAATTTGGTTATGTGGTTACCACACAGTGTAGTAAATGGTTTCTGGTGTACAGGAAACCATTTGGCTTGTCACTCAGTGTAGAGTCACCCACAGGCAGAAGGAAGAGGAAAGAATGAAGGAACGAAAGTTAAAAGACCTAAATAGAAAAAGTTTGAAAGTAATGCTAAAGATGAACCAGAATAAAACTAAAATAATGTTAAATCCAAATGCACCAAAGAGTGCCATCAGAATAAATGAAGACATTTTTTTTAAGAAGTGAAGAAGTACAATTACTTGGGGCAAATACTAAAACTAACAAAAGACCTTGAAAACAAAATAAAAGGCACATAACAGTTGAATGGAAAGCTTTCGGTAAACATAGGGACATCATGAAAAGTAGCTTGCCAGTATATATGAAACAAAATGTATATAACAAATGTATAATCCCAGCTATGATGTACTGTTGTGAGACCTGGAAACTGGCAAAATCAGTGGAAAACAAACTAATCCATTCTCAAAGAGGGGTGGAAGGGTTAGTGTTTGGGAATATCTTTGAAATACAAGAAGAGATCAGCTTGGGTGAGGAGCAGACTAAAGTCAAGGATATTATAGAGGTTTTAAAAGAAAAAAAAATAGAGCTGGGCAGGTCACATAGCAGGAATAGGGAATAACTGATGGAACAAGAGTCTGACTAACTAGACTCCAAGAGATTGCAAGTGTATCAGAATATAGCCAGGCAGGAGGTGGAGGGATGAGATAGAGAAGTTTGCTGACAAGACCTGGCAGAGATTGCCTTAAGTCAAGGAATTTGTGGAGAAGGTTGGGAGAGGCCTGTTTTCAGAATTGGGCATGCAGTGGCTGATGATAATGATATTAATTTTTATTTTCATTGCTGACACTTCTCCAGGACTCACTGAATAGGACATTTACTTTATTTTCATTAAGCTGTTGCATGTAGCCACACATAGGGTTTATGTAACCATCTCATTTTTTTCATGTCAAAGTACTTACATACTGTAAAGCTCACCACAGTTGCATTATTCTTCCTCCACATTATGTATCCAAGCTCCAGGATCACTACTTCACTAATTCAGCCTTTGGTTCTTTTTGGATTAAAAATATGTATCGCTTTTGGGATGTTCATTTCTATCACAAGCACACTCAGCCATTCCTAATTCTAAATATCATCATTAAAAGTGCAGGAGTAGACTGTAGCACCAGTTGAGCAGGGCAATACTTCCAAGGTGGTTGGAAAGCTGATGACAGGGAGAGCTGGAGCTCCCATTTCATCAGCCCTCAGGACTAGTTCCTGACCATCCTCCTTTGTTGAACTTTTTCATTGTTTCAGTAACAGAGAGAGTAGGCCAGCATGCTCTCTAGTACAAGTTTCTCTAACTGTCAACACCAAACTACATGCACAGTACACACTATGCTTCCTTTTCAAAATTAGAAAAGAAAAAATGACTACAAATAACTGAGCCTCGGAATCTGCGGGGGGGAGGGCATAAATCCCCCCACCATCCGCCCCTCTCCTGTGACGACTCAACGAGTTGCCTGGAACCACTGTCTGACTCACTTCTTCTTTATTTCTTCAACATTCGTGGCCATTCCTCTGACTTTCACTCTGGTGAGCACCACCTTTCCTCCTCCTCACCTTCTTTTCCTAACTGAGACTCGGCTGTCTGAGGCAGCTGATAGCAAACCCTTTTCTGTACCCTCCTACTTTCTCTATACTCATTTCAAAGCCAGAGGTGGCTGTTGTGTCTATGTACACAACGTCTTATTTTGCTGTCGTGTTCCTGAACTTGATTCTTCTGAATTCTCTACTCTCTGGCTTCGGCTTTCCTGTCATTCTCTGACTGAATATATCTGCACCATTTACTTATCCCCTAATTCTACTGACTATGAAAAATTCTCCGACTGTCTTACTTGTACAGTGGAACACATTCTGTCCATTCCATTTCTACTTTCTCTGAAATTTCCATTCTAGGAGATTTCAGTGTTCACCAGCACCTTTGGCTCTCCTCTCCTTTCACTGATCCACCTGGTGAACTAGCCTACATCTTTTCTATCCTTAATGACCTAGAGCAGCACATACAGCACCCAACCTGTATCGCAGACCACCTTGGAGAGAGCTACAACATACTTGACCTCTTCCTTACAACTAATCCTTCTGCTTACACTGTTAATCTTTCCTCTCCTTTGGGCTCCTCCGATCACAACCTTATTACCTTAACCTGTCCTATTGCTCCGGTGCAGCCTGTGGACCCTCCAAAGTAATGTCGACTGTGGCACTTTGGAACTGCGGATTGGGAGGCCCTCAGGCAGTACTTCTTTGATTTTCCCTGGAATGGTTATTGCTTTCATGGCTGGGAGCCATCTGAGTGTGCCTTGCGCATTATGGAGGTTATTCTCTCGGGCATGGAAGCATACATTCCTTTTTCATATCCTTTGACCAGTGCAAGAAAGCCTTGGTTTAATCACGCCTGTTTTAATGCTGTCCGCAACAAGGAGAGGGACTATAAAAGGTACTGGAGCAAACCCACCCCTGAATCACATCATTTATACGTTTCTGCCCAGAATCATGCTAAGTCTGTTCTGGGCTTTGCTAGAGATAATTTCATCCATACTAAATGCTCTCATCTCTCCAACTTGAATTCTTGCAGCTCCTTGTGGCATCTTGCTAAAAACCTTTCTAAAAACATTACCTCATCATCCTTCCCTCCTCTTTTCTACTCTGATGGCTTTGTAGCTATTTATTCTACTGATAAAGCAAATCTCTTCGCTCAGAGTTTCTCCCCCAATTCCACCTTAGATGATTCCTGTGCTGTTCCTCCTTCACTTCCTTCCTCTGAGTGCCTTATGGCTGACATTGAAATATCTGCAGCTGATGTATTTTCTGCCATCACTGGCCTCAATACTAATGAGGCATATGGACCTGATGGAGTCCCTCCTGTTGTCCTCAAGAACTGTGCTTCTGTGCTTACACCCTGCCTAGGTAAACTCTTTCGCCTTTGTCTGTCAACTTGTACCTTTCCTTCTTGCTGAAAGTTTGCTCTCATTCAGCCAGTCCCAAAGAAGGGTGACCATTCCCAACCCTCTAACTATCGTCCAATTGCTTTAACATCCTGTGTCTTGGAAGTTTTCTAGTAAATTCTTAACAGAAAAATGTTAAAGCAGCTTTCATATCACAACTTTTTTTCTGATCGTCAATATGGTTTCTGTCAGGGACACTTCACTGGTGATCTTCTCACCTACCTTTTAGACTCCTGGTCATCCTCCTTTCAGGACTTTGGCGAAAGCTTTGCCATTGCACTTGACATTTCATAGGCTTTCGATCGAGCCTGGCACAAATCTTTAATTTCCAAACTGCCCTCTCATGGTTTCTATCCCTTTGTGCCTTCGTCTATAGCTTCCTTTCTGGTCGTTCTATAGCTGCTGTTGTAGACAGCCATTGATCATCTTCTAGATCTGTCAACAGTGGTGTTCCTCAAGGCTCTGTCCTACCACCAATTCTCTTCATTTTATTCATCAGTGACCTTTTGAGCTGTACATCTAACCGTATCCACTCGAACGCTGATGATTCCACACTTCACCATTCCATTTGGTTCCTGCGGTGTCCATCTCGGTAGTCTGACTTGGCTCGTATCTCTGATGGGTAAAAATTATGTTGTTTTTAATGCATCAGAAACTCAGTTCTTACACCTACCAACCTGACAAAATCTTCCACAGGATTACCCACTAATGTTTAATAATACCCAACGTAATCCTGCATCATCCTTGAACATGCTTGGGGTTTCATTCACTTGGGACTTATCTTGGAAAGATTATATTACATCTCTTGTAAAATCTGCTTCCAAGAGATTAGGTGTGTTAAGCCGACTCTGTACCTTCTTTACCCCTGTACAGTGTATACACGGGTTTTATCTGCCCCTGTGTAGAATACAACTCTCGTGTGGGGAGACTCCCCACATACAGCTCTTCTCAATAGGGTGGAGTCAAACCTTTTCTTCACATTAACTCTCTTCTCTTACTGGCTCTCTTCGACCTCTGTCTCTTCGCCGCACTGTTGCATCTTTATCTCTTTTCTGTCTCTGCTTCAATGGTCACTGCTCCTCTGAACTGTCTGCCTGCATCCCTCCACTTCTACGATGGGCGTGTAGCGCTTGTCTAGCAATGACATCTCATCCCTTTTCTGTCCAACTCTCTAATGCAAGAGTTAACTGTTACTCCTAGTCCATCATTCATGCAACAGGTCAACTCTGGAACTGTCTTCTTTTGTCTGTATTTCCTACTTCCCATGATCTCCAGTCTTTCAAATGGAGTGTGTCCACACATCTTGAAATGAATGGGTCTTGAATTTGGCTCTCCTTTGCTCCCCCCTTTTTTTTTTTTTTTTTTTTTTTTTTTTTTTTTTTTTTTTTTTGAGGAATGTTTTGTGGGCTTCTGTCCTTTGTTCCTTCTTCCTTGCATTAAACAAAAAAAAAAAGGGGGGGGTGAGATAAGAAGGGCAATGAGTAGAGCTGTAGCTGCTGCATCCCTGCTTCATGCACAGGGACAATTGACTGGCTCACATGTCTAGCTGTAAGAGTGACCGGCTTCCTGTATCAGATGATACACTTTTCTTCTTGGCGTAAAATTACAGGTATTAGAAATACATACTATAGGGATGTGTAAGGTCTAGAATTGGTAGTCTCTTAGACTCGCAGCCATCAGGAAAGTTATTTCTCTCAATACAGTAAAAGTCCTCTAATCCAACCACCAATAATCTGAATATCCCAATATTCCGAATTTTTTAAGGCAAATTTTTTATTTATTTATTTTTATTTTTTATTTTTTTGTGATTTATCTAGGAATTTATCTGGCTTGGACTTGCTCTTGGGCTTGGATGTACCTCCCTGCAACTATTCAGCTACTCTTCTGTGCATTTCTGTTGTCTAAGACAATAACTCATATCATTTTAAGTTTTATTTAATGATCGTGTACATAATGTATTTCTAATGTTTTCATCAGGTCTCTCCCAGTAGTCCGAAAAAAACAATAGTCTAAAGAAACTCTCGGTCTCCTGCCATTCGGATTACAGGACTTTTAGTGTATGTTAAGCAAAAATATAAAGCCAGGAGAGCATGATAGTGCCCATAACTGAATATCATGTTGGTCAATACCATACACCCATCTTCCTGGGGATGCCTCATTTGATTGATTGCTGGATGGGAAAGCACTATTCCAGAACACAGTAGAAAAATATATTGCAGATATAAATCTTGCTTTCATTTTTATGTTTTTTTCTGTTTTTGAAACAAAGAGAGTGTGGGTAGGCAGCAACCTAGAGCTGAGCAGCCCTATTTTCACCCAACACTGGCAGCCAGCACCTCGACCAATTATTTCACTGGTACTTTACCTACTCTTCTTTCTACAAATGTTGCCTCTGTTGTGCAGTTGCATTTACTTTTGTAGAAGTGTTCACTGACTTATTATAAATACTAGTATACTGTAGTTGTCTTTGGATGTTAATGACATATCTCTTGTAGAGTAGAATGAACAGTTGGGGGAATTTTGAAGTCTTATGTTACATCCTCTCACAAAATTTAAAAAATAAAATTCCAGTGATCATAAAGCTTTTAAGGAGAATTATTAATCTTGTGGTGGTGTGTTTAGAAAGCCATGTGTCTTGGTGGTTACTGTTTTCATCTTTCGGTCTGTACTGCCAGGAGTTTGGGTTTGGATCCAGCTATGGCAGACATTTAAGATAAATTGGAGTAGTATATCTTTCATAAACAGGCATATATTTACATACATCCTGCTAGTTTATACCATAAACACACACACACACACACACACACACACACACACACACACACACACACACACACACACACACAATATGATAACAGAAAGACAGTTTGGTTTCAGAAAAGGAAAATCATGTGTTACTAATCTGTTGAGCTACTTTGACAGAGTAACAAACACAATACAGGAAAGAGAAGGTTGGGTGGACAGTATCTATTTAGATTTCAAGAAAGCATTTGACACAGTACCACACCAAAGACTTTTATGGAAACTGTACCATCAAGGAGGAATTGGAGGCAAACTGTTTTGTTGGATGAAAGATTTTCTCATAAAAAGAGAAATGAGAACAGTACTAAGGGGAAACTACTCATCATGGAAAGAAGTGACTAGTGGAGTACCACAGGGCTCAGTGCTGGCACCAGTCATGTTTTTAGTGTATATAAATGATATAGACAGTAACACTGGAAATGAAAGCTATGTAAATATGTTTGGAGATGATGCAAAAATACAAAGGAGAATTACTAACACAGGCTCTTGTAAAGAGCTACAAGAAGAATTAAATAAACTTCATGAATGGAGTAATACATGGCAAATGGAATTCAATGTGGACAAGTGTCATGTAATCTCTATCTATCTATCTATCTATTGCCAGATGCCTGAATCCCGTTTGGGGTGGCCACAAACAAATCGCCTCCAAGTCGCCCTGTCTCCCGCCATTTCACTCCCCTGCTCCCAGCTCACACCCCCCTTTCTCATATACCTCTCCACCCCATCCCTCCATCTCATCCTCAGCCTCCCCCTCCCTCTTTCCCCCTCCACCTCACTCACATACACTCTCTTCGTCAGTCTTTCACCCTCCATCCTCTCCACATGGCCAAACCACCTCAGTGTGTTCCTCATAACGCTTCCTATCACATCCACATCAACACCACGACGCTCCTTTATATCCTCATTCGTCAGCCTGTCTCTCCATGTGACTCCACAGGCTCCTCTTAAATAACTCATTTCCACTGCTCTCACTCTTGACTTGTGTCCTTCCAACAACGTCCAAGCTTCACTTCCGTACGTTAGAGTTGGTATCACAATACTGTCATGTAGTAACTTTTTCACTTCCATGCTCACTTCCCTGTTTCTTATCACTGCTTTCAAGGAACCAGCAACTTTCTTCCCTGCTGTACCCTTTCAAGCACTTCACCCTCCAAACCTCCATCCTTACTCAACACACTACCCAAGTACTTAAACGTACTCACATTTTCCAATTCCTCACCATCCAGCCTCGCTGTACATTCACTGACTTCACCTCTCTCAAAGACCATCACTTTACTCTTCCCTACATTCACCTTTAGATTCCGTTTCTTACACTCCCAGACTCATCCACCAAGCCTTGCAGCTCTCCTTCGTCTTCACTCAACAACACAGTATCATCTGCAAACAACAGTACAGGGAGTTTCCAAACACTATCCTCTCTCACCATGGCCACTCCAACATCCACTACCCTACCTTGTACCTCTTTTATTACCCCATCCATGTACAGACTGAACAACCATGGAGACATGACACATCCCTGTTTCAACCCAACCTTCAAAGAGAAAAATTCACTTAGTTCACCATCCACACGCACTGCAGCCTTCGCACCATCGTACATACTCTTCACAGCATTCAACAACTTCCCATCTACTCCATATATTCTTAACACTTTCCACAATCCTTGTCTATCCACCCTGTCATATGCTTTCTCCAAATCCATGAATGCAGCATACAACTTCTTTCCCTTCTCTAGAAACTTTTCCACTAAAGATCTGTGAATGAATATCTGATCTACACAACCTCTTCCCTTCCTAAAGCCTCCCTGTTCTTCTCCAACTAATTCCTCTGTTCTTTCTCTAACTCTGTCAATAAGTATCCTACCATACACTTTTCCTATTATACTAAGAGGACAAATGCCCCTATGGTTACCACACACTTCTTTTTCCCCTTTTCCTTTGTACAAGGGAATAATTATACCTGACTTCCAATCCTCCGGGACTCTACCTTCCTCCCAGGCCAATCTGCACATCTTCCACATCCATTCTACTACTATCTCTCCCCCATGCTTCAGCATTTCACCACACACTCCATCAATTCCTGGGGCTTTCCCAGATTTAACTTTCTTCATTGCTTCCACAACTTCTATCCTACTGATTTCTTCCTGTCTTCTCACCTCCCTCCTTCTCCCAGCCATTCCCCAGCCACTTATACTCGCATTACTTCCATCCTCTACGTTCAACAATTCCTTAAAGTGTTCTCTCCATCTGCTCACTTTTTCTCCCTTCTCCACTAGTAATCTACCATTTTTATCTTTCACTCCCCTGCTAACTTCACTTCCACCCTGACTTACTCTTTTCACCTCTCTCCAGAACATTTTCTTACAGTCCCTCCACTTTACACTCAAATTTCTTCCAAATGCCTCATCCACTCTCTTCTTACTCTCTCTTACTAATCTTTTCACCTCTCTCTTCCTTTCTACATATAACTCTCTTCCGCCTCTCAACCTCTTCCATGCCCCTATTTCTCATCCATTCATTGTATGCTTTCTTCTTTTGTGCCACAGCCTGTTTCACCTCTTCAGTCCACCACGCTGTTCCTTGCACCCCCCTCCGTCTTCTCTTCCTTCCACACACCACATCACATGCTGCACATATTTCTTCTGTAAATATTCTACACACACCTTCCACGTCTCCCATCTGCTCCAATTCATATTTGCCCAATCGTTCCTCCAATTCTCTCTTATACTCTGCCTTTTTCTCATCCTCCTGTAACCTTTCCACTCTCCTTACAGTTTAAGGATTTGAATTTCATAAAATCAGACTTTACTGTTCTACCAGAAGACCCGCCGACATGTCGTAAAAATACCCCCGATAATACCAATACACCAGTCCTGTATGAGACAGCCCTAGCATGTATTCAGTATGGAAGGTGGGTGTTAGCGCCGAAGTGGTGACATGTAGAGGTGTGCGGTACGTAGGAGGACTACTGGGCCTTGAAAGCAGGCTGTGAAGCCTATGCCCAGAGTCAGTCACATTAAAAAAAAAAAAAAAAAAAAAAAAAAAAAAAAAAAAACAACAACAACTTGAATTCTGGCCATCACCAAGTAGTGGTCAGAAAGTCCACTCCCCCAACCTCTATACACTCTTGCATCCATTACACATCTTCGCATCCTTTCATCCACACACACATAATCAATCATTGCCTTCCTTTCATTCAGTTCACCACCCACCCTTCTCATCACTCGCCATGTATACCTGTGAATCATTTTGTGCCTGAAGAGGGTATAGGCTATCACCAACCCCCTCCCAGCACAAATGTCCACTAACGCACTCCCATTCTCATCTGTCACAGCAGGCACACCCCACTCACCAACTATTCCATCCACCTTCACATTCCCAACTTTACCATTCATATCACCAATCAAAAACACTCTCTCATTCCTTCCAAACTTTTCCATGCACACTTCTACATTTGTCCAGAACTCTTCTCTTACTCTTCTAGCACGATCTTGCATTGGCGCCTACACACACACAATCGCCCACATTTCTATTCCAACTTTCAACTTTACTCACACAATCCTTGACCCAACTGATCCATACTGTCTTATGCTCTTCTTCCATCTTTTACTCACAACTATACAAACCCCTTCCTTTGCCCTCTCATTCTCACCTACTCCTGCACATATACCCCATCCATACTCCCATTCTCTCACACTTTCTCCTCTCCATTTTGTTTCACTTATTCCACATACATCCACTTTTGCATCCTCAAGCACCTGGACAATCTCTCTCTCTTTCACCTCATCATTCGCTCCCCTTACATTCCAGGTTCCAATTACAATGTCCTTTGTCCGGTCCTTGGTCGTCATCGTTTGGTCAGTCCTTGTCCGAGGCTTATTGTTTGTTTTTTTAGTTAGTTGTTTTCCGGGGAGGGGCACTAACCCTCCGCCAACCCTTTTAGTCGCCTTTTACGACAAGCAGGGATACTGGGGGAGTATTCTTGAAAACCCCCCCTACCCCCAGGGGGTAATCAAGTTTGGTAAAAGTGGAAAAAGACTTGATTGGGATTATACGTTAAGAAATAAAACCCTACACACATCAGAAAGAGAGAAGGACCTAGGTGTGATTATCAATAACAGACTATCTCCGGCTGACCACATCATTGAGAAGATACGGAACATGTATACACAGCTTGCAAATATGAGAATAGCATTCACATACATAAATGAAGATGTGCTAAGAAGGATAATAACATCATTCATCAGACCAATCCTGGAGTATGCATCAGTAGTCTGGAGTCCTTATGTCAAAAAACACATAGACAAGATTGAAAAAGTTCAAAGGGCTGCTACAAGATGGATACCAAGCTTAAGGGATCAAAGCTACGAAGAAAGACTAAATAAACTGAATCTACCAACACTACAGGAGAGAAGGAAAAGAGGTGACATGATAATGCTATATAAATGCATATCAGGGAAGGAGAAAATAGACATAAATGATTACTTAACCTATGGGGAAGCATCAGCAAGAGGACACTGCAAAAAACTGCATAAGAAGAGAGGTGATAAGGACGTGAGGAAATTCAGTTTCCCAAACAGAGCAATTGATCATTGCAATGCATTACTGAATGAAATAGTGTGTGCCAAAACAATTCACAAATTTAAGGATACGTACGATTAATATGGTTTAAGACACGGGACAGTACGAGCTTGACTCATTCCTGTAAAGATACAGTTAGGTAAGAACAGTTAGGTAAGAAACACACACACACACACACACACACACACACACACACACACACACACACACACACACACACACACACACACACACACACACACACACACACACACACACACACACACACACACACACACACACACACACGAATGGAAGAGGGCAAATGTGGTACCAATTTATAAGGAAGGGAGGAAACAAGGAATAACCCCTGAATTATAGACCAGTGTCTCTAACCAGCATGGTCGCAAAATTGTGTGAGAAAATCCTGAAAGACACATGGATAAAATATCTAGAAGAGATGAATATTTTGGCTGAATGTTAGTTTGGATTCAGAAGTGGAAGGTCATGTGTTTCCAACTTGTTGAGTTTTCATTCAAGAGCGATTGATGTGGTACAGGAGAGAGATAGTTGGGTGGATAATGTGTACTTAGACTTAAAGAAGGCCTTCGACAAGGTACCTCATAAGAGATTAATCTGAAAACTAGAATATGTAGGAGGACTGAAGGGGAAACTCCTGTACTGGATGAGAGACAGACAAATTAGGACAGTAATAAAGGTTAGGATGTGTGGATGGAGGGAAGTAACAAGTGGAGTCCCTCAAGGCTCGGTGATGGCACCAGAAATGTTCCTGATTTATGTAAATGATATGGTACATGGAGTGAACAGTTATGCAAGTCTGTTTGCTGATGATGTAAAGATCGTGAGGAAGATAGAGGTTGAGGAGGATTGTAAAATGCTGCAGGAGGATCTGGACAGGATACATGATTGGAGCCGGTGGGAAATGAAATTTAATGTAAAGAAATGTTAAATATTGGAAATGGGTATAAGTACCAGGAGGCCATCAATGAATTATTTGTTGGGTAATGAATTAATCACAAAAATGAGAGAAGAGAAAGATTTGGGAGTGCTGGTCCAAGATAGTTTGTCACCTGAAAAACACATTAACAAGATAGTTAGAGAGACGTATAAAGTCTTGACTAACATAAGACTAGCATTTCATTAGATGGATGAGGAGATGATGAAAAAATTGATAGTGGCCATAATCTGCCCCAGGTTAGAAGTAGTGTGGTCCCCACACAAAAAGAAAGATATAAACAAGATTGAGAGAATACAAAGAACAGCAACCAAAATGATCCCCAGTCTTGCAGATCTGTCGTACAGAGAGAGGCTGGAAAAGCTGGATTTGCCTTCCGTAGAAGAAAGGAGAAAGAGAGGCAACTTGATTATAGTGTTCAGGACCATGGTGGGCATAGATAAAATTGACAAAGATTTGTTTTTATGGGATAAGAGAGTAAAAAGAGGACACGAAATGAAACGAAGAAGCCAAGCTACTTGAAGGATATCAAGAAATATAGTTTTTCATATAGATGTATGGACCTGTGGAATAGCCTGGACAAAGAGATTGTCCAGTCTAAAAACTTAAACTAGTTTAAAGCTAAATTTGACTTACTGAGAAACGGAGATGGGACCCCATGAGCGTAGCTCATTTCCTGTATATCACAATTAGGTAAATACAGTTAGGTAATACACGCATAGTCACACACACACACACACACACACACACACACACACACACACACACAACATAAATGTAGATACTGTGGAAATGGGAGAGGGTAGGGCTGAAGTGATATTATGAAACTAGAAACTGGAGAGAATGGTGGGAGACATATGGCAGTAGTATATGTTCCCCCTAAGACAAAAACATGGAATGATGATGAATACCTGGAGATGATGTCAGACACTGCTAATTATTTACAGAAAGTGATTGAGAAAAGCAACAATGTAATTTTAATGGAGACTTTTATTGTAAAGAGGTGAACTGGGAGGAGTGGGACTCGGGAGGCGGTGAAGATTTGTGGGGCTTTATATTGTTCAGTAAAACAATGAACAGTGTGATGACGCAGTTGATCAAAGAAGAGACAAGATTCCCAGGTGAGGACACACCAGCAATATTAGATTTACTGCTAACCAAAAAACCCGATGTAATAGAATCTTTGAAATATCTTTGTCCCATAGGAAAAAGTGATCATGTTGTCACTGAGTTCCAGATGATAATAGGGAACGCGGTGCCAAGAGACGAGTTTTATAGGCAGCGAAGATACAACTTTAGGAAAGCAAACTTTACTGGATTGAGAAAATTCTTTGAAAATGCGGATTGGAGAAAATTCAGAGAAATAGGAGAGATACAGAGGAAGTGGGAAATCTTTCTAGACCTCTATAATTTGGGAGTGGAAAAATATGTGCCAAGAGTAAGAGGGAAAAGAAAACAGGAAAAAGGAGTGGTAAATAGAAGGTGTATGATAGCAAAAAAAAAAAAGAGTGACATGGCGTGGAACAACAGGAGGAAGAGAGGTATTAACAGAACAAAGGAAGAATATAAAAGAACTAGAAATGAACATACAAGAATATGTAGAGAGGAAGAAAGGAACTTTGAAAAAGGTATAATAGACAAATGTAAGGATGAACCCAAACTCTTTTATAGATTTGTCAGTGACAAATTGAAACAAAAGGAAAGAATCACCAAACTAAAAGTAGATGGAGAGGTCATAAAGATGTGGCAATGCAAGCTAAAATAATGAACAAACATATGAAAGTGAGTTTGTGGAAGGGGAGGGAGTGACTAGAAATGTAGTGATGAAAGATATAAAAGTGGAAGTACAGGATGTGTATAAATTACTGGAAACTCAAGATGTAAGGAAAGCCCCAGGACCAGATGGAATCTCTAATTGGGTACTGAAGGAATGCAGAGAACAACTGGCAGATAAGATTCACAGTTTAATTGTGTGTTCTCTGGAAGAGGGGAAAGTGCCTCAAGAATGGAAAAGGGCAAATGTGGTACCAATTTATAAGGGAGGAAACAAGGAAGAACCCCTGAATTATAGACCCTTGTCCCTAACCAGCATGGTTGCAAAATTGTGCGAGAGAATTCTGAAAGATAGATGGATGAAATACCTGGAAGAATATTTTGGCTGAAAGTCAGTTTGGATTCAGAAGTGGAAGGTCATGTGTTTCCAACTTGTTGAGCTTTTACTCATGAGCAATTGACGTGCTACAGGAGAGAGACAGTTGGGTGGATTGTGTGTATTTAGATTTGGAAAAGACCTTCGACAAGGTACCCCATAAGAGACTAATGTGGAAACTAGAGCATATAGGAGGACTGAAGGGAAACCTCCTGGACTGGATGAGAGACTTTTTGAGAGACAGACATATGAGGACAGTAATAAAGAACAGGATGTTTGGATGGAGAGAAGTAACAAGTGGAGTCCCACAGGGCTCTGTGTTGGCACCAGTAATGTTCCTGATTTATGTTAATTATATGGTAGATGGAGTGAACAGTTATGGTAGTCTGTTTGCTGATGATGCAAAGATCCTGAGGAAGGTAGAGGCAGAGGAGGACTGTAAAATGCTGCAGGAGGATCTGGATAGGATACATGATTGGAGCCAGAAGTGGGAAATGAAATTCAGTGCTAAGAAATGTAAAATATTGGAAATGGGTAAAAGTAGCAAGAGGCCATCACTGAATTATATGATGGGTAATGAACCTGTCACAAAAGCGAGAGAAGAGGAAGACATGGGAGTGCTGGTCCAGGATAGTTTCTTTTGAAGAACATATTAACAAGACAGAGAGACGTATACACTCTTGACTAACATCAGAGTAGCATGTCATTACATGGATGAGGAGATGATGAAAAAATTGATAGTGGCCATGATCCGCCCTGGGTTAGAGTATGCAGCAGTACAGTGGTCCCCACACAAGAGGAAAGATATACACCAGATTGAGAGAATACAAAGAACAGCAACTAAGATGGTCCCCAGTCTGGCAGATGTCGTACAGAGAGAGGCTGGAAAATCCGGATTTGCCTTCCTTAGAGGAAAGGAGAGAGAGGGGTGATATGATTACAGTGTTCAGGACTATGATGGGAGTAGATAAAATTGACAGAGAAGATCTGTTTTTATGGGATAAGAGAGTACACGGAATGAAACTGAAGAAACCAAGCTGCTTGAAGGATATCAAGAAATACAGTTTTCCTTATAGATGTATAGACCTGTGGAATAACCTGGACAAAGAAATCGTCCAGTCAAAAAACTTAAATGAGTTTAAAGCAAAATTTGACTTACTGTGAAACAGAGACGGGACTCCACATGCGTAGCTCATTTCCTGTATATCACAACATGGTAAATATATACACACACACAAACACACACACACACACACACACACACACACACACACACACACACACACACACACACACACACACTTAATGGTGCTTTGACTGATATGCATTACTATTGTCTCAGTACAGGCATCCCTTCTTGATTAGTATTGTTCTTGGCCAGCATGAGGAAGTTTAATTTTTGGCTGTCATTCTCTCTCAGGAGAGAAGGTCTGGTCCTGCAGAAGGACTTTATACTGACTGATTCAGACACAGAAGTACACAGGTGTGTGCAAGGGCTCATACATTTGTCCATAATTTTCTGTCAGTAAGATGAAGCAGCAGCTTAGTTGCAGTTTCAGCTGTATTTTGTTCTCTGCCCAGCCACTGAGACAGTATAATAAGACTGTATACAAGACAAGGTCACATTGGATATTCGTCATACAGTAAAAAAAAAAAAAAAAAAAAAAAAAATTGAAGTCCATATGGGATACAGCCTTGCAGAAATGGATAATATTAGTTAATAATGCTAGGAAACTTTTAGAGGCCCTGTTAACCTGGTTGTGAGGTAGTGTTACACCAACATACTGAATGAGTCTGGGTAACAGTGACCCTGTTGTGATTTTTAAAGCTTGTTAATGTTCGCATTTGTACAGTAGGCTTGCAGATAATTCAAAGGTCACAACTGGCAGTATGGTATGTGTGTGGCTCAGACATTCGTCCAACGTAATTCTTGTAAAATAAGGAGAAAGATACTCCTGTATTGGTTTCACCAAGCTTTGAGTGCTTGGTTCCACTTCATAGGATAGTTGGTGGAAAGAACTATTAGTGCCACAGTGTAGATATGGGTAGTATTGATTACCTACCTACCATTAGTTTCCCTCTACCATACTGAATAAAACTGTGTGGCAGTAGCTGGAAGAAAATCAGAAGTGCCTCCAGTACTTTAAAATTTGTTGGTTAAGTTAATTTGTATAATGAAGTAATTTGACAGTAGTCAGTACAGTGGACAGCAGAAGTCTTGTCACCTCTCCTGCTTCTCACTTCATGGACTTTGAAAAGCAGTCTGGTGAATATGGAGTCATAAACACTGATGATACTAATCTGGGGTTATGATTATAAAGTCATCAATGTTGGTTGATGCAGTCCCATGAGTGATTTTTAAATTCCATGGAGAGAGAAGAGGCAACAGGACTTTAGCTGCTGGTAGTACATCTGTTACCTTGAAATTATTAACCTTTTTTTTTTTTTTTTTCCCCATAGAAACTGAGTACAGTAAGTAGGATAACCATACTGCTGTTAGTATTCTGAAGTCTTGTTCCACTTTCACTGACTCAGCATGTCTAAAACTACTGCTACTACTGCTACTACTACTACTACTAATAATAATACTAATACTAATACTAATACTAATAATAACAATAATAATAAGATAGTGAAGAACTGTGACATTATGGTGGTGTGGCAAGCCTGTAGCTCTAACTTTAAGCCAACTGTAATATTTAATATATGATACTGTACTTAAAATGTGCAAGTATGTATAACTGTTGGTAGATAGGGGCACCCACCACCAGCTCACTCATTGTAGCACTGCCTACAGGGATGCTACATTGAGTGACAAGTAAAGTGGTTTCCTGAACCTGAGGAAATAATTCCAGTGCTTGGTTCTAACCTGATAACCAGTCTTTGGGTTAGGAGAAAAAGAATACCATATTGCCCAGTTATTCCCTTTGGACCAGATGGTAAAAAGGGAGAGGGTGGCAGGACTTAGCATTCCCCTCCCCTCTATTCTTTCTTCAGCGAGAGTACTGAGAGCCTTGAATATGGATTTTGCACCAGAAGGAAGCAAGTTCATGTGGCTTGCTGAAATGGAATGTGTGTGAATGATGACTGTAAAAGATAGTGGAATGGGTGAGTGTTCATGAATGGGTATGTTGTGTTGGCATTTTTTAAAACAAATGTGAAATGGTGTGAAGTGGATGAGTGGGAGAATGTGAAGTATGTTAAGGCCAGGTATGTATGCAAGCAATGAGTTGCTTTTATTGATGAATGGTAGAGGGTATGAAATTACACGTATGAGCATGATGTGTATGTGTGTCAGTTCTAGTTTGAGATGATGAATTAGTGGTGATTACTGCATGTGCCCCTTGGAATGAAAGGACTGAGGAAGAAAAAGACAGGCTTTGGGATCAGCTGAATGGAGTGATAGGACAAATGTCCCAGGAGTATGGAGTGTATGTGATGGGTGATATGAATGGCAGAGTTGATGTGAACCCTGTTACTGATGGAGTGGGTCATTAAGGAGTGCCAGAGGAGATTGGTAATGGATTATGACTGAAAGACATGCATCAGAAAGGGGGTTATCCATTATTAAACCATATTTTAAGCACAAAGAGAAACTTAAGTATAGATTGTAAAAAGAGATTGGAGAGAATGTTGAAAGGGGCCTGATTGATTATGTGTTTGTAGAAAGATGCATTGGAGTGTTGTTGATCTGAGGGCAGTGGGAGGACAATGCATAAAATTATCTAAACATATGATTGTGGTATGAAAGGTAAAACTGAGAGGAGCATGGTGGATGTGGAGAGAGTAGTGGTCAGAGTGATTATTGAATTGGAGAAGCTTAGAGCAGATGAATACTAGGTAAAGGTAGAAGAGGAGTTAAAGTCAGTGAATTGGGAGCAGTTGGAGCTGGAATATTTAGGTCAGATAAGGAGTGTTTAGTTTGGAGTGCTAAAGTTGTTTGTGATGTTGTGAGGGCAGCAACTAGTTGGCAGTTTTGTGTAATGCAAGGTTAAAAGGGCGTTGGAGGAAAAGAGAAAGAAGTGGCTAGAGTGGATGCAAGAATAGTGGTAAGATGAAAGAAAAGGAAACTTTTTGAAAGTGAGAAACATGTGACGAGACTAGTAAAGAGAAAAAGTGAGCTAAATAATGATCATGGAAGAAAAATTAATGTAAACTATGCTACAAATAGGAAACTGTTTTGCAAAAAGGGTGCAAGAACATAGAAATGAAGATGAAAAATTGTGAAAGTCGGAGGGGTGATAATGGAAGACTGCCAACAAATGGAAGTGAAGCAAGGAGCAGATGGAGTAACTGTTTTGAAAGGCTAAGGAATGAGATGGTGAGAGCAGAGTGGTAGTAAACAGTTTGGGTTTAGTGGTGTACAGAAAAGGAGTGTTTTGCTGAAGTATGTGGCATTGGCAGAAGTGAAGAATGCTGTGAAACATGAAAATTAGGAAGGCATCAGGTGTTGATGAAAGGAATGTAACGATGTTCAAGTGTAGTGAAATCGAGCTTAATTATATCTTGGAAATATGTAACATAGTTATATATCTACTGCATCAGTAGATTAGAAGATGGCTATGAATGTGCCTTTGTATGAAAATATAGGTGATCAAAGTGAGTGCAAAAATTACCTTTGTATATGTATGTTAGATGTTGTAGTAAAGGTACATGGAAAAATAACTGATATGATAGAGAAGTTTAGAAATACTGTATACCAGAGGGCCGGGTGAATGATGAACAGGGTGACTTTATGAGGGGTAGGGAATGTGTGGATTAGAGCGTTGAAATAAGACAAATAATGGAAAAAGCTTGTGAAAAGGACTACAAAGTATTTATTGCATTCTTGGATTTAGAGAAAGCATACAGGATGGTAAATAAAGAGGGAATATGGAAGGCTTTGTGTATATATGGTGTAGATGGAAAGCTGTTGAATGCCGTTTAGAGGCTTTTATGAAAGTACAGTAGTTAAGACTGTATAAATGTATGTGGGTGCCTGTACGAATGGTTTGATATCAGTGTTTGAGTGAGACAAGGATGTTTGACGTCCTAATGACTGTTCAGTGTATTGGCCTTATTGTGATATACAGGAAATGAGTTACGCTTGCGGGGTCCTGTCTCTGTTTCTCAGTAAGTCAAATTTAGCTTTAAACTCGTTTAAGTTTTTTGACTGGACAATCTCTTTGTCCAGGCTATTCCACAGGTCTATACATCTATAAGGAAAACTATATTTCTTAATATTTTTCAAGCAGCTTGGCTTCTTCAGTTACATTCCGTGTCCTCTTGTTACTTTCTTATCCCATAAAAACATATCTTCTCTGTCAATTTTATCTACTCCCATCATGGTCCTGAACACTGCAATTATGTCACCTCTCTTTCTCCTTTCTTCTAAGGAAGGCAAATCCAGCTTTTCCAGCCTCTTTCTGTACGACATGTGCCAGACTGGGGACCATTTTGGTTGCTGTTCTTTGTATTCTCTCAATCTTGTTTACACTACTGCCACATATTCCAACCTGGGGCGGATCATGGCCACTATCAATTTTTTCATCATCTCCTCATCCATATAATGAAATGCTACTCTTATGTTAGTCAAGAGTTTATACATCTCTCTACTTGTCTTGTTAGTATGTTTTTCAGGTGACAAACTGTCCTGGACCAGCATGCCCAAATCTTTCTCTTCTCTTGCTTTTGTGATTGGTTCATTACCCTTCAAATAATTCAGTGATGGCCTTTTGGTATTTTTACCCGTTTCTAATATTTTACATTTCATTGCATTGAATTTCATTTCCCACATCTGGTTCCAATTGTGTATCCTATCCAGATCCTCCTGTAGCATTTTACAATCCTCCTCAACCTCTACCTTCCTCAAGATCTTTGTATCGTCAGCAAACAGACTACCATAATTGTTCACTCCATATACTATATCATTTACATAAATCAGGAACATTACTGACGCCAACACTGAGCCTTGAGGGACTCCACTTGTTACTTCCCTCCATCCACACATCCTAACCTTTATTACTGTCCTAATTTGTCTGTCTCTCAAAAAGTCTCTCATCCAGTCCAGGAGATTCCCCTTCAGTCCTCCTATATGCTCTAGTTTCCACATTAGTCTCTTATGGGGTACCATGTCGATGGCCTTTTCCAAATCTAAATACACACAAGCCACCCAACCATCTCTCTCCTGTAGCACATCAATTGCTCTTGAATAAAAGCTCAACAAGTTGGAAACACATGACCTTCCACTTCTGAATCCAAACTGACTATCAGCCAAAATATTTATCTCTTCCAGATATTTCATCCATCTATCTTTCAGAATTCTTTCGCACAAATTTGCAACCATGCTGGTTAGGGACACTGGTCTATAATTCAGGGGTTATTCCTTGTTTCCTCCCTTATACATTGGTACCACATTTGCCCTCTTCCATCTTGAGGCACTTTCCCCTCTTCCAGAGAACACACAATTAAACAGTGAATCTTATCTGCCAGTTGTCCTCTGCATTCCTTCAGTACCCAATTAGAGATTCCATCTGGTCCTGGGGCTTTCCTTACATCTTGAGTTTCCAGTAATTTATACACATCCTGTACTTCCACTTTTATATCTTTTATCACTACATTTCTAGTCACTCCCTCCCTTTCCACAAACTCCTTTTAATTAGTGAAAACTGATTAGAAACATTTGTTCATTATTTCTGCTTGCATTCCCGCATCTTTATAGGCCTCTCCTTCTACTTTCAGTTTGGTGATTCCTTCATTTTGTTTCAGTTTACCGTTGACAAATCTATAAAACAGTTTGGGTTCATCCTTATATTTGTCTATTATACCTTTTTTAAAATTCCTTTTTTCCTCCTTACGTATTCTTGTGTATTCATTTCTAGTTCTTTTATATTCTTCCTTTGTTCTGTTGTTACCTCTCTTTCTCCAATTGTTTCATGCCATGTCTCTCTCTTTTTTAGCTATCATGCTCTTTCTATTAAACCACACCTTTTTCCTGTTTTCTTACCCCCATACTCTTGGCACAAATTTTTCCACTCCCAAATTATAGAGGTCTAGATAAATATCCCACTTCCTCTGCATCTCTCTTGTTTCTCTGAATTTTCTCCAATCTGCATTTTTGAAAAATTTCCTCAATCCTGTAAAGTTTGCTTTCCCAAATTTGTATCTTCCCTGCCGATAAAGCACGTCTCTTGGCTCCAAGTTTCCTGCTATCATCTGGAACTCAGTGACCACATGATCACTTTTTCCAATAGGACACAGATATTTCAAAGATTCTGTTACATCAGGTTCTTCTGTAAACATTAAATCCAGTCGTCCTGGTGTGTCCTCACCTCGGAACCATGTCTCTTCTTTGACCCATTGCGTCATCACATTGTTCATTGTTATATTTAATTTTGTAGTGCCCCACAAATCTTCGCAGTCTCCTGAGTCCCATTCCTCCCAGTTCACCTCTTTACAATTGAAGTCACCCATTAAAATTATATTGTTGCTTTTCTCAATCATTTCCCGTAAATAACTAGCCATGTCTGACAACATTTACTGGTATTTATGATCACTCCATGCTCTTGTCTTAGGGGAAACATACACTACTGCCATATCTCTCTTGCTATTCTCTTCAGTTTCTAATTTCATATTTATCACTTCAGCCCTTCCTTCTCCCATTTCCACAGTATCTACATTTATATTGTTCTTCACTGCTATCATCACTCCTCCTCCCATTTTTTCTTTTCTGTCTCTTCTCCACAGTTTGTATTAACCATCTCCCATATGAACATCAATATTGTCTCTTAACTTGGTCTCTACAAAGCACATAATATCAGGTTCATGTACCTTCAAAAAATTATTGTGTGTGCGTATGAGAGAGGGGGAGAGAGAGAGAGAATTAAAACTGAAGTTAGGAGAGAGGAATGAGGATAGTAATAAATGGTGAAGGGCATTGTATCTTGAATCTGATGTTTGGACAGGATGCACTGCCACCTGCTTATAAAAACAAAAGCTTTGCTGAATGGGACAGAGTTTTGTTGACACCTGTGATCATTGTGCTTTGTTCATATCTGTGAGCATTGTGCACTGAAAGTAAATGCTCTGCTGTATGTATAAGAGTAAAGTGATTGTTGAGAGAGAAGATGCTCCCAGTGTGATGTTCTGGTAAATGGAGACTTGAATTGGTGGAAGAATGAAATACCTAGGTGCAGTGATAGAAAAAGAAGAGGTAAATGTGCAAAGGAAGTGGAAAGTAGAGTGGCACGAGGATGAAAAATAATTGACATTATGAATGCTTAGATACAAAGCAGAGATCTGAGTGCAGCAACTACAAGAGGCCTGTATAAAGGAGTCTTAGTGCCAACATTAGCATATGGGTATTAGGTTTAGATATGGGAGTTACTGAGTGTAGAGAGTGGAAGGGAAAATAAATATGTAGGTCATGGAAGATGTGGAGTAAGGATATATATGTGGAAAATAGAGGTGGAGAGAGCATGCTTAGATGGTATGGTCATACAGGGTCGTGAAAAGAATATACTGTATTTATATGAGTTCAAAGATGGGAGAAGAAGACAGTGGATTGATATGGTAAACAAGTGTGTGAAAAAGCAAGGTATGGAGATTGATGAGACTAGGGAACTGGCAAGGGACTGAGCTGGTTGGCTGAATTTTGTATGAAGGAGTGCACTACAAAAGATTGCCCTCCCCTTACCCCCCCCCCTCTCTCTCTCTCTTTTTATTCTGATTGACTACCTGATTGGTAATAAGTCATACTTATTTGTGGAAAAGTTGTGCCAGTGAGGTAGAATCAAGATTCCAGAGGCTTGAATTATGAATGAATAAGTGTGTGGCCCATTTCATTGGGTATACTTTTAATTAGCTCTTCTACTGTTATTTTTATTTATTTATTTATTTATTTTTTGTTTTCCTTGCTTTCTGGACCCCATCCTTCCCCACCTGTGGGTGGGAAAGAAAGAGATGGGATGTTGGTGATGATGATGATGATGATGGTGATGATGATGATGACAATAATGATGTGTAAGATTTTGAAAGGAATAGTATGATAAAAAGTAATTACTCAGTACGGTACTATTTTGATATACTGATTTGTTGAGTTTACCCAGAACTGTTTACAGCTGCCTTCAAACTATAATGAGGGTTAGCTGAATAACAGTTTATTTATGGGAAAGCTGGGCTGAGGCTGAGCTGAACATTTGATGAGCTCAGCCACAGCCATTGATTCAAAAGTTGCAGTGTAAAAATTTGTTTAGGTGCACAGTTACACTAGTTAAGATATCATTATCACAGTAACATGCATCCCTTTCTCTCATGATGTGGTGGAACAAATTATCTTATGAAGCATTACAGTTCACTAGAATCTAATGACTTCATCCTCTCCTTAGAGAACATACCCCCCCCCTTGTGAATTAGTTTCTAACACTACAACTTAAATACAGTATTCTTTATGTTTTGACCCAGAGACCCTAGAATTCACTCATTAATTGAATGAAATGGTTTTGTAATAAAACAAAACACCTTTTGGTGCGTAGTGTCATTTAGTCTTGGAGGCTGTATAGATTAAGTTTAAAACATGGGACACCAACATGTGGCCTTAAGATACATTTAGATGCCTTGGAGGACTCTTAACTAAACGAATAATGGGTTACAGATTTCACATACTCTTTACCTCTCCCTCTCATAGCCGAGCCAGTTTACTCCATCAGTGCAGGACCAGCAGCGAAACCTGTATGGAGATGCTGCTACAGCCCAGTCTCCAGCTTTCTACACTCCCACTGCACCCCATCCTCAGGTTGTACATACTAAATAAAGTACTATTACATTTTAGTTTAAGAACAATGAAGTATGCCTACCACAGAAACTTTTGCAGTACTTCCCACTTTTTGTAATAGTAATTTTACGATGAAAAACAAACAAATAAACAATAAGATATTACTAACCACTCCAGCCTTTATTCTCTGTGGCCATTTGCAGACATTTGGCATGGACTCAGAGAGATTCAGGAAAAATTCCACGCTTTAGTCCTGTATCCTCATCTTGATGGCTTTGGTCAGATGGAAGACTGATGAGGTATCTTGATAATTAAGGTGCTTTTTCATGTGCAGCCAAGCATTTCCAGTATGGATTTGGATACTAAATACAGTATTGGTATCACTGAACCACTTGAGCTTTATTTATTTATTTTTATTATTATTATTATTTTTTTAAAACAATGACAGTGCATCATCTTGCATAAAGATGTTACAACCGTGAATGTTGTAAGCTGTATACAAAAGTTGTTCTAGCACCTGCAGAGACCTATCACTGTTTATTGTAACATTCTGTAAGAGGAATTACAAACCACCTTACCCTTAGCACCACTAAACCAGCCCTAGATCATAACATGGTTAGGTTATTTTATAGTTTTCCTGGTATGCTGATGGTCGTACCTGCTGACTGTTTGTGGATGACTTACCTTAGCACTGCTCAGTTTAGCACATTGGAAGGAACTCTCATCACTCCTCATGATGTTTGTACATGGCTCTGGTGTCCATTGTCAGTAATTGTGGGCAAATTTGAGGTAGGCATGGTTCATTTATCTGTGAGGAGGGGTTTCTTGACAGATTGACAGTAGGCCAGCTCAACTAATTTCAGAGGTGATGTTGAGTGGTGCAGTGTGGTACATTTTCCAGGATACCAAAGTGGTTTCTTTGCAACTCTGCCACTGTTATGATAGGGGCTTTGAGTACTTCTTGCCACAGAGTGACCTTAGAAGTCTTCTGTGGTTGGCCAGAAAATGGTTTCATTGGCAGGAGTTGTGCAGATGCTAGGCTGACATGCAGCCTAAAGACTGCAGTGTTGTACCTACAGTCTGACAGTTTCTTTGACAGGGACTATATCTTTTAGGAAATTGAGAATTCTGTCCATTTCTCATGTGACATGTTTTTTTCCAAGCTGCTTGAGCAAGAGACTATGAAAACTAGGGGGTCCACAAAAAATACTTAAAACAAGTGGTGGATGAGATGGGAAGCAATATACTGTGCTTGGATTTTCCTGTGATGAGAGAAACTTGAGCATTGAAGGCTTTTGGCAGGTAGTGTGGGGCAGTGGATCAAGAAGAGTCACAAGGTACAACCAGAAATTACTGCTGAATGTGAGGGGCAGGAAAATGCAGACAGTCATTCAAAACTTCAGTCCACTCTTGGAAGGACAAGTTTTGCAAAACTATTTGTGGTGGATGTGTCAGCTTAATGCTGTATTATTTAGGAGGGTTGCAAGTTACATGAAATAATAGTAAGACAAGGATGCATGATGTCTCCAGTGTTGATATAAAGATATGGTGTATATATACAGCATATATATATATATATATATATATATATATCTATATCTGTCTATCTATTGCCAGACGCCATAATCCCGTAAGGGGTGGCCATTTGACTTTGAGTTGTTTTACGGGGAGGGGCACTAACCCTCCACCAACCCACTTGTTGACACGTTGGGAGCACGTATGGTTTGGTTATATGGTTACCACCCAGCGTTGTAAATGGTTTCCTGGCTTACAGGAAGCCATTTGGCATGTCACTCAATGTAAAGCCACCTGTAAAGGAAAGAAAAGCAATAAGAAGTGACAGGAAAGATAGGAGAAATAGGAAGAGAGGAGGGCAGGCACAGAAAAAGAATGATAAATGCTAAGGAAGGAGTAGGCAGCACTACATCAAGTGAGTGGATGATGGTCGCCTCCACCTACCACACATGTACATATATGCAGTATACTGTATATATATCCATCCATCCATCCATCATCTAATCCTACGTTGCCCCATGAGGAGCGTAGGAGCCCGGGGCTAGGAAAGTTGGTCCTGGCATTTAAGATGAGAGTGACCAGCCTAACATCCCTGAGTGGCATTATGTGGGCAATAAACCCCACCCGCCCCTTGGATATAAACCTTCACCAGCTCCATCCATCCATCCATCATCTAATCCTACGTTGCCCCATGAGGAGTGTAGGAGCCTGGGGCTAGGAAAGTTGGTCCTGGCATTTAAGATGAGAGTGACCAGCCTAACTCATCCCTGAGTGGCATTATGTGGGCAATAAACCCCAACCACCCCTTGGATATAAACCTTCACAGGCTTAATCCGATTGGAGTGCAATAACTACCCACTAAACCACCAGGCGCCAAAATTTGGTTACAGAACAATCCCAGTTAACCGGGTGGCTTGGGGAATTTACCTTCCCGGTTACAGATTTTTCCCGTATTTCTGATTTTCAAGTCAAATCTATACAAAGGCTATCACAGCAGTAAATACAGTTCAGGTACTCACCAGTCACATTAGGGGTTACACTAAGATATTCCGCCTGAAAAACTGCCTGTAAACACACACCCTGGTCATAACGCACGTGCGTGAAATGTCTAGCAATTTGCAGTACTGCAAATTGTACCAGTCCATTGTTTACCGAATTACTGTATTCATTATATGTACTGTACTCATAAAAATTGAAAAATAAGATAAAGAAATAAAAGCTTGAACATTTATTAGTGAACTGATGATGTGTTAAGACTGCACTGTAGAATTATCACGACACCTGTGCCCCCGCGTGAGTCTTGTTTACGTTTCTGACCCCGACTGTTCTTCTTCTTCCCCACCTAACCTCCATCACTCCACCCCTCACCCGCCACTCAGCTGTTTTGCAGAAAATAAAATAAATGATGTACGTATGAAATGCAGGCATATTATTTACTGTATTTATTTTTCTTCCAACAAAGTAAACTTTCATTCCTATTAACATTTTTATTCAGCCATTAGTGTTTTATAATGTTCACCATTTTCAAGTCTGTTGCATATGTCCAGCTTCTCTTTCAAGGTAAGCACGATACGCTTACGTTTAGTTTGCACTTTTGGCATTTTGGTGTGTACAAATTACCGTCTATCAGAGGAACACAATAGCAAGAGAGCTTGTTTACTGTCTGGTGGCAAAAAGCGGACTGGTGATTTTTGGAGGGTGTGGAGGATGACTGAATTCAAGTAGGGGAAAGAGGGGGAGAGGAGGGGTGGTTAAGAGGATTTGCTAGGGATTTACATTAGCCGGAAATGCATTCACCTCGCTTTGTCTGACTTCACCCAGCCTTGCGTGACACGATCAAATGGCGGTTTGGCGGTCCATTCAAATTGGCGCACAGTTATAACTTACTGACATTTTTACCAGCCCTTGAATTTTCCCGTTTTTCTGAGTATTCCGTTTGTCTGGATACCGGATAGCTGGGATTGTACTGTATATGGTTACCACCCAGCATGGTAAATGGTTTCCTGGTGTACAGGAAATCATTTGGCTTGTCACTCCGTGTAGAGTCACCCACAGGCAGAAGGAAGAGGAAAGAATGAAGGAAAGAAAGACACAAGAGGGAGTGTAGAGTCTCCTGCAGGCAGAAGAAAGAGGAAAGAATATACACACACACACGAGGCACCGAGGTGAGCAGACGCATGTCACCACCACTCCATACCTGGCCATCTTGGCCAGTGGCATTACCTAAATTAGTATCTTTATATGAGTCAAGCTCTGTACCAGGTTAGACTAAATGGTGTTCTAATATAAAGATGATGTTTTAAGTAAGACTTGTTCAAACAGTAAAGAAAACAAAGTAGCGCAAGAATGTGCAAAATCAGCTGATCATTTGTTTAGTCTACGACTGCACCGGAGAATGTAAGTAGTATATGTGCTTTTAGTACTGCAGGATGACCACATACTTTAGTAAAACAAATTTGGAAAAGAAAAGGGATAAAGGTAGAAAGCAGGATGATGATTTCTACAAAGAACTGGTTGAAATGGAGGCTCTCAATAAACTGGTGGAATGAGTACGCAGACTAGAGATGGCTTTTCAGAATGAGATTGTTGAAATTAAGAAACAGATGCACTTGCAAAAGGAAGAAATAGAAAAATTAAGAAAGGAAGTCAACAAGAAAGACACAACCATAGATGAGTTGAGAATAGAAGTGGGTACACTTGGGAGGAAAATTCGTGAAATGGCAAGTACAGTAGTCAACCACGAGAGTATTATGGAAGAGTTCAAAAATGATACAGAGACAATTAGGCAAGTAAGCAGTCTGATAGACCAGAGCAGTGATATTGAGGAGAAGATAATACAAGTGAATGAAGCTGTGCAAAGCTACAAAAATGATGTGGAAACCATATATGCTGAAATGGTGAAAGTAAAGAAAGACTTAGAAACAAGGGTGGCAGAAAAAAGCATTAAAAAGGAAGTGAAAAGAATAATCCAAAACAATCCTAAATTAGTCAGAGATTCAGCATATATCAACAAATCTATAGTAATCACTGGTATAGAAGAGGAAGAAGTAAGAAACAAGATCTCAAGAGACAACAAGGAGATGGCAAATGTAATGAACATATTGAAAGAAGTATCAGAGGAAATCTGTAGTAAAGACATAGAGGAACACAAAAGGTTAGGGAAATATGAGAGAAGCAAGTCAAGGTCCCTAAAGATAACTTTCCAGAGTGTAAACACCGTGGAGGAGATACTAAAAAATGCAAAGAATCTTATGGAAAAAGAGGAGTTCAAAAAGTTATGGATAAAAAGATGCCTAACACAAGAGGAACTGGAATTACTGAAAGAGAAGAGGGAGGAAGCAAAAACAAAAAATGAGGGAAGATCAGAGGAGGAGGAGAATACATCTTTTTTACAAGGTAATTGGATTGCAGGTACAAAAGTGGTACATAAACAGGAGGGAATAAAAAGGAGCAAGGTAGTAAAACCAAGTCATGACAAGTATATAAACAAGATGATTAAGTTGATGTACTCAAATGTGGATGGAATGGTATCTAAATTATTAGAGATGAATGATTATATAAGAGAAAATGAACCACATATAATATGCCTAACTGAAACAAATTAACACCAAGGATATCGATGACATCTTAAACGTAGAGGAATATAATATATGGAGAAGAGATAGGAACTTAAAAAAAGGAGGAGGAATTATAATATTAACTAAGAAAAATCTAAAAGTCAAAGAAATAGAACTTGATATACCCTCACAAGTAGAACTGATTGCAGTAGAGATCAATACATCTGAAGGGAAAGTAATTGTAGCCAATTTGTACAGTACATGCCACCCAGATCAAACACATGGGAAAGAGACGAATATGAGGACCTGGCAGAGAGTACAGTTCAGAGTTTTAGAGCATTACCACATAAAATGGAAGAGAAATCAGAAAGAATTATATTAACTGGAGATTTTAATACAAATATAAATTGGAATACTCTAGATATAATAAGCCAAGAAAGCTGTTGGGACCAAAAGCTCCTGGATCTCGTGCAAGAGTTTTTCCTAATGCAACATGTAAGGGAAAGCACCAGAGAAAGAGGACTCGATGTACCCTCAATGCTAGATCTCATATTTACTAGGCAAGAAAATGATATTGACAATTTAATATACCCTCCATTCGGCAAAAGCGACCATGCAGTGCTAAATTGCAACTTCAGGATTGCATATGACATAGTTAACAGCAATGAAAGTTACAAAAAGAGCCTAAACTATAAAAAGGGAAAGTATCATGACCTAAAGAAGTACTTCTTAGAAACTGATTGGGAAAAGGAGCTTAGGGGACAACGTTTAAATGCTATATAGAAAAAATTCTGTGAACTTTATGAAATAGGAGTCCAGAAGTACATTCCACAGCACAAAGAAGCAGAAAAGAAAATAAAGAAATGGTTCAATACGGAATGTAAAAAATCGAAAGAAAAAAGAGATTTGTTGTGGAATAGATACAGAAGACACAATAGTGAAAGGGCGTATAACAATTATAAATAGGCAAGAAACAATTATACAAGAATAAGGAGGGAAGCCCAAAAACAGATTGAGGAGGATATCATAAATAAAACTAGTGATCAACCGAAGCTATTTTACAGCTACATCAGAAGCAAAACCAAAGTAAAAGATTAAATACAATCCATTATGGATGAGGGAATTGCCTATACACAAGAGAAGGATATTTGTGAAGCACTAAACAAGAATTTCCAATCAGTTTTTACAGAGGAAAAAAATTTTGAGAGGGATTATGTGGAACATGCATGTCCACACATACTACCAGATATACAAATATCAGAAAGAGTAATGCAGGAGGAGCTAAGTAAATTAGACAAAGGAAAAGCAACTGGTCCTGGTGAAATTTCATGTTGGGTGCTATGGGAATGTGCAAAGGAGTTAAGTAAACCATTATTTTTAATTTTCAAGAAATCCTTGAGACAAGGTAAACTACCAGATATTTGGAAGAAAGGAAACATTGTTCCCTTATTCAAGAAAGGGAATAGACAAAATCCACTCAACTACCGACCAGTATCACTAACCAGTGTTGTAAGCAAGGTATTAGAAAAGCTTATAAGAAAAGCTTGAGTAAATCATCTAGAAGAACACAATATGATAACAGGAAGACAGTTTGGTTTCAGAAAAGGAAAATCATGTGTTACTAATCTGTTGAGCCACTATGACAGAGTAACAGACACATTACAGGAAAGAGAAGGATGGGTGGACAGTATTTATTTAGATTTCAAGAAAGCATTTGACACTACCACACAAAAGACTTTTATGGAAACTGTACCATCAAGGAGGAATTCGAGGCAAACTGTATTGTTGGATGCAAGATTTTCTCATAAAATGAGAAATGAGAAAAGTATTAAGGGGAAATTACTCATCATGGAGAGAAGTGACTAGTGGAGTACCATAGGGCTCAGTGCTGGCACCAATCATGTTTTTAGTGTATATAAATGATATAGACAGTAACACTGGAAATGAGAGCTATCTGAATATGTTTGCAGATGATGCAAAAATACAAAGGAGAATTACTAACACAGACTCTTGTAAAGAGCTACAAGAAGAATTAAATAAACTTCATGAATGGAGCAATACATGGCAAGTGGAATTCAATGTGGACAAGTGTCATGTAATCAAGTTTGGTAAAAGGGGAAAAAGACCTGATTGGGATTATGAGTTAGGAAATAAAACCCTACACACATCAGAAAGAGAGAAGGACCTAGGTTTGATTACCAATAATGGACCATCTCCGGCTGACCACATTATTTAGAAGGTACGGAACATGTATACACTGCTTGAAAATATGAGAATAGTGTTCACATACATAAATGAAGAAATGCTAAGAAAGATAATAACATCATTCATCAGACCAATCCTGGAGTATGCATCAGTAGTCTGGAGTCCTCATCTCAAAAAACACATAGACAAGATTGAAAAAGTTTGAAGGGCCGCTACAAGATGGATACCAAGCTTAAGGGATCAAAGCTACGAAGAAAGACTAAATAAACTGAAGCTACGAAGGGTGATCAGAATGTAACGACAGTTCGTGCTATAACATGAAAACCTTGAATGATGGGAGGTAGGGGAGGAAGGAGAGTGCAGAGTTGCCTGTCCTTACGAGTTTGAACTTGTCGCCGTATGCCTGACTTTTCTTGTTTTATTGTTGTGAGTGAATGCTTCACTCTTGTTTTTGCTCTCTGGCCAGAAACATGGATTACTCGAAAGAAGGCTGTAGGTTCTACATTTTTACGAGGTGGAAACTGGGAAACAAAGCAACAGAGATTCGACGGGAATTATTACAAGTTTATCCAGACACTAGTCCTTCCCTGGAAACTGTTTCCCGCTGGATTCGTGCTTTCACAGCAGGAAAAACTGAATTGAAAGATGAACAACGCTCTGGACGCCCCCGGACATCCGTGACCGAAGCAACAACTGTCCATGCACGGTCCATCATTGACGAGGATCCAACTGTAACTCTTAGGTTCTTAGCCTTGGAGCTTGATATCAGTTATGGGAGTGCATATGACATCGTGCATGAACAATTACATCTGAGGATGAAGTGTTGTCGATGGATACCCCATTTGTTGACTGATGAGCAAAAGGCTGAACGGGTGAGGATTTGTCGTGTCTGGCTTGCTGAATTTGAACCAAATGGTCCAAAACGGTTCTCAGATGTTGCTACTGGAGATGAGTGTTGGATTTCATTCTTCACAACCCGTGACAAGCAGTCAAACATGGTGTGGTTGGGCGATGAAGACCCTTGACCTCAGATTTTGAAGGAAGGATTTCGCAGCCGGAAGCGCCTTTTCACCATCTTTTTCAATTCTCAAGGACCAATATGCGTGGATGTGATGCCTGAAAAGTCCACTATCACAGCCCAATACTACACAGACCAGGTCCTTCCACAAGTCTTGGAACACTAGGCCAACACCGCACCAACCCGCCGTTGGTCTCGCCTTTTGCTGCACCACGACAATGCTGCACCCCACAAAGCTCGCCTCACTATGCAGTACCTGGAACAACAAGGTATAACTCTGCTCCCCCACCCACCCTACTCCCCTGACCTGGCTCCCTGTGACTTTTGGTTGTTTCCAAAAATTAAATCTGCCATCGCTGGGAAGCAATTTCATCGCATCCAAGACTTGGCACGGACCGTCAATTCAGAACTCCAAAGTATACCGTCTTCAGAGTACCACGCTTGCTTCATGAAGTGGAGAAAGAGAATGGAACGCTGCATAGAGGTTGGAGGGGAGTACTTTGAAGGAATGTGAGTCATAGTTTGATAGTTCTTCATGCTAATAAAAGTTTATGGACTCACTGTCATTTCTTTCTAATCACCCCTCGTACCAACACTACAGGAGAGAAGGAAAAGAGGAGACATGATTATGCTATATAAATGCATATCAGGGAAGGAGAAAATAGACATAAATGATTACTTAACCTATGGGGAAGCATCAGCAAGAGGACACTGCAAAAAATTGCATAAGATGAGAGGTGATAAAGATGTAAGGAAATTTAGTTTCCCAAATAGAGCAGTTGATTAGTGGAATGCACTACCGAATGAAATAGTGTGTGCCAAAACAATTCACAAATTTAAGAATATGTACGATAAATATGGTTGAAGACGCGGGACAGTACGAGCTTGACTCATTCCTGTAAAGATACAATCAGGTAAGAACACACACACACACACACACACACACACACACACACACACACACACACACACACACACACACAGGCATACCCTGGTTTAATGATGTAATTGGTTAGGTAAAACCCTATTGTTAGGCAGGGTATCTTATATCAGGGTACTTTTAACATGTAAAGTAATGGGGAGCATGTACCAGCCTTGGGTTTTCCCCTAAACAAAGCCCAAAACCCACTCAAATGTGCCCAAAACAAGTTTAAATCCAATCTAAATGGCCCAACAGCTGTAAAAGAAGCTAACCTAAGCCTAATACCTGTAAATAACTCACTAAAACCGACAAATAAAACCAGAAAATCATCAAATATAAGTCTGGAAAAAATGGGGCTTAGTACACTGTACCCCAAAATGACAGTGTTCACCCCACCTATGGCTAAAACTAATCTAAGTCTGAAAACAATTTATAAATCAACCCAAACACACAATTTTTGTCTAAAATATCATCAAAATTGGTTAAAAAAAAAAAAAAAAAAAAAAAAAAAAATCAAACCCCATCGTTAAACTGGGATTTGGCCATCGTTAGGTGGGGTACGGTGGTATTTCTACCCCCGCCGTCAAGCCAGGGTATCACATCTAGGATTGTCGTATATTAGGGTAGTACTGTATATATATATATATATATATATATATATATATATATATATATACATATATATAATATTTTTATGCGAAGAAGAAGGAACCAAAGGTCATGAGCCTTCAAATAACAGTTCCCTCCAAGAAAAAAACAAAATACAATAGAGGGCCAAATTCAAGATCCATTCATTTCGAGATGCCTGGACACGCTGCATTTGAAAGACTGGAGATCATAGGCAGCAGGAAATACAGACATATATATATATATATATATATATATATATATATATACAGTACATACGTACAGTGAGTCTTCGAAATACGAAAACCCAAAGTACGAATTTTCGATGGTATCAAAGCGATGAATATAGGACAAATTCTACAAAACGAAAATATCTTTCTCGGTGATACGAAAGGAAATACTGAGATAGCCCAATTATCCAAACTATATGGTGTGAAGAAGTGCCTGAATAGTCTGAAGTCACAATTAATCTGTGAGAAGCAAAATACAAGTACTGTTAGATTGATTTATTTACCGGTAAATGTACAATGAAAGACACAACTATCTTCCCAGTTCAGTCTGAAGAAAATTTACACCAGGTGAAATACAATGAAAACCCTGTTTCTACTAGTGCATGTTTCAAATGGTTCGATTTTTCCACGCTATATTCGTCAGACTTTGGGAAGATACTTGTGTCTTTCATTGTACACTTGAAGCAACAGAAAGACCTTACGAATTCAATTCATAATTCTCCAGCTTGTTTCTGTAATTTTCTGACAATTTTCAGTTTGGCAATTTACTTTTTCTTGCTGAAAAATTTCCTCCCTGTTATTATCGTCACTTTCCCCTACGATTGTTTCCAGCGCAGTAGAAGAAACTCAGCGTGCTCAAAGGTGGATATTGTTTCTCAATTTTCCAACTGGAGGTTAGGTTAGAATAAATTATTAGGAACAGATAAGCTCGGTTAGGCCAGGTTTAGTTAAACACTTAGGGAAGAACAGTCCTTTCCGCCATTATGTTAACGAAATAAACAAGAGTTGTCACACCAGAACAGCTATAAACGATGAGGAAACAGATTTAACAAGAAACGTTTACTGTATTTACCAACCCAGAAATAATCTGAAAAATATAATTGACTATCAGGAAGAACTAATTTCATAAGGTGCTTTTACTGCTTAAAGTAAAATGTATGTTTAGCCCTCTTAGTGTCTGTGGGTTCAGATATTTGAGTGCTCCCATGGCTGGCCTTGGGATCATTTTTTCAAAGCTCTAAATTCAATTTCTTTTTCTTACATATGTGAAAAGACTCGTCTGGCGTGCCCGTTTTTTTTTTTTTTTTTTTTTATTTTTTTTTTAAGGAACACACTGAGGTGGTTTGGCCATGTGGAGAGGATGGAGGGTGAAAGACTGACGAAGAGAGTGTATGTGAGTGAGGTGGAGAGGGGAAGAGGGAGGGGGAGGCCGAGGATGAGATGGAGGGATGGGGTGGAGAGGTATATGAGAGAGGGGGGTGTGAGTTGGGAGCAGGGCAGTGAAATGGTGGGGGACAGGACAACATGGAGGCGATTTGTTTGTGGCCACCCCAAACGGGATTGAGGCGTCTGGCAATAGATAGATAGATAGATTTTTTTTCCCCTAAACCCATCCTATGATTTGCTATGATTTGTGCAAGAATTAATATAATTAGGATGCGTGTTACATTAGCATGTAAACATCGGCGAAAACATCTGGAATGAAGTGAACTGTGAATGCCTGACTGCTTGAGGTGGTACAGTAGGGTCGTGTAAACACACCAGTGACCCTTGTTCCCTTCTCATAATTGCACGCAGGTTTTTATAGCTCACCCTAACTCAATGTCACTCACACCGGTACAGTGAGGCGTTGTTCAAGGCCAGCAGCTATGAAAGCAATAATGGAATACATTATTGTTTGTATCAGTCCTCTCTCTTTCACACATACACATGAGAACGAATAAAAGAATGAGCAGTAAATGTACACTAACTCTAAGGAACAGAAATAATTGTGCTCGGTCTGTCCGAAATATATTGGGAAGAGCGATACCGAATGAAAAATGTGGAACTGAATTCTAACCTACGAGAACATGTGGGATGAAAGAGTAATTTTTATTCTGATTAGCAAACATTTTAGCTCCATATCGTCTATTGAAATTGTCAAACCCACAATCCTTCGTTTAAGCATACAGCTTAAAGACCTTACCAATTCAGTTCTTATTCCTCTAGTTTGTCTTCTATATTTTTCTGACTATTTTGAGGGTGGCAAATTATGTTCTTTTCCTGAAAGAAACTTACTCAAGATTAGGGCGCATGTAACATAAGCATGGAAACATTGGCGAATACATGTGGAGTAAAGAGAATGCCTGAATGATGGGATGGTAGAGTAGAGTCGTGCAAACACACCAGTGACCTTCGTTTCCTTCCCGTAATTGTTCGCATTTTTTATAGGACACCTTAACTCAACGTCACTGACGCCGAAACAGTGAAGTGTTGTTCAAGGCCGGCAGCTATGAAGGGGTTAATGGGATACTATATGAAAAATTCAAAATGGGCGCGGTGCACAGCGCCGAGCTCACTTGCCAAGAGAAAATGAACTAACCCCTCTCTGGTAAACAAATATTCACGCGCTTCTCAGTTGAGTCCACGTCCCTCCTTTCCTCACAGCTTCGCTGTTCATGAGGATATATTCACAGCTCTTCACCTTTTCGTATTGTTTCGCCATGCCTCCCAAGCGCCCTGCATCATCTCCAGCATCGAGGGGGCCCGCTCCAAAGAAGCAGCAGCACCGTACTCTAATTCTGGAAAGGAAATTGGAAATTATAAGACCCCATGAGGAGGGGCAGGGAGTCTCGAGATTGGGCGTGCTTTTAGGCCTTGCAGTTTCCACTGCTGGGACTGTGACGAAGAAAAAGGAGATGTACAAGAATATGGCCAGCTCCTTCTCTACAATTGTACAGTATACACGTATTGCTTACTTCTTAATAGGGGGGGGGGTAAAGTTTAGGTGGGGGGTCCGAGGGGGTCCTGGGACACATCCCCCCATTCATATGTATATTTCAATGGGGAAAATCGTTCCGATATATGAAATTTTGAATTACGAAAGTTTTTTTGGGTCCCTATCCCTTTCGTATATTGAAGACTCACTGTATATATATATATATATATATATATATATATATATATATATATATATATATTATATATACAGTAATCCCTGTAATACCTGGATGCCCATTTTCCGGACATCCCCAATAACCAGACATTTTCGTCCCGGGATCCAATATTCCCAAAATGGGCCAAAAACCGCAAAAAATTCGAAAAAATCTGACTCTTTCCCACCCGTAATTTGAAGTTGGCGCGGGCCAGGTGTGTTCTGGTGTGTTGTTCCACCAACGTCCACTAGAGCGCCCCTGCATCCTCCCCACTTACCGCCCGTCTCTTGTTGTGTGTGCATGCTCATCGTCATGGCTGCCCATATGCTCGCTTTTGTGGTGGTGCCTTACCTGCTGCAGGCTCTCCTGCTGCTCTCGTGCCTCTCCTTCGTGTGTGTGATGATGGCCCCGCCGCTTGAGAAGAAGAAGAGAGTGGTTTTGACTCTGGAGAAGAAGAGGGAGATATTGGACAAGGTGGATGCGGGATGGTCTACCTCACGCATCCTTTGTGAATTCAACCTGGCCCGATCTACTTTGTTTGATATCAAGAGGTCCCTCGACAAACTCATGCAATACACGGCTGATTTCACGTCGAAAAGCAAACGCAACGTGGAGAGGAAGGTGATGTATACTCCCAAGTATGCAGAAGTCGACTGCTCCATGTTGATTTGGTATCAACAGCAACATGCTGCTGGTGTGATGGTGCGTGGCACGGAGCTGAAGGCTGCTGCTGAGAAGTTCGCAAGGCTTCATGCCGCCCTAGACTTCAAGGGATCCGAAGGTTGGCTCTTCGTGTTCAAGTTACGACATGGCCTTACCAACCGTAAGTCTCATGGCGAAGCTTTGGACGCCAACGAGGATGGAGTAGACATGTTTCGGCACAAGGTGAAGTGCTTGATCGACAGGGAGGGCCTCACTCTCGGTCAAGTCTACAACGCTGACGAAACTGGCTTATTCTATCGCTCTTTGCCTACGAATACTCTAGCCGAGGAGACGGAGAAGCGTGTACCTGGCCGCAAGCTCTGCAAGCAACGGATATCTGCTTTGTGTTGTGCCAATGCTAACGGCATGCACCGGCTCAAGCCCGTTATTGTTGGTCGTGCAAAGTAGCCTCAGTGTCTTCGTGGGGTGATGGATGTCCTTCCTGTCGTCTGGTACCATTCCATGAAGGCATGGTTCACAGCCAAGATTTTCAAAGACTGGTTCCACCGCCATTTCATCAAGGAGGTCATCCATTACCAGACGGAGAGACTGGGAATCCCACGCGACCAGGTATAGGCCCTCCTTCTCCCCGACAATGCACCTGCCCACCCGTGCGACAAGGAGTTGGTGGCTGAGAATGGGCGCATTAGGTGCATGTTTCTGCCACCTAATACTACTACTCTCATCCAACCAATGGACCAAGGAGTGATCGTGGCAACGAAGAGGCTGTACCGACGGAAGTTCATGGACGAGGTGGTGGTTGTTCTCGAGGACAAGGATGAGCGCAGGGAGGGACGGGACACTTGAGGTCAGCAGACTTTGGAAAACCTTCGCCGCTACAACATCAAGTCTGCCGTCTATAACTGGGCCAGTGCATGGAAGGAAATCCCTGTCAAGACTCTAGAAAATGGTTGGTCTTGTCTGCTTCTTGGAACGAATGTGGAGCACGATTTCCTAGGTTTTGACATGGATGACTTCCATGCACGTCTACGTGCGCATGGGGACAATGTTGATGTGGACGAAGTGCGTGAATGGTTGGATGACGATGAGGGCGATCCTGGGTATCAGACCATGTCTGATATCGAGATCGCATCTTCAGTTGCAGGTGTCAGTACCCAGCTTGAAGATTCCAATGAGGACTTCGACGATGATGCGGACTCCTCTCAGCGTGACACTACTCCAGCCATCCCCAAGCTGAGCACACTCCGGGAACACCTAGAGTTCGTTCTGGACTACCTGGAGCACCCGGACTGCGACAGGGAGATGAGGCCCTCGGAACTTGTGGAGGAAGTGCACGCTTTCAGGCAGCGCATCATTAATCGTCAGAATCGTCGTTCCTTGCGTCAATCAACCATTGACAACTTTTTCAGGCCTGTGACCCTCGCTGTGCCCAGCCCTGGTTCCACTCCATCGCCTCCCCAAGACAGGCCCTCATGCTCTGAGCCACAGCCCAGCACATCAGGCATGGTGGAGTCACCACTCGACGTGAGTTTGCGCCTCTCTTCAGAGTCATCTGCAGTGGGTACGCCATAACCACGACCCAGCGACGCACCCCTAGGTCACCTGCATGTGCTACTCTCAGGCACTGACAGTGATTAGACAACTAGAATTGCTCCACTAGACCACACGGGAATTTACAGTGTTGTGCAGTGAAAAAAAAACAGTGCATCGTGTTAAGGAATTTGATTCTGAATGAAAAGACAAAGATTTAATTGACTTTCAATGTAACATAAATTAACCAGAGTGTGTTATGTTTAGAAAATGGTGTTATGAGTGGAAAGACTTTAAGTGCAGAGTGCAACACTTATTTCATTAAGGCACAATTGAGCGCAAGTAAGACAAGAGTGCCAGTGTTAAGAGAATGGTATTCTGAGTGCAAATGACTTAAGTTCAGTGCAAGACTTCATGAACAGTGTACTGCAAGTGCTTCAGGAACTCCTTCTTACTGTCAGAGTCGGAGAGGAGGCGGGTTATTCATCGAGATGGCCAGGGACGTGCTTTAAGTACCCAGAATGTTTCATATTGTACTGTATTTTCCATACTTACCTCTAACACCTCATTTCACTCTTTTCTATCCCTTATTCGTGTGAATAGTGTCTTAAGTGCTATGCATGTGCAGTAGGGAGGTGTTTTTCTGAGTTAGGCTAGGTTAGGTTCCATAACTACCAGTCCAGGATCCAGGGACTTGTTGTAAGTACCCAGAATGTTTAATATTGTATAAACTCACCTCTAAAACCTCATTTTATGGTTCTTTTGCATTTATTTTAGTCTTTTATGTCCCTTATTGGTGTGATTTGGGTCTTAAATAGGTGCAGTGCATGTCCAGAGGGAGTTGTATAGGTGTTTTTCTGAGTTAGGGTCCATAAGTACAGGTCCAGGAGGCTGGGGCCCAGTATCCGGACAGGACCACTATCCGAATGTGCCTTTGGCTTTATTTCATCGGATATTGGAGGGATTACTGTATATATATATATATATACAGTACAATCCCAGTTAACCGGGTGGCTTTGGGAATTTACCTTCCCGGTTACAGATTTTTCCCGTATTTCTGATTTTCAAGTCAAATCTATACAGAGGCTATCACAGCAGTAAATACAGTTCAGGTACTCACCAGTCACATTAGGGGTTACACTAAGAGATTCCACCTGAAAAACTGCCTTGTAAACACACACCCTGGTCATTACGCACGTGTGTGAATTGTCTAGCAATTTGCAGTACTGCAAATTGCACCAGTCCATTGTTTACCGAATTACTGTATTCATTATATGTACTGTACTCATAAAAATTGAAAAATAAAATAAAGAAATAAAAGCTTGAACATTTATTAGTGAACTGATGATGTGTTAAATCTGCACTGTAGAATTATCACAACACCTGTGCCCCCACGTGAGTTTTGTTTACGTTTCTGATCCCGACTGTTCTTCTTCTTCCCCACCCGACCTCCATCACTCCACCCCTCACCCGCCACTCAGCTGTTTTGCAGAAAATAAAATAAATGATGTATGTATGAAATGCAGGCATATTATTTATTTATTTTTCTTCCGACAAAGTAAACTTTCATTCCTATTAACATTTATATTCAGCCATTAGTATTTTATAATGTTCGCCATTTTCAAGTCTGTTGCATATGTCCAGCTTCTGTTTCAAGGTAAGCACGATACGCTTACGTTTAGTTTGCACTTTAGGCATTTTGGAGTGTACAAATTACTATCTATCAGAGGAACACAATAGCAAGAGAATTTGTGTACTGTCTGGTGGCAAAAAGCAGACTGGTGGTTTTTGGAGGGTGTGGAGGATGACTGAATTCAAGTAGGGGAAAGAGGGGGAGAGGAGGGGTGGTTAAGAGGATTTGGTAGGGATTTACATTAGCCGGAAATGCCTTCATCTCACTTTGTCTGACTTCACCCAGCCTCGCGTGACACGATCAAACGGTGGTTTGGCGGTCCATTCAAATTGGCGCACAGTTATAACTTACTGACATTTTTACCAGCCCTTGAATTTTCCCGTTTTTCTGAGTATTCCGTTTGTCTGGATACCCGATAGCTGGGATTGTACTGTATATATGTACATACACACAGTAATACACCAATATACAATACCCCTAGATGCTACTTTGTTGAGGGACCCACTTGTCATCCGCTGAACTAGATGTTGGAAAGCACTGAGTGGCTCAAAGATGCTCTTATGATAGTGGTGCCTAACACCAGTTGGCTGTACTCCTTCCCCAGTGAAATTGACCACATCTCATGGGAGCAGTTTGTGAAGAAAATCCATGAGTTGTCCTCAACCCACAACATTGCTTACCTTGTCCCAGCCCCAATGCCTGCCCCGGCATCTCAAATTCCTCAGCCTAGCACGTCTGCAGCCCCTGACTTCCCTCATCCTGCCAGTGACTATGATGGAGGGAGTGACTTTGAAAAGTCACAGTAGCCTAGTCTCAGCCCTAAAGGGGTTATAGGCATTGCTCATTTCCCTTCCTCTAGCCCCTTAGACCAAGCTACCCCTATTCCAGACACTCGAACACTGCTCTGTCCCTTGTCATAGTAGGTGATCATCACACCACTTTGTACACTCTATTCAACTCATTTTCATGCCCAGTGATGTCCCTAGAGATAGTTGCACACTGTAATTAATGTCAGGTACGATCAGGAGGGGGCAAAAGTCTTTCAAATGGGCCAAAGAGGGGACTTTGGGAAAATTTGGGGATTCACCATACCATTTAGCCATATAACATGGGTTTCATTGTTGCAATTTTCACAATCAATTTGCAGGGCAAAATTCCTGGTTATATTAGATGTGCAGATTGAAGGTCTGCTGTATGATATAGAAAATATCATTTGGAAAACTCTAGGTCATGGTACTGTCAGTATATCCTCCACAGGCCATCTTGGATGACAGAAAAGGACAGCTTCTCGGATGATGTGATATGTGTGTTTGGTGGTATGGGGGAATGATGAGAGTAGTTCTGGGAGGGAATTTAAGTGGTCAGGTGGGTACAGCAGCTCAAGGGTATGAAGGGGTGAACAGGGGATGTGCATATGGTACAGGGAATTTGGAAGGAAAGAGGATACAGTAAAGGTCCAATTCTTCGGCATCCAATTCCCCGGCAAATCTGACATTTTGGCAGTTTTGAGAAATAGTCCCATTTACAAAACTCTCTGATCGTTCGGCAGATTTTCCGATTTTTTTCGTCCCCTCTACTGCTGGGGACTTCTTCCATCAGTAGCAGACTCCAATCAACCCCTTCTATTGTACATATGTAAATAAGGAACCTACTATAAGTTTAGGTAAGTGCATGTGAACTTGTAGGCCTACTGTATCATTACATTTATATACAGTATGTTCACTAATTTCTCTATTTTTCATATTCATGTATAGTACTGTATTCATTACAGTATTGTACAGTATCAAACAGTATATAGTACTCTCTCCAAACACATTTGTAATGATATGAGTAGTGATGATAGTGTTCACCGAAACATATAAGGTACTGAGTGGGTAGGGTTTTTGATAATTCGGCAATTTTGATATTTCGGCACTTGCCTGGTCCCATAGATGCCGAAAAATAGGACTTCTACTGTACTAGAGTTTAGAGAGACAATAAGCAAGACTGTATGTAACACATTTTTTAGAAAAAGAGTGAGTAGGCTAAGTACATAAGAGCCTTGGGGGTAATAGTAGCCAGATTAACTATTTCCTGGTCAGAAGGACTGATAGGAGGTGTGTGAAAGATGTGAAATTTATAGGGAGTGAAGAGTGTTTGCAGCAACACAGATTACTGATACATGTCATGGCACTAAAGAAGTAGGTAGTGAAGAAAATGACCTATCCAGTATGCACCCAGGAGGGAATTGTGAAAGTTTTAAAATCAAGCAGTAAGAATTGCTTTCTATAGCGAGATGAGTTGAGATATGAGTAGAGTGGTGGCTGAACAAGGAGCCATAGACAGAAGTGTTAATGAACAATATAGAGCTTTCAAGAACCATCTACTGAGAGTTACTGATTCAGTATGTGGATGAACAAAGGGTCCATCAAGACATAAGGTAACCTGGTGGTGGGATGATAGTGTAGAAGCTGTAGTGAAGGAGAACTGTAAGACTTTCTGGCTATGGAAAAGTGGTGGTAACAGAGAAGAATACATTGCTGCCATGTGTTTGGCCAGAAAGGAGGTATACAGGGCAAAATCTGAATCTCAACTTTATTGAATAACCTTAATAGTGTTGAAAGGCTAGAGTATGGTATTTAAGATGATGGGACAGATGAAGGGAGAAAACAGGACTATCATCATTGAGCAATGTGTGAAGAATGATGAAAGAAAGGTAGTGTTGGACAGTGAGGATATTCAAGATGCTTGAAGAGAACACTAGAACTGATTGCTGAATGAGGACTGGAACATGGAAGGTTTAGGGTCAGCGGATCCAATGTTTGGCGCATGGACTTTAATTGATGTTGCTACTGTGAGCAGGGCAATCATCAGGATGCAATGAGGAAAGGCAGTAGATATGTCTGGGTTGACCGCTGAAATGTTGAAAGCCTCAGGAGATACTGGAGTGGGTTTAGTTGCTGATTTGATAATTTCATTTATATTTGGTTATTATAATATACAGTATATAAATAAGTATTGTTTTTCTCTTCCCAGATGCTGGATATGGCACCTCAGTATGGTGCTCCACCTCCACGTATGACCCCTTTGACACCCTTCCAGCCAGCACCACCTGCGGCTCACATGGGACCTCCTCCCACAGGCCCACCATCAACTCAGCCTGTTACATCAGGAAGTAAGGAGAGCCAGTCTGTACAATATCCCCCTCCCAATGCACTCTCTCATGTCACATATTCTGATGCACCCACCCATTCATTTCTCACTCTCTTTTCACCTGCTTTAATTCCTCACTTTCATACTCACTTATTCATGCAATGTTACTCAGAAAGTTGGCATACTTTTGTTGTGACACATACACCCACTGTTTGTCATTAACTGACTTGCACTGACTCCGACAATGTCATTCATTTTCCTGCTGCCACTCACTCCTTTTCTTAGCCTCATTCGTTCACACACATAGTATCACAGTAATACCAAAACTAAATACCATACATCCCTTCTCTAATGCATTCCTTTCTGTTTATTTTACTGTAGATATCTGACCCATACATCCCCTTACCACTTCCAAAGCCCTGTTGTTAATCACTCACCAGTTCATTGTCTTCAGTAATTATTCTTCCATAGACACTCAGCAGATTTGCCCCATGGTAGTTTTTGCATTCCCTATGTTCATCATTACTTTTATACATGGATGCACCTACAGCTATCTTCCACTCCACTCCACTTGTATGTCTCCACTTATCCAAGCTTTCTAACATATTTTCAAACAATATTACGGTCCTCTTTTCAGTACATTTTGTTGTCTGCATAAGTCTCATTAGCATTTGTTGCCTTCCTATTCTTCAGTCCCATAAGAGCGTTCTTCACGTCTACTATTAACACATTATCAGACACCACATTCCTTCTCTGTGTACTGTTATCAGAAACCAGGTATGGTTACCACCACTCTTTTGTTAGCTTTCCCATTCATCAGCCTTTCAAAATACATGTATTCTTTGCATTAGCTACCTGTTTCACTTCCATTTGTTAGTAAAGTACCATATTCGTCCACTCTTATCCCTCAAAAAAAGAATATTTTAACTCATTGTGGGAATTTTGCACCTCTTTCCAAAATTGTTATCTGTGTTGTGAATACTTTGGAGTCATTTTCCCTGTCCATCACAAATGTGTTAGTTTTACTAACTTCCTCACATGTTTCTTTCGTACTCCCTCGTTTTAGAGGACACTTCTTCCATGTAGGAAAAGTGTATGGTAGGATACTTATTGACAGAGTTAGAGAAAGAACAGAGGAATTAGTTGGAGAAAAACAGGGGAGGCTTTAGGAAGGGAAGAGGTTGTGTTGATCAGATATTCATTCTTAGATCTTTAGTGGAAAAGTTTCTAGAGAAAGGAAAGAAGTTATATGCGGCTTTCATGGATTTGGAGAAAGCATATGACGGTGGATAGACAAGGATTGTGGAAAGTATTAAGAATATACGGAGTAGATGGGAAGTTGTTGAATGCTGTGAAGAGTATGTATGATGGTGTTAAGGCTGCAGTGCGTGTGGACGGTGAACTAAGTGAATTTTTCTCTTTGAAGGTTGGGTTGAAACAGGGATGTGTCATGTCTCCATGGTTGTTCAATCTGTACATGGATGGGGTAATAAAAGAGGTACAAGGTAGGGTAGTGGATGCTGGAGTGGCCCTGGTGAGAGAGGATAGTGTTTGGAAACTCCCTGTACTGTTGTTTGCAGATGATACTGTGTTGTTGAGTGAAGACGAAGGGGAGCTGCAAGGCTTGGTGGATGAGTTTGGGAGTGTGTAAGAAACAGAATCTAAAGTTGAATGTAGGGAAGAGTAAAGTGATGGTCTTTGAGAGAGGTGAAGTCAGTGAATGTACAACGAGGTTGGATGGTGAGGAATTGGAAAATGTGAGTATGTTTAAGTACTTGGGTAGTGTGATGAGTAAGGATGGAGGTTTAGAGGGTGAAGTGCTTGAAAGGGTACAGCAGGGAAGAAAGGTTGCTGGTTCTTTGAAAGCAGTGATAAGAAACAGGGAAGTGAGCATGGAAGTGAAAAAGTTACTATCTATCTATCTATAGCCCGACGCCCTAATCCCGCAAAGGGTGGCCGCAGACAAAACGCCTCCAAGTCACTCTGTCACCCACCATTTGACTCCCCTCCCCCCAACTCACCCCTCCCTCCCTCATATACCTCTCAACTCCATCCCTCCACCTCATCCTCGGTCTACCCCTCCCTCTCCCTCCCTCCACCTCACCTACATACACCCTCTTGGTCAGTCTTTCATTCTCCATTCTCTCCACATGTCCAAACCACCTCAGTGTATTTCTCCTAATCTTTTCAACCACATCCACATCTACCCCACAACATTCCTTCACTTCTTCATTCGTAAACCTGTCCCTCCACGTCACTCCACATGCTCCTCTCAAGTAACTCATTTCCACTGCTCTCACTCTTGACTTGTTCCCCTCTTGCAAGGTCCACGCCTCGCTTCCATACGTCAGGGTAGGGATCATAATACCATCATGCAGTGACTTCTTAACATCCATACTCACCTCCCTATTTCTCATCACTGCTTTCAGTGTACCAACAACCTTTCTTCCCTGCTGTACCCTTTCACGTACTTCATCCCCCAAAGTTCCATCCTTACTCATCACACTACCCAAGTACTTGAATGCACTCACATTCTCCATATCCTCACCATCCAACCTCACTGCACACTCTGTGACTTCATTCCTCTCAAACACCATAACTTTTTTTTGTTGCGAGTATAAGTGGCTGGGGAATGGCTGGGAGAAGGAGGGAGGTGAGAAGACAGGAAGAAATCAGTAGGATAGAAGTTGTGGAAGCAATGAAGAAAGTTAAATCGGGGAAAGCCCCAGGAATTGATGGAGTGTGTGGTGAAATGCTGAAGCATGGGGGAGAGATAGTAGTAGAATGGATGTGGAAGATGTGCAGATCGGCCTGGGAGGAAGGTAGAGTCCCGGAGGATTGGAAGTCAGGTATAATTATTCCCTTGTACAAAGGAAAAGGGGAAAAAGAAGTGTGTGGTAATCATAGGGGCATTTGTCTTCTTAGTATAATAGGAAAAGTGTATGGTAGGATACTTATAGACAGAGTTAGAGAAAGAACAGAGAAATTAGTTGGAGAAGAACAGGGAGGCTTTAGGAAGGGAAGAGGTTGTGTAGATCAAATATTCATTCTTAGATCTTTAGTGGAAAAGTTTCTAGAGAAGGGAAAGAAGTTGTATGCGGCTTTAATGGATTTGGAGAAAGCATATGACAGGGTGGATAGACAAGGATTGTGGAAAGTGTTAAGAATATGTGGAGTAGATGGGAAGTTGTTGAATGCTGTGAAGAGTATGTATGATGGTGCGAAGGCTGCAGTGCGTGTGGATGGTGAACTAAGTGAATTTTTCTCTTTGAAAGTTGGTTTGAAACAGGGATGTGTCATGTCTCCATGGTTGTTCAATCTGTACATGGATGGGGTAATAAAAGAGGTACAAGGTAGGGTAGTGGATGTTGGAGTGGCCCTGGTGAGAGAGGATAGTGTTTGGAAACTCCCTGTACTGTTGTTTGCAGATGATACTGTGTTGTTGAGTGAAGATGAAGGGGAGCTGCAAGGCTTGGTAGATGAGTTTGAGAGAGTGTGTAAGAAATGGAACCTAAAGGTGAATGTGGGGAAGAGTAAAGTGATGGTCTTTGAGAGAGGTGAAGTCAGTGAATGTATAGCGAGGTTGGATGGTGAGGAATTGGAAAATGTGAGTACGTTTAAGTACTTGGGTAGTGTGATGAGTAAGGATGGAGGTTTGGAGGGTGAAGTGCTTGAAAGGGTACAGCAGGGAAGAAAGGTTGCTGGTTCCTTGAAAGCAGTGATAAGAAACAGGGAAGTGAGCATGGAAGTAAAAAAGTTACTACATGACAGTATTGTGATATCAACTTTAACGTACGGAAGTGAATCATGGACATTGTTGGAAGGACACAAGTCAAGAGTGAGAGCAGTGGAAATGAGTTATTTAAGAGGAGCCTGTGGAGTCACGTGGAGAGACAGGCTGACGAATGAGGATATAAAGGAGCGTTGTGGTGTGGATGTGGATGTGATAGGAAGCGTTGGGAGGAACACACTGAGGTGGTTTGGCCATGTGGAGAGGATGGAGGGTGAAAGACTGACGAAGAGAGTGTATGTGAGTGAGGTGGAGGGTGGAAGAGGGAGGGGGAGACCGAGGATGAGATGGAGGGATGGGGTGGAGAGGTATATGAGAGAGGGGGGTGTGAGTTGGGAGCAGGGCAGTGAAATGGCGGGGGACAGGGCGACTTGGAGGCGATTTGTTTGTGGCCACCCCAAACGGGATTGAGGCGTCTGGCAGTAGATAGATAGATAGAACTTTCAGCTTCCTCCTCCTACACACTGTCCCAAATTCATTCACCAGACCTTGCAACTCCCATTCATCTTCACTCAACAATACTGTATCATCAGCAAACAGCAACACCGGAAGCTTCCAAATCTCACCCTCATTCATTAGGGCCATCCCCACATCCACTGCCCTACCTTGCACCTCCTTTACAACCCCATCCATATATATATTAAACAGCCATGGAGACATCACACACCCCTGTTTCAGTCCCACATTGAGATCAAAGAACTCACTCAGCTCACCATCCACTCGCACCGTAGCCCTAGCTCCCTTGTACATACTCTTCACAGCACTCAACAATTTCCCCTCCACTCCATATATTCTTAATTCCTTCCACATACCTTGCCTATCTATTCTGTCATAAGCTTTCTCCAAGTCCATGAAGGCAGCATACACTTTCCTTCCCTTCTCTAGATCCTTCTCCACTAAACATCTTAGAACAAATATCTGATCTACACACCCTTTTCCCTTCCTAAATCCCCCTTGTTCTTCTCCAACTAGCTCCTCTGTCATATGCCTAACCCTATGAATGAGTATTCTACCATATATTTTACCAGTCACACTAAGAAGGCAAATACCCCTATGGTTACCACATACTTCTCTTTCCCCTTTTCCTTTGTACAGAGGAACAATTATACCTGATTTCCAGTCCTCTGGAACCCTTCCCTCTTCCCAAGCCAATCTACACAACTTCCATATCCATTCCACAACAATCTCACCCCCATACCTAAGCATTTCACCACACACTCCATCAATTCCTGGGGCCTTTCCCAGCTTAATCTTCTTTATCGCTTCCACTACTTCCGACCTACTGATCTCTTCCTCCCTCCTCTCATCTCTTCTTCTCCCAGCCATTCCCCAACCACTTATACTCACACTGCTGTCACTCTCTACATTCAACAAATCCTCAAAGTGCTCCTTCCATCTCCTGAATTTCTCTCTCTTCTCCACCAACAATCTATTATTCCTATCTTTCACTCCCCTACTATTTCCCCTTTCACACTGCCTTACTTTCTTTACCTCCTTCCAAAACAATTTCTTACTCTCCCTCCATTTCACACTCAGATTCCTCCCAAACTCTTCATCCACTTTCTTCTTACTCTCCTTCACCAGTCTCTTAACCTCCCTTCTCCTGCTCACATATACCTCTCTCTTCTCTCTCTCATCTTCTCCCCTACCTCTACTCGCCAACCATTCACCATATGCCTTCTTCTTTTGTTCCACAGCTCATTTCACCTCATCATTCCACCATGCTGTCCCTTGCACACCCTTGCATCTCCTCCTCACTCCACAAACTGCCTCACACGCTGCGCTTATCTCTTCCGTGAATATCTTACATACGTCTTCCACCCCTTCCATCTGCTCTAGCTCATACCTTCCCAATCTTTCTTCCACTATGCTCTTATACTCTGTCATTTTCTCACTATCTTGCAATTTCTCCACTCTTCTCACAGGAGCTTCTTCCTCCTGTCTTCTCCTTCGTCTCCTCAACCACTTTCTTTGCAGCTCTACCTTGGCCATCACTAAGTGATGGTCCGAGACTCCATTCCCCCACCCTCTCCACACCCTTGCATCCAACACTTGTCTTCTCATTCGCTCATCCACACACACGTAGTCTATCATTGCCTTTCGGTCAACAAGTTCACCATCCATCCTCCTTATTACTCTCCATGTATACCGGTGGATCATCTTATGACGAAAGTAGGTGTTGGCTATTGCCAACACAGATGTCCACCAAAGCACTACCATTCCCATCTACTTCAGCTGGCACACCCCACTGACCAACCACTCCATCCACTCGTACATTCCCAACTTTGCCATTCATGTCTCCAATCAACAGCACTCTCTCGCTCCTCTCAAACTTGTCCATACATGCTTCTACTCTCGCCCAAAACTTATCTTTCACTCTTGCCACTCGATCCTCTGTTGGAGCATACACACATACAATCGCCCATGCTTGTATACCTACTTTCATCCTCACCCATACAATCCTTGCACCCACTGTTCCATACTCTCTTATATTCTCCTTCCACTTCTTGCTTATCATCAGACATACTCCCTCTCTTGCCCTCTCATTCTCACTGACTCCCGCATATATACCTACACCGTATTCCCATTCTCTCACCCTTTCACCTTACCATTTAGTTTCAGTCAATCCACATATATCCACTTTTGCATCCTCAAGCACCTGGACAATCTCTCTCTCTTTCACTTCATCATTCACTCCTCTCACATTCCATGTTCCTACCCTCAGAATGTCCTTTGTCCGTTCCTTAGTCGTCAACGTATGGTCCGTCCGGGTCCGAGGCGCTTTATTTGCTTTTTTAGTTAGTTCTTTTTACGGGGTGGGGCACTAACCCACCACCAACCCTTTTAGTCGCCTCGTACGACAAGCAGGGATACTGGGGGAGTATTCTTGAAACCCCCCTACCCCCAGGGTTTTTTTTTTTTTTTTTTTTTTAAACAATAATCCCAGTACAATCAGGTGCTCTAATCAGCTTCGATCGCGGCTATGATACCATGGAAGTTTGATTCGAACACGTCCTCTAGTTACTACATGACAGTATTGTGATACCAACTCTAACGTATGGAAGTGAAGCTTGGACGTTGTTGGAAGGACACAAGTCAAGAGTGAGAGCGATGGAAATGAGTTATTTAAGAGGAGCCTGTGGAGTAACATGAAGAGACAGGCTGACGAATGAGGATATAAAGGAGCGTTGTGGTGTGGATGTGGATGTGGATGTGATAGGAAGCGTTATGAGGAACACACTGAGGTGGTTGGCCATGTGGAGAGGATGGAGGGTGAGAGACTGATGAAGAGAGTGTATGTGAATGAAGTGGAGGAGGGAGAGGGAGGGGGAGGTCGAGGATGAGATGGAGGGATGGAGTGGAGAGGTACTGTATATGAGAGAGGGGGGGTGTGAGTTGGGAGCAGGGTAGTGAAATGGCGGGGGACAGGGCGATGTGGAGGCGATTTGTTTGTGGCCACCCTAAACGGGATTGAGGCATCTGGCAATAGATAGATAGACTTTATCCACCTGTTTCTTTTTTCTACTCCACAATGTGAACAGGATAGTCCTGATGATGATGATGTAGAGGGGAGGAGATGATGACATGTTGATGATGATGATGATGATGATGATGATGAGGAGGAGGAGGAGGTGGGGGTGATGATGATTGAAGATGATGATAATGATGGTTGATGATTGGTGGTGGTGGTGGTGGTCTTGGCAGCGGCGACAGCGGCAGCTGTGGGTACAAAATAATGATGATTACAGAGGAGGAAGAGAATTACAGAAAGATATTTATGATTGCATGTGATTTCTAGATAACTGCAGCTATTGGTTTTAGCTATTTTATTGTACAGTAGCTCATAAAATTTGTTACTGTAAAAACCTTGCCAAATTTAAGTCATCCAAAATTTTAATGGATTTATGTAGATAAATATGTTGGTGCCAAGGGTGACTGGTGACAGCACAAATAAATAAATAAGGGCTTTTTTCTGTGTAATTTTCTTGTCATACTCCCTCCTTTGACCATGAAAAGAGCCCAAATGAAAATAAAGCTTACCGGTTCCACTACCTCCGTTTCAGTTTACCAGTATTAACTAATGAATAATTCCTTGCTTAATAACAATGTAATCAAGAAGTCATGTTGTGGCAGTGGAAAAAAAAAAAAAATTAAATAATAAAGCTGGAATGAATCCATCAACTGGAGCATACAGGCACATTATAGCTGCTGCATTCATCAGTGTCCGATCTCCGATTTGTGTGGTCGTATCTTCGCCTCTCCTAATTTTTAGTTATCATACATTACATTATCATCATCTAATCCTTTGTTGCCCAATGAAGAGTGTAATAGCCCAGGGCTGGGCAAGTTGGTCTTGACATTTAAGATGAGACTGACCAGCCTTACATATCTTTTGAGTGGTATTACAAGAGCACTAAACCCCAACCACCCCTGGATATAAACCTACACAGGCTCAATCTGTTTGGAGTGCCTTAATTACCCACTAAACCACTAGGCACCATAGTTTGGTTCTATCGTTACCACCTAGCATAGTAAATGGTGTCCTGGTGTACAGGAAACCATTTGGCCCATCACCCAGAGTATAGTCACCCATAGATAGAAGGAAAAGGAAAGAAAGACAGAAGAGGAAGGAAGGAAGAGAGGAAAGGGCAGTCACCTGAGAGCAGCTCCACATTGAGTGAGTGGATGGTGACCGCCCCCACCTACCACAAATCTTCATATATTTTGGGTGTTGTCACTAAGCTAGTTAGTTTCATTGAAATATGGGCTAGGGAATTCATTTAATTTTTTTATTTATGCCCTCTTGAAAGGTCATTATCCACTGGGTTAGGATCATTCGTCCTGCCTCATGTCTGATGACACGTAATTGCATTTTATCATAAAAGAACAAATGCACAGAATACACATAGCCGATACCTGCACTTCATTTCACTAGATGTCTTTATTACACTCATTTTCAATGTTGTATTCCCAGTAAATAATGCAGTGTGCAGTACATGACACTGCTCTTCATGTGTTGCTTTGGCACTGGCTAGATCAGGACCGAGGTGTCTTAATTTCTAACAGAAAGGGTACACAGAATGCACAAAGCTGTACGTGGACAACCATTCACTCAGTTTCTTTATTTCACTCCTTTTTAATGTGTGATATACAGCATTGCTATTCACATGTTGTTTTGGCAGGGCTAGAGCATCACTGCTTGCATCCCTGACCATATGAGACCTCTTCCTTAATTAACCACATGAGACTGTTTCCGTGACCATTTGAACAGCTGACGTAGTACTTGCCATTAATGCTGCTGCTTATGTTATACTGTGTTTCTATCTTTACTTTGTTAATTCTGAATGGCAAAATTTTGATGTAAATACATGTACCCTAACAGCATAACTTGAATCAGTTTCCAACTTTTATAACATAAATCTGAATCATCACAGAAAGAGCTGTCGTACCTCAAGGGTTTACTGTATATAGCCAGCTCAGCACAGTAATGGCCATGATCTTTTCATCAGATGAACTTTTACTGCGACCCATGTTTACATTTTGATTGGTGGCTGTAATGTTTTGGTTTTACGTAACCACACTGTTTGCAGACACAAACCAAGTGGCCCTTGGTTCATTTTGAATTCTAAACTCTAGCCTCAACCTGTTGAAAATTGTGAGTTTGTTATAGAAAATTGCAACATGGTAGATTTTTGATGTTCCATCAGAAATCAAGTTGTTCATATTTTATCACCCAGAATTTGAGAATGTACTGAAATGGAAACATTTTAGGGTTAGTTGTAGTATTGTTTGTATTTGAGTTTCTTGATTTTGTACAGGCTCCTGTTGTGGAGTGGAGCTATAGTGGCCTCCCATTTTGTGTACAGTAATCCTGCATATTTCGCGGTAGTTACATTCTTGTAACCCCCGCGAAAAGTCAATTTCGCGAATTCCCTATTAACAATTGAATCTTACACTTGTGTCCACCATGCTGCCCATCACACAGTCCATATCCATACTGAGGGCCGATTCCACAGTTGTTTGTAGTGGTTTGCAAGCACCCAAACGAAAGAAACTGAACTGTGTAAATGACTTATGACTGAATTATATGATGATTTTGGTGACTAAACTATGTAGCAATCTTAATTATCTAACCCATTTGACAGGGGTAGTGAAAGTGGATACTGAACTTTTTGGAAAAAATGTAGTTATAAGTGTGGTTGGGGAGGAAGCAAACAAACGAAAACTACTGTGGAATCGCCCCTGATTGCGAGACAATTCCCCGTCAGACAATTCCCCGTCAAAACATGGACGATTCCCCTTCAGAACAATTTGCACCCTGGACGATTCCCCGCCATTCTACAAATATACTAATCAATACTTTTATCAATATACTTATTATTAATTAATCAGTACTTTAATAACTATATTTCAGGGGGATCCAGCAAAGTCTATGTTCAGTAGCGTAGGTTCTGGATATTATTTATTAGTTGCACCTTTAGTCAATAATTAACTTGTTTCTTCCTCGCTGTAGTCACCTTTGAATTATATTCTAGCGTCACCCATAGCTATCTTCATTAATGAAGGCGAATTGTTTTGTGTTTGTTGTGACTGCGGATTGTCCCGAAACCTCCATACTCATCCCGAAATACCTTCTTACAAGATTGAAAGCACATACTCCATTATGAAGGAAAAACGTAAACACCGTACGGTAATACACAATTATCTACACATTTATTCACAAAACAGTACAAAATAAAAAGATGCATTAACTGGTGATAGCAAACACTTGCACGGTCGTTCTTAGCTTGTCCAGTAATACAATTTTCTCTGCTAAGGTCATAACTTTTCTTGATCGTTTTGTCACTTTGGAGTTCTTACTAATTGTATTATTAGCCTTTGGTGAGGCTGGCTTACGTCCTGGGGCCATGTGGAAAACAAGTGGGAGGCAAGAGGCTCATATCATAGTGCGGTTACAAGTACACCAGACACGTAAGGCAGTCAGGCGTGGACTGAGGAATGAGGGGCAGAGAGCAGTGTTGCCATATCCAAACAACGAAATTATGCTAGGGCAATGAAAAAATTATGCTAGATTGAGCAAATTTGTTCCAAGTAAAAAATGAATTATGCTAACTTGAAGCTAAATGATAAAATGCTATACATATTCGTGCAACATATTAATTATGTATTGTTTACTATGAAAATATTAAAATGAACCTACATACAGTAAGAGGATAAATATCGGTTTTCTGCCCATACTGCTCTTTTCCACGAAACTTACGTTTTTCTGATGGATTTTGATGTGATTCATTCGATTTTGAGCATCATTTCTGTCGGAAATAACCAGATTTTGAGATATGACCCCCCCCCCATCCCCCTGCAATAATGGGGGATCTTTGGGGAATCGGGGGTTATAGGGAGGGAGGGAAACAGAAAATGGTAATTTCCGACTGAAATGAAGCTGAAAATCGAAAGAATCATACCAAAATTCATCGGAAAAACCTAGGTTTCATGGGTAAAGTACAAAGCTCAAACTTATCCTAACCTAACCTAACCGAACCAAACCGAACCTAACCTAAAACCTAACCTAACCTAATCCAACCCAATCAAGCCCAAACTGAATGTAACCAACTATTCAAACATCTTACCTTATTCGTCACTCTCTCTCTCTGATTTGTAGCTTTTATAAAATTATTCCAAAAATATTCCATTCCATTCTAAATTATGCTAGAATGATTCTAAAACTTCTAATATGCTAAAAAATATTCCAGGCCCGAAAATTTGATCAAAATTATGCTAAAAGAATAAAATTATGCTAGATATGGTAACACTGGCAGAGGGGCCGCGGGAAAGGGACAGAGGGTGGCGTGAGTTTACCGCGCTACAATTGGAAGCTGCGGGAATTTCAAATTTTTTGTTTTCTGTATATTCAAGGATATTTTAGTTGAACTTATTAATGCTAAGAAAATCCGCGAGAGGGCAAAACCGTAGACAAAAAATCCCCCAAAAATGCAGGATTACTGTAATTAATGTAAAAAGGAAATGTTAATATATTCAAAATAAGTTGTTCTATAACAACTATTGTGGCTAAGAAAATCCAAATATTTTCCCTAAGTCCTTATTTTGGCCTCTTGAGATATTTTCTCTTGGCCAAGTTCTTGTTGTTGAGTAACCTTGATCTGTTTGGCGGAGCAGTCCCTTCATCTTCAGGAAAAAACCACCCTGGGAGGGTCCCCAGGCAGTGAACCTATGTTCCTGTGCAACAGACAGCTCCTCGCCACAGTCAGGCATGGGGAAGGATGTGGTGGTTTGGTGCCTTGATGGAATCTGTATTTGCATCTCTCCATCCAGTTAATAAGGGCACCATAGTAGGCTCCTCATCACCCCATTATTTGATTATATTGTTATCACCCAGCATTGTAAATGGTTTCCTGGGATACTGGATCCTATTAGGCTTGTCACTCAGTATAGAACCACCTGAGTGGAAAGAAGGGACAGGAAGAATGAGAAAAATAGGAAGAAAAGAGGACACCAAGGACATGCATGATATACATAATAAACATCTTCATATGCTAACTAATTTAGGCAAGGCCTGTTTGGATACCTGAGGTTTCCAGATACTGTACTCAGAAGTTTTACCCAGAATTACCTAGTAAATGGTCCAGGATCCCATGCAAGCCATCCCAAACATTTTCCTTTGAATACTACATAATAAGATATAAAAAAGCAGTTCAAAACAATACCAGTGTATTAAATTAAGTACTTTACACAGTACCATGTTGGTCAAGCTGACATTTCATATGGAATGCAGTTGTTGTTGTCGATCAGCCTGTCAGTCAGTCTGATAGAGCAGACCCATCAACCATAGGGAAGCAACTTTCCTTGGAAGGCTATCCTTCACAGTGAACCAATGTTCCCTTGTGGTTTATCATATATCTTTTATAAAGACTTCTGACTTGCTTGTGTGCATTGGCCTTGGTCACTTAATGGCATCCCCATGCTGCTAGAGCTCTGGCAGCCTTCCCATTCAGTCTCTTATCCCTGAGGCCAGACTCTATCACATCATCCCAGGTCTTCTTGTTATATTTTTTATTTCTATTCCCCCCCCCCCCACTCGTAATCCTACCCTTGAAGTTCACACTTCTCACCTTCCGCACCCATTTGTCATCCTTCATCCTCTCAACATGCCCCACACCATCTCAGTCTGCCCCTCCTCATCACAGCACCAATACATTCCAGTCCCATCCTGCCTCTCAACTCTTCACTTGCAATTCTAGCTCCCCCAGACCTTGAATTCAAGGACACATTACACATCCATCTTATCATTGTCATTTCCATATGTTTGAGCCTATGAATATACTCATCTTGTACACCCCAAGTCTGACTACCATGCAGCATTACACTTGTAACACATGCTGCACATAAAGATCCCTTAGCACGTAGGGAGAGCTGTCCCAGTATTAGGAGAGGTATTAGCTCCCAAAATTTCCTCTACCCACTGCATATTCTAGCCACAGAGCTTGCCCCAGGCCCACCTCCAGCACATAACATGTCCCTCAAATAACAAAACTCCTCCACACACTCACGAAACTTTCCAGTAAGATCAGTCTTTTCATGCCTGACAATCTCTACGTGCTCTCCCCGACACACTGCACATACAAAATAAACATAACCTTACAATCTGCCTCTAATACCACATTGCATGTCTTATGCACCCACTTATCACAAACACTGCACAAAATGAGTTCCTTCCCACATCCTTGTGGCAAACTGCACATGGCCACACTCCCTCTGTGTTGACAGTACAACGGCCACAAGCCCTTGATGTCGATCACATTTGTTTTATTCGCATTTACTTTCAAACACTTGCTCCCCATTCTCTCTCTCTATTTTCTAAATGCTTTCCTCTGTCTGTCTTTTATTCTTTGAAGTCAACACCACGTAATCAGCATACAACATCTCCCATGCGAGCCCATTTCTGAAGTCACATGAAAGAGCTTCAGTCACCATGACTAACAGTATGGGGCTCAAGACTGAACCCATGATGCACACCAGTGTATATGGATGATGTGGTTGCTAGTGAGGGATAAGTGTGGAAGTTTGGTTCCAGGTTGTAGATTAGCTATATTTTGCTATCCATACAAGTGTTTATTTCTTGAGCACAATTGCAGAGACTCACTAAAACCACCTCACATCTACCAAAATTTTGTGGTAGGTTGGGGTGACCATCATCCACTCACATGATGTAATGCTGCCTACTTCTTTCATCTTTATCATTCATTTTCCATCTGCCCTCCTCTCTTCCTATTTCTCTCATCTTTCCTGTCACTTGTTATTACTCTTCTTTCCTTTTCAGGTGGCTTTACATTGTGTGACAAGCCTAATGGTTTCTTGTAAGCCAGGAAACCATGTACAACACTGGGTGGTGACCATATAACCAACCTATACATGCTTTCTGTGTGTCAACAAATGTTTTTTTGGGGGGATTTAGTGCTTCTTCCCATAAAACAACCAGCTCAAAGACAAACAACCACCTTTATGGGAATATGGTGTCTGGCTATAGATAGATAGAGAGATAGATAGATTTTGGTGAGTTTTGTTACATTAGGTTAAGTTAAGTTTGGTGATAATGTTTTGTTGGATTAGGTTAATATTTAGGTAAGGTTAAATCACTGCTTCCTTTAGGTTTGGTTTTGTCAGGTTAGGCTTATTGCTATGGTTATGGTTAAGTGAGTACTGGAAGAAAAAGCTTGGGTGGATTTGAGAAAATTTTGTTAAGTCTCTGTTATTATGCCTGAGCTTACCTAGCCATCATCATTTCATTGTAAGCTCTCACATTTTTGTTCAAGTGTTAGTAGATTCCTTGGCAGTTTTGGAGGGAGGCTTGGGATAAGGTATATAATTTTATTAGGTTAATATATGGGTTGTGTTAGGTTACTATACTTTAGGTTAGGTTAGGTTTGGCAAGGTTATGGTTATGTAAGGATAGGCAAGTAACGATAAGTTTTAGCAGATTTGAGAAAGTTTTATTAAGTCTGTACCAATACTGGCCTAGTCATCTTTAGCTGTTCATAAGATTTCTCATTTTTGTACGAGTGTCAGTACCTTCCTAGACTGTTATAGGAGTCATCATGATAACTAAGGCCACACAAAGTAGGGAAACAATCTTAGAGCTGGTGAACATGGACACAGAATGAATTTTAGTGTGGGTATGCACGTGCAATGGTGCGTGGTGATATGGTTGTATGGCCTGATGACAGTGTTACCACAAATCACATGGCACCATTGTGAACTATGGCTGCACTATTGATTTATTGATTTATTTTATTCCTTTTTTTTATCAGGCCATCCGGATACAGGCACATTCCAGATACAGCATCCCCCTGTTATCTGACGGGGATACATTGTGGAAAGTGGATTAGATAACGATTTATTGGATACCAAGGCAATTATAACGTGAGTTCATTGGGGTTATGTTTCAGGCCAAGGGGCACCTACCCCTCCCCCCAAAAAAATGTACATTCATCCATCCATCCATTATCCAGTCCCACATTGCCCCTTGAGGAGCTTAGGAGACCAGGGCTAGGCAAGTTGTTCCAGACACTCAAGATGAGAGTGAAAAAATATACATAAAAATAATGAAAATAATACTAATAATAATACATCATCATCATTATCCAATCCTACATTGCCCCATGAGGAGCACAGGAGCCTGGGGCCAGGCAGTTGGTCCCAACATTTAAAATGAGAGTGACCAACCTCACTCATCCCTGAGTGGCATTACATGAGCAATCAACCCCAACCACCCCCTGGATATAAACCTTCACCGGCTCAGTCCGAATGGAGCGCAACAATCACCCACCTTAAGGAATTGTTGAACATAGAGAATGAAAGTAATGTGAGTACTGTATAAATGGCTGGGGAATGGATTCGAGGAGGAGCGATGTGAGAAGAAGAAGAAATCAGTAGGATGAAAGTTGTGGAAGCAGTGAAGAAAGTCAAACTGGGGAAAGCCCCAGGAATTGAATGAGAGTGTGATGAAATACTGAAGCATGGGGGAGAGAAAGTAGTAGAATAGATGTGGAAGATGTGCAGATTGGCCTGAGAGGAAGGTAGAGTCCTGGAGGATTGGAAGTCAGGTTCAAAGGAAAACATACAAAGGAAAAGGGGAAAAAGAAGCGTGTGGTAATCATAGGGGCGCTTGTCTTCTTAGTGTAGAAGGAAAAGTGTATGATAGGATACTTATTGGCAGAGTTATGGAATTAACAGAGGAATTAGCTGGAGAAGAACAGGAAGGTTTTAGGAAGGGAAGGTGTTGTGTCGATCAGATATTCATTCTTAGGTCTTTAGTGGAAAAGTTTTTAGAGAAGGGAAGGAAGTGTATGCAGCCTTCATGGATTTGGAGAAAGCATATGACAGGGTGGATAGACAAAGAAACATGGAAAGTATTAAGAATATATGGAATAGATGGAAAGTTGTTGAATGCCGTGAAGAGTATGTATGAGGGTGCTAAGGCTGCAGTGCATGTGGATAGTGAACTGAGTGAATTTTTCTTTTTGAAGGTTGGATTGAAACAGGGATGTGTCATGTCTCCATGGTTGTTCAATCAGTATCTTGATGGGGTTATAAAAGAGATACAAGGCAGGGCAATGGATGTTGGAGCAGCCCTAATGAGAAAGGGCAGTGTTTGGAAACTTGCTGTACTGTTGTTTGCAGATGATACTGTGTTGGCTTGGTGAATGAATTTGAGAGTGTGTGTAAGAAACAGAATCTGAAGGTGAATGTAGGGAAGAGTAAAGTTATGGTTTTCGAGAGAAATGAACTCAGTGAATGTTTGCTGATGATGCAAAAATTATGAGACATACTAAAGGAGTAAATTGTTGTAAGGAATTGCAAAAAGATCTAGATAAACTCTACAAGTGGAGTCGAATGTGGAGGATGGAATTCAGCACCAATATACTGTATGTCATGTATTGGAAATGGGAGTAAGTGAGAAGAGTCCAAGTTATGTGTACAAGATGAGAGAAGGGCAAAGAAGAAAAGGACCTTGGTGTGACTATACAGGATAACCAATCACCAGAGAAACATATAAACATGATTACCAGAGGAACTGACCAACATGAGAGAGGCATTTAATTATTTAGATGAAGAGATACTGAGAGAATTAATGGTGACCATGTTAAAACCGAGACTGCAATATGAAGCAGTGATATGGTCGCCACACTTGAAAAAGCATACCAGTAAACTAGAAAGAATACAAAGGATATCCACAAATACATCAAGCTTGAGGGATTTGTTTAATACGGAGAGATTAGTCTATCTGTCTATCTATTGCCAGACGCCTTAATCCCATAATTAGTGGCCACAAACAAATCGCATCCATGTCACCCTGTTCCCCGCCATTTCACTGCTCTGCTTCCAGCTCACACCCCGTCTCTCATATAACTTTACTCTTCCCTACATTCACCTTTAGATTCTGTTTCTTACACTTGCTCCCAAACTCATCCACCAAGCCTCGCAGCTCCCCTTCGTCTTCATTTAACAACACAGTATCATCTGCAAACAACAGTACAGGGAGTTTCCAATCACTACCCTCTCTCATTAGGGCTGCTTCAGTGTCCACTACCCTACCTTGTACCTCTTTTATAACTCCATCCATACACAGATTGAACAACCATGGAGACATGACACATCCCTGTTTCAATCCAACCTTCAAATAGAGAAATTCACTCAGTTCACTATCCACATGCATTGCAGCCTTAGCACCCTCACACATACTCTTCATGGCATTCAACAATTTCCCATTTACTCCATATATTCTTAATACTTTTCACAATCCTTGTCTATCCACCCTGTCACATGCTTTCTCCAAATCCATGAGTTCAAGCCGCGCCCGGAGACAATAGTGCCTGGAGCGGTAGCTCCCTCCTGTAACCTAGCGGGGCTATATGATCCAATCCAGGGTCTATCTCGGTGGAATGCCATTTCTCCCCATTTTCTCCAAATCCATGAAGGCTGCATACAATTTCTGTTCCTTCTCTAGAAACTTTTCCACTAGAGACCTAAGAATGAATATCTGATCTACACAACCTCATCCCTTCCTAATACCTCCCTGTTCTTCTCCAACTAATTCCTCTGTTCTTTCCCTAACTCTGTCAATAAATGTCCTACCATATACTTTTCCTATTACACTAAGAAGACAAATGCCCCTATGATTACCACACACTACTTTTTCCCATTTCCCTTTGTACAGGGGAATAATTATACCTGACTTCCAATCCTCCGGGACTCTACCTTCCTCCCAGGCCAATCTGCACATCTTCCACATCCATTCTACTACTATCTCTCCCAATGCTTCAGCATTTCACCAAACACTCCATCAATTTCTGGGGCTTTCCCCATTTTGACTTTCTTCATTGCTTCCATAACTTCCATCCTGCTGATTTCTTCCTTCCTTCTCGCATCCTTCCGTCTCCCAGCCATTCCCCCGCCACTTATACTTGCATTACTTTTAATTCTTTATGTTGAACAATTCCTTAAAGTGTTCTCTCCATGTGCTCACTCTTTCTCCCTTCTCCACCAGTAATCTAAAATTTTTATCTTTCACTCCCCGACTAACTACTTTGACACCCTGTCTAACTCTCTTTACACTTTCCAGAACATTTTCATACATTCCCTCCACTTTACACTCAAATTCCTTCCAAATTCCTCATCCACGTTCTTCTCTCTCTCTCTTACTAATCTTTTCACCTCCCTCTTTCTCTCTACTTAAACTTTCTTCCACCTCTCAACTTCTTCCATGCCCCTGTTTCTCATCTACTCACTATATGCTGTCTTTTGTGCCACAGCCTGTCTCACCTCTTCATTCCACCATGCTGTTCCCTGCACCCCTTTTCATCTTTTCTTTGCCCCACACATCACCTCACATGCTGCACAGATTTCTTCTGTGAATATCTTGCACACACCCTCCCCATCCCCCTTGTGCTCCAGTCCATTTTTACCCAATTGGTCCTCCACTTCTGTCTTATATTCTGCCTTTTTTCCATCCTCTTGTAATTTCCAATCTCCTTGTATGAACTACAGTGCCCTCGCACAGTGAATGAATGAGTTTACAGATGGAAGACGAGCTCATTCACTGTGAATTCGTTCACTGTGAACAACATGTCTTATGGGAAAAATAGCATGTGGGTGGCACCGCACTCTCAAAGTCCAGCTTTTGAGCCATAGAGATATACCAAAGGGCACATTTCAAACACATGCAGTGCAGATATATAAAATATAAAACACATGGTTATTTACCTTAAATGGAGCAGATGCCAGTCCTGACTGGTTTGAATACAGGTACTGTAGTTCTGAGACTGGGAAATGCACTTAGGGTGTCCCCGCCACATCACATTCCACTCCTTTGTTCCCGTCACCAGTCTCACTCTCATTACTTGACTGAACCACTTCCCCATGTGTCTCTGCCTCATTCACCTCTCCCATAAAACCTTCAAAGTCCAAATACGACACCACTGACATCACATTATCATCGTCTTCCACAGGAAGTGTAGCAGACGATGTAGAGGCAACTGGCTTCTGTTGTTCTTTAGCTCTGTAGTAGTGTGTGATGAGTGTTTGTTTTCTTCTGTTGACTTCCATATTGTGCCTTTCAGTGTAATAATGAAAAGTGGTTTCTACTCAGCTGAGCACTTCTTGTGTCCTAAGGTAGCTGGTTTCATTTGCCTTGAGCTCTTCTCTCAGAACATCCACTGCTGCTAGAATTTTACTGATCTTCGTCATAGGCAAATCTTCGTCCTCCATTGGATTCTGCTCAAAAGGTTGCTCAGATCTGGCCTCTTGTGCAGCGTCTACTAGGCAGGGTGGGTCATTCAGTATGGGAGGTAGCAGGTTATTGCCAACTGTTTCCCCCGATTTCGTTCACCCGGAGTTCAACTCGTTCATTGTGGTTTTGTGGACCTGAATATCCTCTGCTCGTTCATTAGGCGAATCGTTTACTCTGAATTCATTTCTCCTCTCCTTCCCTTTTTCTATTTCTCCATTTCATTTGGACTTTAATTCTCACCACCATCAAGTGATGGTTAGAAAGTCCACTCCCCCAACCTCTATATGCTCTTGCATCCATTACACACCTTCTCATCCTGTCATCCACACACACATATCAGTCACTGCCTTCCCTTCATTCAGTTCACCATCCACTTTCTCATCACTTGCCACATATACCTATGGATCATTTTGTGTATGAAGAGTGTATTGGCTATCACCAACCCCCTCCTGGCACAGATGTCCACTAAAGCATTGCCATTCTCATCCATCTCTGCAGACACACCCCACTCACCAACTACTCCATCCACCTTCACATTCCCTACTTTTCCATTCATATCTCCAATCAAAAATATTCTCATTCCTTTCAAACTCTTCCATGCACACTGCCACATTTCTCCAGAACTCTTCTCCCACTCTGCTTGCATGACCTTGCGTTGGCGCATATACACACTGAATCTATCTACTGTATCTGTCTATTGCCAGACACCTTAATCCCATACAGGGTGGCCACAAACAAATCGCCTCCATGTCGCCCTGTCCCCCACCATTTCACTGCCCTGCTCCCAACTCACTCCCCCCTCTCTCAAATACCTCACCACTCCATCCCTCCATCTCGTCCTAGGCCTCCCCCTTCCTTTCTTCCCCTCCACCTTACCCACATACACTCTCTTCGTCAGTCTCTCACTCTCCATCCTCTCCACATGGCCAAACCGCCTCAATGTGTTTCTCCTAATGCTTCCTATCACATCCACATCCACACCGCAACACTCCTTTACATCCTCATTTGTCAGTTTGTCTCTCTATGTGACTCCATAGGCCCCTCTCAAATAACTCATTTCTACTGCACTCACTCGACTTGTGTCCCTCCAACAAGGTCCAAGCTTCATTTCCATACATAAGAGTTGGTATCACAATACTGTCATGTAGTAACTTTTTCACTTCCATGCTCACTTCCCTGTTTCTTATCACTGCTTTCAAGGAATCAGCAACCTTTCTTCCTTGTTGTGCCCTTTCAAGCTCTTCACCCTCCAAACTTCCTTCGTTACTCATCATGCTGCTCAAGTAATTAACATACTCACATTTTCCATTTCCTCATCATCCAGCCTCACTGTACATTCACTGACTTCACTTCTCTCGAAGACGATAACTTTACTCTTCCTTACATTCACCTTTAGATTTCGTTTCTTACACACTCTCCCAGACATCCATCAAGCCTTGCAGCTCCCCTTCATCTTCACTTAACAACACACCATCATCTGCAAACAACAGTACAGGGAGTTTCCAAACACTGCCCTGTCTCACTAGGGCCACTCCAACATCCACTACCCTACCTTGTACCATATCACTTTTATAACCCCATCCATGTACAGATTGAACAACCATGGAAACATGTCACATCCCTGTTTCAGCCCAACCTTCAAATAGAAAAATTCACTTAGTTCACTATCCACACTCACTGCAGCCTACTCTTCACAGCATTCAACAATTTCCCATCTACTCCATATGTATTCTTAATACTTTCCACAATCCTTGTCTATCCACCCTGTCATATGCTTTTTCCAAATCCATGAAGACCCCATACAACTTCTTTCCTTTCTCTAGAAACTCTTTCACTAAAGATCTAGGAATGAATATCTGATCTACACAACCTCTTTCCTTCCTAAAGTCTCCCTGTTCTTCTCCAACTAATTCCTCTTGTTTTTTCACTAACTCTGTCAATAAGTATCCAACCATACACTTTTCCTATTACATTAAGAAGGCAAATGCCCCCATGATTACCAAACACTTCTTTTTTCCCTTTCCCTTTGTACAAGGGAATAATAATACCTGACTTCCAATCCTTCGGGACTCTACCTTCCTCCCAGGCCAATCTGCACATCTTCCACATCCACTCTACAACTATCTCTTCCCCATGCTTGAGCATTTCACCACACATTCCATCAATTCCTGGGGCTTTCCCCATTTTGACTATCTTCATTGCTTCCACAACTTCCATCCTACTGATTTCTTCCTCTCTTCTCACCTACCTCCTTCTCCCAGCCATTCCTCAGCCACTTATACTCGCATTACTTTCATTCCCTGTGTTCAACAATTCCTTAAAGTGTTCTCTCCATCTGCTCACTTTTTCTCCCTTTTCCACTAGTATTTCGTTTTCGTTTTTAAAGGCTCCAACATGCTTGCATGTGTCTGCCTTGGTCACCTAATGGCAGCTTTCCACGCTGCACGATCCATTGCAGCCTCCCTGTTCAGTCCCTTAACCCTGAGGTCACACTTAATGACCTCGTCCCATGTCTTTCTCGGTGTACCTCTCATAACCCCACGCCCAATATTAACACTTCTCACCTTCCTCACCCATTTATCATCCCCCATCCTCTCCACATGTCCAAACCATCTCAATCTACCTCTCCTCATCACAACACCAATACACTCCAGTCCCATCCTACCTCTGAACTCTTCCATGGTAAACCCAGCCCCTCCAGGCCTTGGACGCAGGGACGCACTGCACATCCACCTAATCATTGTCATTTCTGTACGTCTGAGCCAACGAATATCTTAATCCTTCACTGCCCAGGTCTCACTACCATACAGCATTACATTCCTAACACATGCTGCATACAAAGACCCCTTAGCACGTAGGGAGAGCCCTCTCAGTGTCATGAGAGGTAAGAACTCCCTGAACTTCTTCCAACCACTTCTCACCCTAGCCACAGAGCTAGCTCCAGCCCCACCTCCAGCACACAACATGTCTCCCAAATAACAAAACTCTTCCACACACTCAAGAGATTCACCAGCAAGTTCAATCCTTTCACGTCTGACAATCTCCACCTGCTCACCCCGACATGCGGTTCACATAAAATCAGCATTATCTCGCAGTCTACCTCTGATACCACTACATCTCTTATGCACCCATTTATCACACACACCGCACAAGATGGAATTACTTCCCACGCCCTTGTGGCAAGCTGCACATGGCCACTCTCCCTCGTCTTTGACAGTACCGCCACCAACCCTAGATATCATCACTTTTGTTTTATCTGCATTTACCCTTAAACCCTTGTGCCCCATACCATCTCTCCACTGCCTAAACCTTTCCTCCGCCTCCCTTTCGTTCTATGCAATCAACACCAAATCATCAGCATACAACAACTCCCACGGGAGTCCGTTTCTAGTCACGTGAAAGGGCTTCAAGTACCATGATAAACAACATGGGACTCACTGACCCTTGATGCACACCAACATTCACGGAAAACTCATCACTCAAATCTCCATTCACTCTTATCTGGGTGTGAGCACCCACATACATAGCCATAACCACCCTAACCAGCCACTCCTCCAAGCCAAGCTTTCTCATTGCCCACTTCACCACCTCTCTAAGGACTCTGTCAAAGGCCTTTTCCAAATCAACAAAAACAAAATACAGATCCCTTCTCCTACCAATATAGTTTTCCTGAAGCTGTCGAACAATGAATATAGCATCAGTGGTCCCCCTACCTGGCATAAACCCAAACTGCATCTCATCAATATTCACTCTTTCTCTAATCATACCTTCTAAAACTCTCTCCATTACCTTCATTATCTGATCTAAAAGCTTTATACCTCTTTAATTTCCTCTTTCCAGGGCATCACCCTTCCCTTTATACACATTTACAATTACACTCTTCAGCCAGTCATCTGGGACAACACACTCATGAATAATCCTGTTTATCAGGTCAGTGACTAAACTCACCCCTATATCGCCTGAGGCCTTCAGCATTTCGGCAATCATCCCAGACACACTTGCTGCCTTCCCCACCCTCATCCTGCCTATTGCCTCATTCACAGTAGCAGTATCAATCTAAGGCCAAGGGCCAGACACTGGATCTGCTGGCTCCAAACCTTCTCTGTCCCAGTCAAACTCCTCATTCAACGACCGGTTATAATGCTCTCTCCATGCATCTTTAATATCCTCACTGTTCACCACTACCCTTCCTTCATCATTCTTCACACACTGCTCACCTATAATATACCGATTATCCCTCTTCACTTGACCTGCCACCCTAAATATCATATTTTTCCTTTCCCCATGATAAAGGTTATCAAGTAATGGTCTCTGTATCTCAGACTTTGCCCTGTTTACCTCTCTTCTAGCCCTATGCTTGGCAGCCAAATATTCCTCTTTGCTACCACCCTTCTTCCATTCCCAGAAAAGCCTTCTTTTCTCCCTAACTGCAGCTTCTACACCCTCATCCCACCACCAAGTTACTTTATGTCTTGGTGGTCCTCTTGTCTAACCGCATGTTACATCAGTAACTCAAGAAATTGTTCTTGAGGGCTCTGTAATGTTCATTAACGCCTGTCTACAGCTCCCTGTTCAGCCACCACTCTCCTCAACTCGCTATAGAAGGCATCCCTTACTACTTGGTTTTTCAGCTTCCATATTTTCCTTCTAGGTACATAAGTCCTCTTTTTCATCACTTGTTCTTTAAGCATCATATCACAAATCAATAGTTTGTGCTGCTGTACACACTCCTCACTTCCTATAACTTTAACATCCCTCACTAACCTCCTATAACTTTAACATTCCTCACTAACCTCCTATCAGTCCTCTTAACCAGAAAATAATCTATCTGACTGCTATTTCCCCCAGACTCATACGTAATTAACCTACTGTCTCTTTTCCTAAAATATGTGTTGCACACAATCATGTCCGTTGCCTCCCCAAACTCGAGTATCCTTTCCCCTTCTGCATTCCTTAGACCATACACACATCCCCCATGCACTCCTTCATAACCTTGTGCTGCTTCATGTACATGACCATTTAAGTCCCCTCCCAAAATCACTATCTCATCATCCCGCATACCACCCATTACACGTATTAAATCATCCCAAAATCTATCTTTCTCTGCTTCATCCAATCCTGCTTGTGGTGCATATGCCAATATAATCGCAGCTACCTTTCTACCCAACAGAATTTTCACTACCAATATCCTATCGCTTACTCTCAAAACATTCATAACATATTCCACCCATTTCTCCACAACCATCACACCACCTCCATATCCGTCTGTCCCCCCCTGCCAAAACAGCTTATAGCAACAGTCCTTCCCAACAATCTTTCTGGCTGATCCACCCCTGTACCAGACTTCCTGCAAACACGCCACATCCACTCACCTCCTACTGAATGCCTCAATGACTTCCCTCACACTTCCCCTCAAACTTCCCACATTCCATGAACCCACCCTCATCCCCATGGGTGATTTACTGTCCGCAGGCTTGCTTTCAAACTACCATTTTTATCTTTCACTCTCCTACTAACTTCACTGCCACCTTGTCTAACTCTCATTACCTCTTTCCGGAACATTTTCTTACAGTCCCTCCACTTTACACTCAAATTCCTTCCAAATTTGACATCCACTTTCCTCTTACTCTCTCTCTCTTACTAATCTTTTCACCTCCTTCTCTCTACATATAACTCTCTCTTCCCTCTCTCAACTTCTTCCACTCCCCTATTTGTCATCCATTCATTATATGCTTTCTTCTTTTGTGCCACAGCCTGTCTCACCTCTTCATTCCATCATGCTGTTCCTTGCACCCCCTTTCATCTTCTCTTGACCCCACACACCATCTCACGTTTATCTGTCTATCTATTGCCAAAAGCCTCAATCCTATTCGGGGTGGCCACAAACAAATCGCCTCCACATCGCCCTGTCCCTCGCCATTTCACTGCCCTGCTCCCAACTCACACCCCCCTCTCTCATATACCTCTCCACCCGATTCCTCCATCTCATCCTCGGCCTCCCCCTCCCTCTCCCCCCCTCCACCTCACTCACATACACTCTCTTCATCAGGCTTTCACCCTCCATCCTCTCCACATGGCCAAACCACCTCAGTGTATTCCTCCTAACGCTTCCTGTCACATCCACATCCACACCACAACGCTCCTTTAAATCCTCATTCATCAGCCTGTCTCTCCATGTTACTCCACAGGCTCCTCTTAAATAACTCATTTCCACTGCTCTCACTCTTGAAGTGCCCTTCCAACAACGTTCATCATTCATTCATTGCCAGACGCCATGTATCCCAAATGGGGTGGCCAAGGGCTTAGAGTTAATTGTTTTACAGGGAGGGGCACTAATCCTCCACCAACCCCACTTCCAACAACGTCCAAGCTTCATTTCCATACGTTAAAGTTGGTATCACAATACTGTCATGTAGTAACTTTTTCACTTCCATGCCCACTTCCCTGTTTCTTATCACTGCTTTCAAGGAACCAGCAACCTTTCTTCCCTGCTGTACCCTTTCAAGCACTTCACCCTCCAAACCTCCATCCTTACTCATCACACTACCCAAGTACTTTAACGTACTCACATTTGCAATTCCTCACCATCCAACCTCGCTGTTCATTCACTGACTTGACCTCTCTCAAAGACCAACACTTTACTCTTCCCTACATTCACCTTTAGATTCTGTTTCTTACACACACTCCCAAACTCATCCACCAAGCCTTGCAGCTCCCCTTCGTCTTCACTCAACACCACAGTATCATCTGCAAACAACAGTACAGGGAGTTTCCAAACACTACCCTCTCTCACCAGGGCCACTCCAACATCCACTGCCCTTCCTTGTGCCTCCTTTATTACCCCATCCATGTACAGATTGAACAACCATGGAGACATGACACATCCCTGTTTCAACCCAACCTTTAAAGAGAAAAATTCACTCAGTTCACCATCCACACGCAATGCAGCCTTAGCACCATCATACATACTCTTCACAGCATTCAACAACTTCCCATCTACTCCCTATATTCTTAATATTTTCCACAATCCTTGTCTATCCACCTTGTCATATGCTTTCTCCAAATCCATGAATGCTGCATACAACTTCTTTCCCTCCTCTAGAAACTTTTCCACTAAAGATCTAGAAATGAATATATGATCTACACAACCTTTTCCCTCCTAAAGCCTCCCTGTTCTTCTCCAACTAATTCCTCTGTTATTTCCCTAACTCTGTCAATAAGTATCCTACCATACACTTTTCCTATTATACTATGAATACAAATGCCCCTATGATTACCACACACTTCTTTTTTCCCTTTTCAATTGTACAAGGGAATAATTATACCTGACTTCCACTCCTCTGGAACTCTACCTTCCTCCCAGGCCAATCTGCACATCATCCACATCCATTCTACTACTATCTCTCCCCCATGCTTCAACATTTCACCACACACTCCATCAATTCCTGGGGCTTTCCCCGATTTAACTTTCTTCATTGCTTCCACAGCTTCTATCCTACTGATTTCTTCCTATCTTCTCACCTCTTTCCTTGTCCCAGCCATTCCCCAGCCACTTATACTCGCATTACTTCCATCCTCTATGTTCAACAGTTCCTTAAAGTGTTCTCTCCATCTGCTCACTTTTTCTCCCTTCTCCACAAGTAATCTCCCATTTTTATCTTTCACTCTCCTGGTAACTTTACTTCCACCCAGTCTTACTTTCTTCACCTCTTTCCGGAACATTTTCTTACAGCCCCTCCTCTTTACACTCAAATTCCTTCCAAATCCCTCATCCACTCTCTTCTTACTCTCTCTTACTAATCCTTTTACCTCTCTCTTTCTTTCTACATATAACTGTCTCTTCCGCCTCTCAGCTTCTTCTACGCCCCTGTTTCTCATCCATTCATTGTATGCTTTCATCTTTTGTGCCACATCCTGTTTCACCTCTTCTTTCCACCACGCAGTTCCTTGCACCCTCCTCCGTCTTCCCTTCATCCCACACACCACATCACATGCTGCACATATTTCTTCTGTTAATATCCTGCACACACCTTCCACATCCCCCATCTGCACCAATTCATATTTGCCCAATCGTTCCTCTACTCCTCTCTTATATTCTGCATTTTTCTCATCTCCTTGTAACCTTTCCACTCTCCATGCAAATACTCATTCTTTCCGTCCTTCCCTTCTTCTCTTACTCCATCTTATTCGTATCTTGATTCTGGCCACCACCAAGTAGTGGTCAGAAAGTCCACTTCCTCAACCTCTATTAGCTCTTGCATCCATTGCACATCTTCACATCCTTTCATCCGCACACACATAATCAATCATTGCCTTCCTTTCATTCAGTTCACCACCCACCCTTCTCATCACTCGCCTTGTATACCTGTGGACCATTTGTGCCTGAAGAGGGTATTGGCTATCACCAACCCCCTCACAGCACAAATCCACTAACGCACTGCCATTCTCATCTATCTCAGCAGGCACACCCCACTCACCAATTATTCCATCCACATTCACATTCCCTACTTTACCATTCATATCACCGATCAAAAACACTCTTTCATTCCTTCCAAACTTTTCCATGCACACTTCCACATTTGCCCAGAACTCTTTTCTCACTCTTCTTGCACGATCTTGCGTTGGCGCATACACGCACACAATCGCCCACATTTTTATTCCAACTTTCAATCTTACCCACACAATCCTTGACCCAACTGATCCATACTCTCTCATGTTCTTCTTCCATCTTTTACTCACAACTATACACACGCCTTCTTTTGCCCTCTCATTCTCACCTACTCCTGCACATATACCCCATCCATACTCCCATTCTCTCACCTCTCCATTTAATTTCAGTTACTTCACATACATCCACTTTTGCACCCTCAAGCACGTGGACAATCTCTCTCTCTCTCACCTCATCATTCGCACCTCTTACACCTCACGTACTGCACAGATTTCTTTTGTGCAGGTCTTGCACACACCTTCCATGTCCCCCATCTGCTCCAGTTCATATTTACATGCACACAATTCCCCATATTTGTAGTCCAACTTTCCATCTTAGCCACACAATCCTTGAGCCAAGTGATCCATACTCACGTATATTCTCCTTCTATCTGTTACTCACAACAGTACACACTCCTCCGTTTGCCCTCTCATTCTCACCTACCCCCGTGCATATACCCCATCCATACTCCCACTCTCTCACACACTCACCTCCCCATTTAGTTTCAGTTAATGTACGTACATCCACTTTTGGACCCTCACGCACCAGGATAATCTCTCTTTCTTTCACCTTATCATTTGGACCCCTTACATTCCATGTTGTGATCCGTATCATGTCCTTTATTGGTCCTTAGTCATCACCTGTTGGTCAGTCCTGGGTCAAGGTTTCCTGTCCATATTTTAAGTTAGTTGTTTTCCGGGGAGGAGCACTTGTTGTCTTGGAGGGAACACGTGTTGGTTGGTTATACGGTTACCACCCAGCATTTTAAATGCTTTCCTTTTTTACAGGAAATCATTTGGCTTACCACTCAGTGTAGAGCTACTCTAAAATCAGAGTACCACTACACTAGGAGATTAGAAAATTTTGAAATTGCCAACCCTGAGAGAGAGAAGAGAGAGGGGAGATTTGATTGCATTGTTTAGAGGAGTAAGAGGAATAGAACATGTGGACAGAGAGGACCTCTTTGTGAAAGATGGTGGACGAACACAAGGACATGAGTTCAAGCTGAAGAAGAGTCAGTGCCTCAGTGATGTAAAGAAATTTACTTTTCCAGACAGAACTATAGACATCCATCCATCCATCATCCAATCCTACATTGCTCCATGAGGAGCATAGGAGCCTGGGGCTAGGCAGTTGGTCCTGACATTTAAGATGAGAGTGACCAACCTCACTCATCCCTGAGTGGCATTACGTGAGCAATAAACCCCAACCACCCCTTGGATATAAACCTTCACCGGCTCAGTCCGATTGGAACACAATAATTACCCACTAAACCATCAGGTGCCAAAATTTGGTTATATGGTTACCACCTAGCATAGTAAATAGTTTCCTGGTGTACAGGAAACCGTTTGGCTTGTCACTCAGTGTAGAGTCACCCATAGGCAGAAGGAAGAGGAAAGAATGAAGGAATGAAAGACAGAAGAGGGAGTGTAAAGTCACCTGTAGGCAGAAGTACGAAGAAGGAATGAAGGAAAGAAAGATAGAAGAAGATAGAAGGTAAGAAGGATGGAGGAGAGGACAGGGCAGAGACCCGAGAGCAGCACTACATTGAGTGAGTGGATGGTGAGCGCCCCCACCTACCACAAAGAACTATAGACAATTGGAATAATTTAGAGTGAGAGGTGGTACAAGCAGACAGCATCTATGTATTTAACCCATTGACTGCGGCTGTATCATTTATGATATCTGAGTCCAAATGGCTCTGACTGCAACTGTATCATATATGATTTCCTGCTTTTAAAAATTCCGCTGTCAGAAATGGCGCGAAATAAATCAGCTAGCAATTCATGGCACCCTATAGAATATTGCCATACATTGATTATGCATTTTTACGAGGTGCAAAGCTCAGTTCAGTTACCTACAAAATGCCGAAGGTAAAGGTACAAAATCTTCTCCATGCTGCCGCTAGCAGTAGCCCACGCAAATATTGGATGAAATCTCTGGATGAGTGTAGTAATGATAGTGATACGTTGTTAGATGATGACCATGATGGTTCAGATGCTGATTTACACCTTATGTGATCGCAAGATTGACACTGACGACACAGTGCAACCATAACACATCGTTCGCCTGGCACCACCACACAGGGAATATTTATTACTTCACAGACCTGTATCAGAGGAAATTTTTTTGTTTGCTTTATTGTGTTCTATACCATTGAACTTGGGATTTTTTTCTCTATCTTCTGACAATATTATTTCTTTTCTAATATTTTTTTTTGTAAATATTTGAAAACTGCTGCACACAGGATGTACATGTAAACAAACACTGATGCAGTGAATGGGTTAAATCTAGAATGGATAATACATGTTTGTAGAAAACAGATGGGACAACATGAGCTTAGGTCAAATCCTGTATAGTACAGTTAAGTAAATACACACACATGCATGCACGCACACACCCACCCACGCACGCACTCATGTGCATGACCACACACACACACACACACACACACACACACACACACACACACAGTGCCTTGTGACCATTAACCTGCACACAATTGATTACTTCGAGTCTACTGTGTTATGCAGGGGATTGAGAGAATGATGCAGTGTGATGAACACATGAGATGTGATCACTACTGCAGTACATGAAAGGGGGAGAGTGGGAGCGACTGAGTAACCCAACATTTTAACCCGCCCCGTCCCGGAGACGTGAATTCACGTCCTCACATGATGTGCACTCATATCTCAGAGACGTAAATTAATGCGGCAACATTGCAAGGTCCCTAATTTGCACAATTTTCAATTTTCGCGAGTGATTTTTGGCACGTATACACGGGACACCTTCCTCTACAAGATGCCAGGCAGGGACAATGCCTTACCCAGCATGACCCCCCCCCCCTCCCCCCTCGGCATAACCTTTTCCCAGCAATTCGCCTGTTATCAGTGACCTGGCCAGTAAAGCCATGTCATGCCACGGTACGAAATTCAGGGCCAGAGTGATTCCCCAATCGATGACAATGTGGAGGACAAATATTAGAGGAAGAAACAGTCAGAAATGATGATCAGGTAATATGGCAAAAAAAGGTCAGGAATAGTGATGAGTTAGTGAGTGAAACAATGCTTATAATGCCTATATTACCGTTTGAAAACCAATATACTCTCGTACTACATATAAGTTCGTACCAAATAAATAAATAAATACCGTTTATGAGTGGTGTAGAATAGTTATCCTCCCATAGAACTCGTTTTCTTTGCAGCCAGCCTGATAGAAAACCCTGTAAGGTAAGGAGGTACTCCTACCTGGATCGAGTACTTTAAACCTCAGGTGAGCGATTTCTCTATGAATTTTCGGTTTCTCACCAAAAGCGGATGTTTGAGCCAAAAAAAAAAAAAGGTCCAAAAATGTCGGGACTGGGGCGTACCACTGCCCAGAAAGCGTCGGGATGGGGTGGGTTAAAGGAGTGGTGGGAGCTACAGGGCTTGCACAGAAGCATCAGAAATGGTTTCTGTGCACGTGAACATTGACAGCCATCTTGGCACCGAAAGTTCATGGTTGTTTTGGGTGTGTGTCAGGTCTGCCAACTTTATCATTATGGCAGGAGTGATGCATTGTATACAAGGAGATTTTCCTATCTTGTTTTACATACAGCAGCTTATTGATTACTGGGAGATCAGATAATGGGGGGGTGCTGTAGTGGGCATTTGGTTACAGTAAAGTTTACTGTATGTTAGGGACCCAACATATGATTGTCTGGTATGCGATCAGTCATTGTGACAATAGATGAAAATTTATATACAATTTTGGGTTAACCATTGTGAAAATTGCACATACTATTTTTGTGATGCTGTGTACGATGATCCTGTGCGGTCGTGGTGCCACCCATGCAAGCCTACAGTCATACATATGAGCCAAGATGGCCACCCCATATTTACATGCACAGAATCCCCTTCTGAGGCCTCTGAGCACATGCCCTGCATTCCCCCTTTCTGCCACCCCTTTGAGGTCCCTATGTTGCTCGTCCACTTGCTTGTGTGTCTTGCTGCTGTGATCATCTCCCTTGTGTTCACCATGTTACATAACTGTCTTATGCATGCAGTATGCAAGACCATTGAAACACCATTGCTATTGCAAAATGAGTTCAAGTGTGTGATAAATAGTGCAAGATGAGAAATTAAGTGGAGTGATAACTTTTTGTATGTGGAATACTGAAATTTGTGACTTGGAAAACATGTCAGGGAAGGGTGCTTACAATAGTGGATAGTATGGTGCTGCTGAGGATACTGAGGGCAAGCCTAAAAGGGTAGGGCATAGGCTTTCCCTTGATGCTGAATTGGACATTGGTAAGTACCATGAGGATGGGCGTGGGTTGGACAAGATCACCAAAGCACTTAAACTGCCACAGTCCTTAGTCTCTGCCATAATAAAAAATCAGAGGTTCTCTTAGTTGTGGCACAGAATGTGCTGACTCCCTCATCTCATCACTTCCCACCCACCGCACCACTACACTGCCCCTCATCCTCACTGCATTGCTCTCCCCATTGCTCATCACCATCTCCTGATGACCTGGAGTGATTGCCCAGGCCCTCCAACTTGGACCAGCTTATGACATACTTGAAGTGGGTGGCAGAAGTGTGTTTTGAGATTTTAGGCTACATGGCCCTTGCTCTCCCCATTAAACCCGTGTTAAATCAGCGTCGATTTATAATCAATCGGTATACGAGTGGTTCTTACTTGATGTATCCCAATTGTAAATTGGGTCTTTATTGTATTGCAGAAAACATAAAAACCTAGTGATCATCATTTGGCATAATATAATGGAGAATGAATTAAAAAAAAAAAAAAAAAAAAAACTAATAAGTGGTAAGTAAATTAGAATTTTTTACTTGATTGATGGCAGTGCTGATGAGTGTTTTGGGTGGAGGGTATCCGAGGCTGAGGGATGGAGGGGTGAATGAGCAGTCCCCCAACCCCCTTGAGGGCAGAAGTTATTCCTCAGAGCTCTTGGATTCTCTCCTCCTGTGGTTATCAGTGGTTTTTTCTTGGTGAAATTTGTGGTGTAGATATGTGAGGACAGGAAGATGGAGATGGTGGGACAGGAGTTAGAATCATGAAAGCAGTGATTAGCTAGGGAGACTTGCTGAGTTTCTTTATCAACTGTGATTTTTTATCAGCAGCTGCTCAATTGATACAGTATATGAATGTACTGTTTGGAGTGGTCTGTTTTTGAGATAGCTTCAGTCATTGCATCCTTCAAGTTGTCATTTAACTCTGAGTTGCTGCTGCATCAGCCATGCCCCACTAATCTCACTAGATATTGCCACTGCCTCCTCTTTTTCTTGATGGTGCTTGATGTTCCTCCTCTTGTACCTCATAAATCAATTCATCTACTGTAGTAACATCTCGGGTCGTGCATCAGTGAGTCTAAAGGTGTCCTCCTTGGTTATGTCTGTGAAACTTTTGCTGGAGGTTGACAGCGTCACCTTGGTTGCCTGCTTGAGAGTGTCCATGATAAGAGTGGCCAAGATGGTGGGGTAGAGATGGGGGAAGAGCTTTGCCAGTTTGACATACACCTCTCTTGCCTTATAAGGACTTGCAACACTGACCACTGGTACATTGGCCTCTCACATTGGGCACAGACATGCTTACAGTAAATGCATTTTTTTTTTTCTATTTGGGCAACACTTTGTTCATCACACACCTTAGACCACTGTCCTCACCATTGATAAGCCATGAGGCTTGTAGGATGCTTTCTTTATTTTTCCATTCAGTCCATATTGTAGATTCATTTAAGTTTTAGCCTTTAACAATGCCCATCACCTCTTCCTTTGCATCTGGCTCCCCCCCCTCCCTTTTTTTATTTTAAATCAAGGGTGAGAGTTACTTGGTTGCCTCTACAATTAGAGGCAAAAGATTTTGCATCCAAAAGGCCGTGCTGTTTGAGAACAACACTGTTTCCAGTGCATGGTGACTGGATTACATGGAATAGAAACATCAGACTAGGCCAAGGCCACAACAAATATGGAGGGACTTGGGCAGAAAGAATGCTGGATGCATATACACCACAGTCATGATGTTGGTGCCATGTCACCACATGAGTATTTTGAATGTTGATGGGTAAGAATTGAATGTTGGTATGCCACGTCACCACATGAGTGTTTTGAATGTTGACAGGTAAGAACTGAATGTGGGCATGAAGTTTTTGGTCTTTTGTAATGCAAAATGTGTTGGTTACTATGTGAATGGGGCATGATATAGATTAATATTACTTTGCTTATCGTGATTTGTATGAACAGAGTCTAAGCAAAATGATGACCCACTACACTTTTCTTACTAGTTGCTAACCTTGCAAAGCCACACACAGGTTTAGCATTTCTAGCCAGACACTCCTTGTATGGATGCCACAAATTTTTGAGATACATCTGTTCCATTTCATTAACCTCATTTCATCACCTGTGTTTATTTTTATTGGTCTACCATTTCTTTATTTCTCAGCTTTTCCTCTTTCACTTTCACATTGAGTACTCCCCTCACCCCATATCCTCCAAGCTCCACTCTGTTTCTCATTGCATACTATAATCATATGATCAGATGGACCTCCACGTTGTCTTTTCGCCTCCCATGTCCGACAACTAAGCACCTTTTTTTCCTATGAGACTATACAGTAATCACTCAGGATCCTTTCAGTATGCTCTTCATACTGTCTACACCATGTATATTTATATGCTTTTTAGTGTTTGACATAAAAATAACTAATCCATATCCATCTTTCATGACACATGCATCTGTTGCATCTTTCTCCCTTGTCATTCTGTCACTCACATACTGGTACAGTAATTACATCATTTGCAGGGCCATTGTGAAATTTACCATTTAGATCTCCCATCACAGACTTTCTACAGCTCTTAGGCATTTGTCCTGTTACCTATCCATTACAAAGAACATACACATGAATGAGTACCATTATCATGATCTTTAGTTTGATTACAGTGAAGCAAATAACGTAATAAAAGGAGAGAGAGAATTCTAAAAGCACAAGATACTCACTGACTACAACTCTAACAGAGCAGCCTGAACAAGAGTGACAACAGCTAAAATTGTCTGGGAGAATGCTCACTGTCTACCTGTTACACATATGTTTCAGCTTTCTGGCTCAGAAAACTCGTAAAATTGTCTAAACTAGGATCACAAGAAAATTTGATTTACCTGCCAAACTTTTGAGTCACATAGCTGTATCCTTCAAAATTCATATACAGAGTAAGTTCTAAATTCATCTGAACCTTTTTGTTCCCTCCATCAGTTCTACTATTACCTATCCTATACAGATGCACTTATGTAATTCTAACCTTAATTATCTTATGCTGTACAGAAATGTAAACACTGAATTTTGTGGTGAAGCTTAGTGGAATGCTAGGATACGTCCGTCTAGAGTGATCCATTCACCATGGTGTTCTTTCCATTTTCACTTCAGCTATTCATTACAGTTATTTTCAAAATCTACCTCTCAGATATATGGGATCAAATAGAGTTCATATACCTGGGATAGGGGTGTGCCTTAATTAGCTCAAGGTAATGTGATCCGAATGTACCTGTTATGCACAGTAGTAGTTTTTATATATATATAGTAAGAGATAATTTGCCTTTATAGAGTTGGCTGATACTTCTTTTGAAGTTTTGACATTTTTCTTAGTAACCAGCTGACAGTAGAGATTAGTATGCAGCAAATGCCATTTTCCTACAGACTTGCGAAGAGGAGGTGCCACCCGCTATGTTCAGGAACCTGCACGCCCCACCCCTGCTAGTATGCTTAACCCTGCCATGCCTGCCCCACCCTTCCCCTATTCTTCTCCATCGACTGGGACTTCTGTTAACCCATCCTCAGCTCCAGCACCACCTCAGTTCTTCACCCCATCTGTCCCGCCTGCTGCTGCCCCTGTGTATGGAGACCCACAGCAACAGCAACAACAGCCAGCAGCAGCAACAGCTTTCCCACCAACCAAGCCACCTGCTGCCCTTGACGCATCTGTTCCTCGTGGCTGGAATGACCCACCTCCCCTCTCATCATCCCGTAAAGTGAGTTTTTTAATCTTTTGGAACTCCAGTAATGAAGAATTGTAAGCACCTTTTTTTTTTTTTTTTTTTTTTTTTTTTTGCAGAAGTCCATTTGGAAATAATAGACAGTATGGTATAGGATTTGAAGAGTTATAATTACACGAGAACTTCTTTTTACGTGATTTTTTGGGCTGAGAAAAACTGCAAATAAGAGGAAGTTGTGTAAGATAAAGAACTTTTTATGAAGGAAATCAGTTTGGGACCAATCCCCTGTGGAATGTGACTTACATATACACTTGAAACCCAGCCCTCACCCAAGTTTTTTTTTCAGACAAAAGTTACACCAGTGGCTTGAAGCACATTTTTAACTATATGCAGGATTCAAATCTTCCTAGAAATAACATTAACTCAAGTGAAAAGGGAATAGCAACCAAAAAGATAAAATATGTACAAAAATATAGAATCTTGACTCTGTAAGAAAACCCCTAAAGATTACACTAGTATCTACTTCAGAATATACCGCTACAGTCATTCCTTGTTTTTTGAAGTTTCAGTTTACAAGTTTTGGTAATTTTTAGATGAGTAAACATTTTTGAAATACACTGTTCAGACAGAGGTTTTGGCTGGTCCAAAACCCATTCTTCTGTACTGCAAGAAATGAATTTTTATGTAATGAAGAAATGTTACTCTTTGCAGTCTCCACTACTTTTTCATGGAGGTCAGAGAAATTAGTCTCCAGTACATAGATGCTAATGTTAGAATGTTCAAGGACTCCATTAAATGCTATGAATGTTGAGAAACCTCTTTCAGAGTTTTAGATGAAAAGTCTGCACTTTGAACTATCTGGGGACAGGTGGTTCCACTCAAGCTTGGCCAAGAATTTTGTATATCCATGTGCTCACACAGGGCTGCATAAGGAAGAAGAAGAGCACCACTTCTTGGTCAGTGGCAGGAGAGATAGGTGACCCAATTGATCAGCAATATTGTATGTTGCATCCTGTGGCTAGCGACTCACCTCTGTTCCTATGATCTGGTTAGACAGGTGACTTGATTAGGCCTGGCCAAGCCAATCTGCTAATTATTATTGATTATTGTCAAGCAGGCACCACATGGCCTGGCAGTCCATTAATCAAAATCACCATAAATTTGTGGTGATTACCTGCATGTGCCCTTCACTACTTTAGTGACTGCCATGTGCTTTTTGCTTTGTAGGTCATGTTACCCTTAGTGGGTGGAGAAGTGAGGGGAGTGAAGTATTGTTAGTTATCACTGTATATGGTAGATTCTGCACCTGATTTTGGTCCTTATGTGGCAGTTGTCATTGACTGACCTAAAAAAATGATGGCGGTGACCACTGAGAGGGGTTACCTCTCCAGCTTACAGGAGTCTCCATCTTTCAAATGTGAAAATTTATTTTATGACTCAGCAAAAGTCTGCTTATTGCAGTGTGATTGAGGGGTTCTTAACCTTGGAAGAGTTTCTTGGGGAAGCTTTTGTTTGTAAGCAGTGTAGAGTGCAGGCATCTTTGAATGAAGCAGATGTATGCATTATGAAACACTGCCTTTCAAAATGACGGAAATGAAGGAGTATTATTTTTCTTATCATGTGTACCAGGTTGCTTGCTCTTGTGATGTTCATTTTTTGACTGTACAGGGAACTTGTTTATCAACATCATTGTCGTCGTCATCATCATCACCATTTTCATTGCACTATACTAGCAACCCGTTTATCACCATCATCATGATCATCATAATCATTATCCAGACCACCATTTCTGCCCTAGGGCAGGGTGAGGAGTAGCAACATCCAGACAGCCCAAGTTTGCCCAGTCCAATGGGCATGCTTCCATTCACTCATCATTCAAGCCCCTGGAATCCTGGGCTGTATCTGATATGCCAGAGACTTTCACCACATTTTGTAGCTTCACATAAACGTATTTGATAGAGTCAATCAAAACGCTGTAACGTTGAAAAGGGGTGCCAAATCCCTGATCATGCACTTCTTGCAACATTTATCCAGCCAGCTTGATCTCTTGTCAGTCCCCTAGCCTCACTGACTTCCATACCTCTCTTCCTCACACACTCATCCACCATATCCCTCGACTTTCTCCCTGGCCTCCTTGCCTCCTTCCTCCTTTAAATTCACTCAGTTATACCTTTATCACCACTTTGTTGAGATCCATTCTCTCCATATGACCATACCACCTCAGTACACTCTCTTCAGTTGTGGTGCCCACACTCTTCCTCACTCCTCATCTTTCATGAATCATATTATTTCCTATCTTATCCACTCTCTGTACTCCACATACATTCCTCAGCGGTCCTATCACCACTGCTTTCATTCTTGACTTTTCATTTTCATGCCACTCCATAGTGTCACATCCATATGTTAAAGTTGACACTGTCTATTAATCTATCTATTGCCAGACACCTCAATTCCGTAAGGGGTGGCCACAAACAAATCACCTCCATGTCGCCCTGTCCCCCGCCATTTCACTGCCCTGCTCCCAGCTCAACCCCCTCCCTCGTATACTTATCCACTCCATCCCTCCATCTCAACCTTGGCCGCCCCCTCCCTCTCCCCCCCTCCACGTCACTCACATACACTCTCCTAGTCAGTCTCTCACTCTCCATCCTCTCCACATGACCAAACCACCTCAGTGTGTTTCTCCTAACACTTCCTATCACATCCACTTCCACACCACAATGTCCCTTCATTTCCTCATTTGTCAGTCTCTCTCTCCCTGTGACTGCACAGGCTCCTCTCAAATAACTCATTTCCACTGCTGTCACTCTTGACTTCTGTCTCTCCAACAAGGTCCAAGCTTCACTTCCCCATTTGTCAGTCTGTCTCTCCATGTGACTCCACAGGCTCCTCTCAAATAACTCATTTCCACTGCTCTCACTCGTGACTTCTGTCCCTCCAACGGGGTCCAAGTTTCACATATGTTAGAGTTGGTATCACAATACTGTCATGTAGTAACTTTCTCACGTCCATGCTCACTTCCCTGTTTCTTATCACTGCTTTCTAGGAACCAGCAACCTTTCTTCCTTGTCGTACCTTTTCAATCACTTCACCCTCCGAACTTCAATCCTTACTCATCACACTACCCAAGCACTTAAACACACTTACATTTTCCATTTCCTCCTCATCCAACCTCACTGTACATTCACTGACTTCACCTCCCTCGAAGATCACAATTTAACTCTTCCCTACATTCACCTTTAGATTCCGTTTCTTATACACACTCCCAAACTCATCCACCAAGCCTTGCAGCTCCTCTTCGTCATCACTTAACAACACAGTATCATCTGTAAACAACAGTACAGGGAGTTTCCAAACACTGCCCTCTTTCACTATGGCTGCTCCCACATCCACTGCCCTACCTTGTATCTCTTTTATAACCCCATCTATGTACAGATTGAACAACCACGGAGACATGACTCATCCCTGTTTCAATCCTGCCCTCAAATAGAAAAACTCACTCAGTTCACTATCCAGATGCACTGCAGCCATGGCTCCCTCATACATACTCTTCACGGCATTCAGCAACTTCCCATCTACTCCATATAGTCTTCATACTTTTGACAATCCATGTCTATCCACCCTGTCATATGCTTTCTCCAAATCCATGAAGGCCGCATACAACTTCTTTCCCTTCTTTAGAAACTTTTCCACTAAAGACCTAAGAATGAACATCTGATCTATACAACCTCTTCCCTTCCTAGAACCTCCCTGTTCTTCTCCAACTTTTTGTCAGTAAGAATCCTACCATATACTTTTCCTGTTACACAAAGAAGACAAATTCCTCCATGATTACCACACACTTCTTTTTCCTCTTTTCCATTGTACTGGGGAATAATTATACCTAACTTCCAATCCTCCAGGACCCTACTTTCCTCCCAGGCCAATCTGCACATCTAGCATATCCACTCCACCACTATCTCTTCCCCATGCTTCAGCATTTCACCACACACTCCATCAGTTCCTTGGGGTTTCCTCATTTTAATCCCTCTGCACACGATGACGCGTTTGTCATCATTAGGGTGTGGCTGCACCCTTACACATTGACGCTTTTGTCATTATAGCATAAACTCTTTTGTCAGAGGAAAAGTTTTCAGCTGAGCGGATTCATTTTTGGAGGCGTCATAGCTTCCCTGCTTCTCGTCTAAAGTAATGAGTTGGCAACTGTGGTTCCTGATACCAGCAAGAGAGCGGACAGGTTATTGATTACCAAATGAGCTGTGAGTGGGGAAGGTACTGTGCATTTCTGTCCCATTAAGTTTCTGCTCTTACCCCCATCCCGCCCGTGCAACATATTTCATTATACCAGTAGTGCTTGTGTATAGTGTTTGGGCACTGTTGTGATTAGATTTGGTGTTTGCAATAGGAAATTTGGTGTTTGTGAAGCATTCCTGGTCGTTATCAGCCTTTGGCACAACAAAGATTGTGCTACTGTTTCTAATCAACTATACTGCCTCTACCCTGCACCAAATGTGAGTATTCAACTATTAAAAATAGTGACAGTGAATCATGTGAATATAGTGTGCATATCTAGCGTACAAAGAAATATTGAACTATGAAGCCTAGGATCACTATTGTGGTCTCAAATGAAAGCCAATGAAATTCTGCATAGGATGATAAAATAAAAACATGACAGTGGCGGGAAAAGTTTTTTGCTAGAGCTTCCTGAATAAAAAATCTGTTGTCTGTCAGAAATGGGTTTTACTTTTTCGCTTATTACTTGAACACAATACCTCGTATGAAACTGGAACCTCCGGCATTCAAAAGCTAATAAAATTCTCTTTCGAATGATGGTATAACATAGAGATTGATTAGTAAACATTTTGCTTAGGATGTTGGGAAGTGATGTATGTTCCTGAATGTTTATTCACAGGGCCCTTACATAGTTTTTTTTTTTTTTTTTTTTTTTTTTTTTAGGACAAATATCGACGAACAGGAATATTTGGGTTTTGTGGGAAAATAAAAATGTTTGGGTGGTGAAAATAAACCAAGAATACACTTTTTTGGAGCTCACGGCAGGGGGCGGAGAAGGGGAGTAAAGCTGATGCATCATGGCACAGAAAACTTATTAACTTATCTGCGTGTGAAAGGGTTAACTTTCTTCAGTGCTTCCACAGCTTCCATCCTACTGACTTCGTCCTCTCTTCTTGCATCCCTTCGTCTCCCAGCCATTCCTCAGCCACTTACACTTGCATTACTTTCATTCTCTATGTTCAACAAAACCTTAAAGTGTTCTCTCCATCTCCTCACTTCTTCTTCCTTCTCCACTAGTAATCTACCATTTTTATCATTCAGTCCCCAACTAACTTCTTTGCCACCCTGTCTAACTCTCTTTACCTCTTTCCAGAACATTTTCTTAAATTCCCTCCACTTTACACTCAGATTCCTTCCCAATTCCTCATCCACTCTCTTCTTATTCTTTCTTACTAATCTTTTTGCCTCTCTCTTCCTCTCTATATATAACTCTCACTTTTGTCTCTCACCTTCTTCTATGCCCCTGTTTCTCATCCACTCACTAACATTATTATTATTGTTATTATTATTATTACTATTATTATTATTATACTGTTAATATTATTATTATTTTTATTAATATTATTATCCTCATCATTTTGTAGGCTAAGCAGCAGCAGCAACAACAACAGCAGGTTAGTGAAGAAATGAAGCCCCCTGAACCAATTCTGTGCCCTGTGCCAGGAGGCACTGTACCTGAGCCACCACAACAGTTCATGGTAAGTTAGCTACTTCCAATGATCCAACGATACTTTAACTGTCAGTTTTGTCGTTTTCTCCTGTAATATTGGTTGGAAGATGGATGTCAACCAGCATCCTTGAGAAATACTACCCTGAAAATGAAAAGGGGGTGGATGGCTATTTTCAAGACCTTTAGGCAGGAAACTCTGTCATAGATGTGGGTGGCAGTCAGAGTTCAGTTTTGATAATTTATAAAATGCTCTTGCACATCGAAAACTTTCTCACCTCACAAATGGCTGTCTGGTCTTATGTTGGTTCAGTTTGAGCAGCAAACCATTGGCCAAAGAAGGCAAAAAAAAAAAAAAAAAACCTAACATAGACTGATCATCTGGTGATGAAGTACCGTAAAACAAGCAAGAAATTAAATGCTGAGGCATGAAGCCAAAGAGGTGTGAATATCTGAATTAATGTGAGATTCATTTGTTCATTTATAAAGACTCCAACATCCTTGCATGTATCGGCCTAGATCTCCGAATGGTGGCTTTTCACACTGCTCCCTCTCTTGCAGCCTAGTTTTTCAGGTCTTTATCTCTGAGATCACACATTATTACATCATCCCAAGTCTTTTTCATTTTGCCTCGCGGCTGTACCCCCAACGTTCACATCTTTCACCCTCTGCACCCAGTTGCCATCCTCCATCCTTTCCACATGCCCAAACCACCTCAGTCTGTCTCTGCTCATCACAACACCAATACAAAGTCCCATGCTTCCATTCAACTCTTCATTTGCAGTCCTCCCCCCCACCTGACATTGAAGGTCATACTACACATCCATCTAATCTTTCTCATGTCAGCCAAATTGGAGCCTTCACAAACTGGAAAATGCTACCACCACTCTCCAGATAACTAAATGTAAAGTGCAAAAGTGTGGTCAACTTGCATTACCCTCTGTTATACAATTTTTGTTACTTTACTGAAAATAGGATGTTTATTGATTTATCTGCATTTGATACTGGAGAAAAAAATGGCTTATTTATCAAAATATAATAGAAATGGAAGGTTGTCATTTGCATCTTTCTCAGTGTAGGGACAGCCTACATGCGATATGTTGCCTGAGTATTGATCAGTCATGTTTTTAGGTGCTGGATATACATCTGCAAGGAAAAATGGTAAATGGGTATAATGATATTGTATCCTATGTAACAAATGAAGGGAATATGGTACTTAAACAATCAAAGATCGTATCAACCCACTGAGCTCATATGGAGGGCTTTCTCATGGGTAGCACTGCGTAGTTTGTGTGCCCGCTGCCAGAGGCCCAGGGTGGCGCTGATGATGTGTACTCACCACACCTGATGCCCGCACCTTTTGAAATCAGCTGATGAGTCTGGAAAATATAGTGCCGTGGTTCACTGCGCAGCTAAAATATATGTGGAAAAACAGACCGTAGCAGAGCTTAGATGTTTCCTTGAAGCAAGAAGAATACTGTGCTGTTAAATATTTGGGTTGCTGATCTCGGTCCCGTAGGATTTTGGCCGTACAATTCTTACTATTATTATGTGTAGAATGGATAGAATCATGTCAGGATTTGCTAAATGAAAGATTGCGATCTTTGGAAGCTGTGGTAAATTTTTCCAACAACTGAGATTCATAACACTTGTAAAAATGTGCTGAATGCAAACACACACAATAAGCTTTCATGGTTTTTAGTAAACTCTGTGGAGAACTTTTCAGCGTTAATCTCATTTAGAGCATTGGTAAAATATCGAAGATGAATATAATACTGGTATACAGTAATGCTTTATGCCTTAGTAATAATCCTGATAGGAATTTTTTAAAAGGAAGGTACACCATCTCTGGGTGGGTATTGACCCCACGCTATTTAGTGAGCCAGCAAGCACTGGTAACTTTCAGGAGTTTGTGAGGGCACTGATTGAGCTTGCAGATATCCTCCTCCTTCATGCCCAGATGTCTCACTACTGTACAGTATTACTCTTCAACACTGGTATTATAAAAACAAAGATGTGGGGTTGGAGTAGTGTGGCTTGATATAACCAGTAGACCAGGTCATAAGATCCCTCCAAAAATTAAAGTCCAGTTTTATTTTTATAATAGAGGGGAAAACTTGCTCCCATATAAAGGCAAGAGAACTGCAAAATATTATATCCGTATCATGTCAGTAAGAGGTGGCGCCTGGGCACTTTATTATGCAGCCCTTAGCTAGCACACTGTGACCATTCACTACCCAGAACTCACCACGAGGAGGTGGCTGCAAATGGAGTTCCACACCTAACCCATCCCATCCACCTTTTCCATTAAACTGGGCCAGATTTACTCTGCTTTGAAATCCCTCCTTGATTTGAATGCTGGCATTATTTTTCTTGAATAGAGTACGTTTCCTATATACCCATCTCTGTTTCTGTAACCATAAACTTTTGCAGGTGCTTCAGTCACCAGCTTTACTGTGCATTCAGTTGACGGAGAATGGCAAGGATACTTTGGACACGGCTTTCTGAAAAGTTCAGGACTTTCAACCAAACCATGTAGTTCAACATCAGTCAAATTCTTGAGTGGTGGTGGTTCTGTAATATCCACCACATCCCAGCAGATCATTTATGTATAATGATCTGCCCCAAATTTATCTCTGGCGCTTTGAATTGTCTTCTTTCTTGTCTCGGGTGGTTTCTTGGCGCTAGAATTTTCTTCACAGCATCTCTTTTGATGTCAGTATTGTCGTCAAATGCCATGCCCAAAAGCATGTTTTCTGGTTGGGCATAGAAAGCATTTGTTTGAATAGCCTGGGTAGCAGCCTTATATGCTCCCAAGCATTCATCTTCTGTATATTTGATCTTGGTAACAGCATTGAATAGATGTTTTGAGCCATTAACACAGGAAGGATTTTTCTTAACCTCGGACCATGTCGGAATGAATACAGTCATCAAATACAGGCATACCCTGGTTTAAATATAATAATGAATAATGTGATGACGCAATGGGTCAAAGAAGAGAAACGGTTCCAAGGTGAGGACACACCAGCAAGACTGGATTTACTGTTTACCGAAGAACCCGATGTAACAGAATCATTGAAATGTTTCTGTCCTATAGGAAAAAGTGATCATGTGATCATTGAGTTCCAGATGATAATAGGGAATGTCGAGCCAAGAGACGAGCTTCATAGACAGGGAAGGTACAACATTGGGAAAGCAAATTTTACAGGATTGAGAAAATTTTTTGAAAATGCGGATTGGAGAAAATTCAGGGAAACAAGAGAGATAGAGAGGAAGTGGGATATCTTTCTAGACCTCTACAATTTGGGAGTGGAAAAATTTGTACCAAGAGTAAGAGGGAGAGAAAACAGGAAAATGGAGTGGTTTAATAGAAGGTGTATGACAGCAAAAAAAGAGAGAGATAAGGTGTGGAACAACCGAAGAAAGAGAGGTAACAACAGAACAAAGGAAGAATATAAAAGAACTAGAAATGAATACACAAGAATACGTAGAGAAGAAGAAAGGAATTTTGAAAAAGGTATAATAGACAAATGCAAGGATGCAGTGGCGTATATAGGTCCGTGGAAAGGGGGGGGCCACAGGGGTGAATCCAGAATTTTGTTAAGGGGGGAGTGACTGAAGCGAGCCTCTACAGCTGGGGGGTCTGGGGGGGGGCGGTGTAAGCCGCCCCAGGAAATTTTTTGGAAATCAAGCACTATTAGGGGCATTTTGAGGCCTCAGAAGGGATACATTGCACTTATTTGATATTCAGTGGCAAAACAATATAAAGAAGTTTAAGTATCTTGGCTGAAACAAAAATGAGCTGTTTGAAAAATATTTAAATAGGGAATTCTACAATACCCGGTATGTATAAAAAAAAAAAAAAAAAAAAAAAACTAGTAGATCATATGCAATTGTTGATTCCTACATTCCTGGAAGCTGCAATGTTCATTTTTATATGAAACATTACAAAAATTAAACTAAAACTCGGAGGCGGTGGCTCAATCGGTAGAGAAGTGGCCAACAGTCCTACCGGACCCAGGTTCAAATCCCCGCTGGGGCAGGGAACAGTTTAAGGATTTGAATTTCATTAAATCAGACTTTATCGATCTACCAGAAGACCCGCCGACATGTCGTAAAAATAATACCCCCGCTAATACCAATACACCAGTCCTGTATGAGACAGCCCTAGCGTGTATTCAATATGGACGATGGGTGTTAGTGCCGAAGTGGTGACATGTAGAGGTGTATGTTATGTAGGAGAACTACTGGGCCTTGATAGCAGGCTGTGAAGCCTGTCCCCAGAGTTGGACATATAAAAAAAAAATAATAAAAATAATGACTTAGAGAGAGAGAGAGAGAGAGAGAGTACTGTATATGAAACGTTGAGCAAATTAAACTATAACTCGCATGAATGAAGTTGAGAGAGAGAGAGAGAGAGAGAGCTTACTAAAGTCGTGTGAAAGTTGATCATTTGAAATCAAGCAGCCTATTTTTACGGCTGAATTCATTGATTACTTGTAAATGTATTTAGATCTGTCGGGTTGATAGGTGTAAGAACTGAGTCTTGGGTGCATTAAAAACAACCATATTATTTTTACCCCAGACAGAGATACGAGCCAAGTCAGACATTAGATGTGCCATAGCCTCATCCCTTGTTTGTTGAAGTAACTGTTGAGATGGGCGTTGCAGGAACCGAATGGAAAGGTGAAGGGTGGAGTCATCAGCGTATGAGTGGTTAGGGTTAGATGTACAGCTTAGAAGATCATTGATGAATAAAAGGAAGAGAGTTGGTGATAGGACAGAGCCCTGAGGAACACCACTGTTAATAGATCTAGGAGAAGAACAATGGCCGTCTACAACAGCGGCTATAGAACGACCAGAAAGGAAACTAGCGATGAAGGCACAGATAGAAGGATAGAAACCATAGGAGGGTAGTTTGGAAATTAAAGATTTATGCTAGACTCGATCGAAAGCCTTTGAGATGTCAAGTGCAATGGCAAAGCTTTCGCCAGAGTCTCGAAAGGAGGATGACCTGGAGTCTGAAAGGTAGGTGAGAAGATCGCCAGTGGAGTGTCCCTGACGGAACCCATACTGACGATCGGAAAGAAGGTTGTGATAGGAAAGATGCCTTAAAATTTTTCTATTGAGAATTGACTCGAAAACTTTTGAAATACAGGACGTTAAAGCAATTGGACGATACTTAGAGGGTTGGGAGTGGTCACCCTTCTTTGGGACTGGCTGAATGAGAACAAACTTCCAGCAAGAAGGAAAGGTACAAGTTAACAGACAAAGGTGAAAGAGTTTGCCTAGGCAGTCTGTAAGCACAGAAGCACAGTTCTTGAGAACAACAGGAGGGACCCCATCAGGCCCATATGCCTTGTTAGTACTGAGGCCAGTGATGGCAGAAAATACATCAACTGAAGAAATTTTAATGTCAGCCATGAGGAAGTCAGAAGGGGGAAGTGATGGAGGAACAGCACCGGAATTGTCTAAGGTGGAATTGGAGGAGAAAGTCTGTGCGAAGAGATCTGCTTTATCAGTAGAAGAAATAGCTACAGAACCATCAGAGTAGAAAAGAGGAGGGAAGGATGATGAGGTAAAGTTGTTAGAAAGATTTTTGGCAAGGTGCCAGAAGGAGCGAGAAGAATTCGAGTTGGAGAGTTGAGAGCATTTAGTATGGATGAAGTTATTTTTAGTAGAGCGAAGAACAGACTTAGCACGATTCCGGGCAGAAACGTAAAGATGATGTGATTCAGGGGTGGGTTGGCTCCGGTACCTTTTGTAGGCCCTCTCCTTGTTGCGGACAGCATTAGAACAAGCGTGATTAAGCCAAGGCTTTCTTGTGTTAGTCCAAGGATATGAGAAAGGAATGTATGCCTCCATGCCTGAGAGAATAACCTCTGTAATGCGCAAGGCACACTCAGATGGCTCCCAGCCATGGAAGCAATAATCATTCCAGGGAAAATCAAAGAAGTACTGCCTGAGGGCCTCCCAGTCCGTGGCTCCAAAATGCCACAGATGACGTTTCCCTGGAAGGTCCACAGGCCGTACCGGAGTGATAGGACAGGTTAAGGTAATAAGGTTGTGATCGGAGGAGCCCAGCGGAGAGAAAAGATTAACAGTGTAAGCAGAAGGATTAGTTGTGAGGAAGAGGTCAAGTATGTTGGAGCTCTCTCCAAGGCGGTCAGGGATACGGGTACGGTGCTGTACAAGCTGCTCTAGGTCATTAAGGATAGAAAAGAAGTAGGCTTGTTCACCAGGTGGATCCGTGAAAGGAGAGGAGAGCCAAAGGTGTTGGTGAACATTGAAATCTCCTAAAATGGAGATTTCAGAGAAAGGAGAAATGGATAGAATGTGTTCCATCGTAGAAGTAAGATAGTCGAAGAATTTTTGATAGTCAGTAGAATTAGGGGATAAGTAAACAGCACAGATATATTTAGTCAGAGAATGACAGGAAAGCCAAAGCCAGAGTGCAGAGAATTCAGAAGAATCGAGTTCAAGAACACGAGAGCAAGATAAGTCGTTGCGTATATATACACAACAGCCACCTTTGGCTTTGAAATGAGTATAGAGAAAGTAGGAGGATACAGAAAAGGGTTTGCTGTCAGTTGCCTCAGACAACTGAGTCTCCGTTAGAAAAAGAAGGTGAGGTTTAGAGGAGGAGAGGTGGTGCTCAACAGAGCGAAAGTTAGAGGAAAGGCCGCAAATGTTGCAGAAATGAAGAAGAAGAGAGTCAGACAGTGGTTCCAGGCACCTCGAGTCATCACCAGGAGAGGGGCGGATGGTGGGGGCATTTATGGTCCCCCCCCCCCTGGGGACTCCGAGGCTTGGTAAAGAGATGCCATTTAGTTAAATTTTGAATAGGAAGTGTAGTGTGTACTGTGCATGTAGTTTGGTGTAGATAGTTAGAGAAATTTGTACTGGAGAGCATGCTGGCCTACTCTCTGTGTAACTGAGACACTGAAAACGTTCAGCAAAGGGGGATGGTCAGGAACTAGTCCTGAGGGCTGATGAAACGGGAGCTCCAGCACTCCCTGTCATCGGCTTTCCATCCACCTCGGGAGTACTGCCCTGCTCGACTGGTGCTACAGTCTACTACTGTTGGGTACTGGCTTAATCACAAAAATGAGAGACGAGAACGATTTGGGAGTGTTGGTCCAAGATAGTTTGTCACCTGAAAAACACATTAACAAGATACTGTAGTTAGAGAGACGTATAAACTCTTGACTAACATAAGAGTAGCATTTCATTATATGGATGAGGAGATGATGAAAAAATTGATAGTGGCCATGATCCGCCCCAGATTAGAATATGCAACGGTAGTGTTGTCCCCACACAGAAAGAAAGATATAAACAACATTGAGAGAATACAAAGAACAGCTGCCAAGATGGTCCATAGTCTGGCAGATCTGTCATACAGAGAGACGTTGGAAAAGCTGGATTTGCCTTCCATAGAGGAAAGGAGAAAGAGGGGAGATATGATTGCAGTGTTTAGGACCATAATAGGACTGGATAAAATTGACTGAGAAGATGTGTTTGTATGGGATAAGAGAGCAACAAGAGAACATGGAATGAAATTGAATAAGTCAAGCTGCTTGAAGGATATCAAGAAATATAGCTTTCCTTACAGAAGTATAGACTTATGGAATAGCCTGGACAAAGAGATCGTCCAGTCTAAAAACTTAAACGAGTTTAAAGCTAAATTTGACTTACTGAGAAACAACGACGGGAACCCATGAGCATAGCACATTTCGTGTATATCACAATTAGATATATTAGGTAAATACATAAATATTTGGAATGACGTAGACGAAAAGGTGGTGCAGGAGAAAAACATTCATGTGTGTAAAAGCAAAGTAGATAAATGTGGATATGGAGACAGGACAATATGAACATTATTCAGTTCCTGTATACTACAAATAGGTAAATACACACACACACACACACACACACACACACACACACACACACACACACACACGTGTAGAGAGGAAGAAAGGAATTTTGAAAAAGGTATAATAGACAAATGCAAGGATGAACCCAAACTATTTTATAGATTTGTCAATGGCAAATTGAAACAAAAGGAAGATCACCAAACTGAAAGTAGAAGGAGAGGTCTATAAAGATGCGGCAATGCAAGCAGAAATAATGAATAAATGTTTCCAATCAGTTTTCACTAATGAAAAGGAGTTTGTGGAAGGAGAGGGAGTGACTAGAAATGTAGTGATAAAAGATATAAAAGTGGAAGTACAGGAAGTATATAAATTATTGGAAACTCAGGATGTAAGGAAAACCCCAGGACCAGATGGAATCTCTAATTGGGTACTGAAGGAATGCAGAGAACAACTGGCAGATAAGATTCATAGTTTAATTGTGTGTTCTCTGGAAGAGGGGAAAGTGCCTCATGAATGGAAGAGGGCAAATGTGGTACCAATTTATAAGGGAGGAAACAGGGAAGAACCCCTGAATGTGTCCCTAACCAGCATGATCGCAAAATTGTGCGAGAGAATTCTGAATGATAGATGGGTAGAATATCTGGAAGAGATAAATATTTTGGCTGATAGTCAGTTCGGATTCAGAAGTGGAAGGTCATGTGTTTCCAACTTGTTGAGGTTTTACTCAAGAGCGATTGACGTGCTACAAGAGAGAGATGGTTGGGTGGATTGTGTGTATTTAGATTTGGAGAAGGTCTTCGACAAGGTACCCCGTGAGAGACTAATGTGGAAACTAGAGCATGTAGGAGTCTTTCATTCTCCATTCTCTCCACATGTCCAAACCACCTCAGTGTATTTCTCCTAATCTTCTCAACCACATCCACATCCACCCCACAATGTTCCTTCACTTCTTCATTTGTCAACCTGTCCCTCCATGTCATTCCACATGCTCCTCTCAAGTAACTCATTTCCACTGCTCTCACTCTTGACTTGTTCCCCTCTTGCAAGGTCCACGCCTCACTTCCATACGTCATGGTAGGGATCACAATACTATCATACAGTGACTTCTTAACTTCCATACTCAGCTCCCTATTTCTCATCACTGCTTTCAGTGAACCAACAACCCTCCTTCCCTGCTGTACCCTTTCACGCACTTCATCCCCCAAAGTTCCATCCTTACTCATCACACTACCCAAGTACTTGAATGCACTCACATTCTCCATATCCTCACCATCCAACCACACTGTACACTCTGTGACTTCATTCCTCTCAAATACCATAACTTTACTTTTGTTTACATTAACTTTCAGCTTCCTCTTCCTACACACTGTCCCAAATTCATTCACCAAACCTTGCAACTCCCATTCATCTTGACTCAGCAATACTGTATCATCAGCAAACAGCAGCACGGGAATCTTCCAAATCTCACCCTCATTCATTAGAGCCACCCCCACATCCACTGCCCTACCTTGCACCTCCCTTACAACCCCATCCTTGTATATATTAAACAGCCATGGAGACATCACACAACCCTGTTTCAGTCTCACATTGAGATCAAAGAACTCACTCAGCTCACCATCCACTCTCATCGTAGCCCTAGCTTCCTCGTACATACTCTTCACAGCACTCAACAATTTTCCCTCCACTCCATATATTCTTAATACCTTCCACATACCTTGCCTATCTATTCTGTCATAAGCTTTCTCGAAGTCCATGAAGGCAGCATACACTTTCCTTCCCTTCTCTAGATACTTCTCAACTAAACGTCTTAGAACAGATATCTGATCTACATACCCTTTTCCCTTCCTAAATCCCCCTTGTTCTTCTCCAACTAGCTCCTCTGTCATATGCCTAACCCTATCAATGAGTGTTCTACCATATATTTTACCAGTCACACTAAGAAGGCAAATACCCCTATGGTTACCACATACTTCTCTCTCCCCTTTTCCTTTGTATAGAGGAACAATTATACCTGATTTCCAGTCCTCTGGAACCCTTCCCTCTTCCCAAGCCAATCTACACAACTTCCATATCCACTCTACAACAATCTCACCCCCATGCCTCAGCATTTCACCACACACTCCGTTAATTCCTGGGGCCTTTCCCAACTTAATCTTCTTCATTGCTTCCACTACTTCCGCCTTACTGATGTCTTCCTCCCTCCTCTCATCTCTTCTTCCAGCCATTCCCCAACCACTTATACTCGCACTGCTCTCACTCTCTACATTCAACAAATCCTCAAAGTGCTTCTTCCATCTCCTCAATTTCTCTCTCTTCTCCACCAACAGTCTATTATTCCTATCTTTCACTCCCCTGCTATTTCCCCTTTCACACTGCCTTACTTTCTTTACCTCCTTCCAAAACAATTTCTTACTCACCCTCCATTTCACACTCAGATTCCTCCCAAACTCTTCATCCACTTTCTTCTTACTCTCCTTCACCAGTCTCTTAACCTCCCTTCTCCTGCTCACATATACCTCTCTCTTCTCACTCTCATCTTCTCCCCTTCCTCTACTTGCTAACTATTCACTATATGCCTTCTTCTTTTGTTTCACAGCTTGTTTCACCTCATCATTCCACCATGCTGTCCCTTGCACACCCTTGCATCTCCTCCTCACTCCACAAACCGCCTCACACGCTGCGCCTATCTCTTTCCGTGAATATCTTCCATACGTCTTCCACCCCTTCCATCTGCTCTAGCTCATACCTTCCCAATCTTTCTTCCACTATATTCTTATACTTCGTAATTTTCTCACTATCTTGCAATTTCTCTACTCTTCTCACAGATGTTTCCTCCTGTCTTCCCCTTCATCTCCTCAACCATTTGCTTTGCAACTTTACCTTGGCCATCACTAAGTGATGGTCTAAGACTCCATTCCCCCACCCTCTCCACACTCTTGCATCCAACACTTGTCTTCTCATTCACTCATCCACACACACACACACACACACACACACACACAGCCGGAGAGAGAGGACGTCCCAGGCATCGCTCCTGACCTTGAGTAGTTTCAGGAATTTTGTCTGTCCTGTCTCCTAGGGTCTTTCTTTAAATTTAAAATAATGAAAGTTGGTAGACTACCAAAAATGTAAAGATTTGTTGGCAATAGTATACATGAATGTTTGTGGCTTATTGGTAACAGCTGTTCAGGTACTTGATCGGTACGTTAAAGATGGCCGAAAATGTAAACAATGAGGGAATGGAATTTCAAGGATTTGATGCTAATACTAATGTCATGGACCTAGTGAAAACATTAATTATGAGGATTAGTGAACTCGAAAAAAAAGTAGAGAATCTAGTGATAAAGGATGTGTCAGGAAATACGGAAACCACCATACAGAGTCTAATCCAGTCCAACGAAACAGCCAATGAAGAGATAAAGAATTTGAAGCGGGAAAATGTTGAACTGAGGAGGAAACTTGAAGAGAGTACCAATAAAACGGAGAAGGTGAGTAAATGTACTAGAAGAACACAAGGCAAAGTGGGCACACGTAGAGGAAGAACAGAAAGAAGTGGTCAGCTTAAGAGAGATCATCCAGGAAGAAAGGGAAATGAACAAGAAAGAAATGGAAGAAAATGTAGTGAAAATACTGAAGAAAAAAGAGAAAATAGTGAGAGAAACTGTAGAAAGGAACAGATGTGTGATAGTATTTGGAAACAGGGAAGAGGAAGAAAAGGTTAGGTTCGCAAGACTCGAGAGAGACACGAACATGGTGAGAGGAATATTAGGCAAGATTGACCCCGAAGGAAACAAGTGGGTAAAAGAAATTGAGGAAGTAAGGAGGATAGGGCCTTATAAGAAAGGGGAAACAAGACCAATGAGAGTCAAGTTTACATCAGAAAGTGTAATAAATGAGATACTTAAAGTGACCTGGAAATTAAGCAAAGAGGCGGGGATGGAAAATATTATAATAAGAAAAGATCTGAATGAAGAAGAAAGAGAAGCTTTAAAATCATTAAAGGAAGAAGTAAAGGAAAAAAATGATAAGAGGACAGAGGAAGAACGTAATACTTTTTTTTGGAGAGTATTGGATATGAAAGTAAGGAAATGGTATTTAAGGAAATAGAAGTGAAGGAAATTAGGGGGGATGGTTGTGAAAGATCAGAAGTTGAGGAAGTGGTACGGACAGAGAGTAGGAGAGAAGAGGGTATTAATAATGTCAAAAATAATTTGAAGGTGATATATACTAATGTTGATGGTTTCATATCGACAAGGATCGAAATTAATGATTTCTTGAGAGAACATGAACCTGATGTCATGTGCTTTGTAGAGACCAAATTAAGAGAAGATATTGATGTTCATTTGGGAGATGGTAAATACAAACTGTGGAGAAAAGACAGAAAAGAAAAAAGGGAGGAGGAGTGATGATAGCAGTGAAGAACAACATAAATGTAGATACTGTGGAAATGGGAGAAGGCAGGGCTGAAGTGATATATATGAAATTAGAAACTGGAGAGAATGTTAAGAGAGATATGGCGGTAGTGTATGTTCCCCCAAAGACGAGAGCATGGAAGGATGACGAATACCATGAGATGTTGTCAGATATGGCTAGCTACTTGCAAAAAATAATTGAGAAAAGCAATAATATAATTTTGGTGGGTGACTTTAATTGTAAAGAGGTGAACTGGGAGGAATGGTACTCGGGAGGCGGTGAGGATTCGTGGGGTACTATGTTATTAAATATAATAATGAATAATGTGATGACGCAGTGGGTCAAAGAAGAGACACGGTTTCGAGGTGAGGACACACCAGCAAGGTTAGATTTACTATTCACCAAAGAACCTGATGTAATAGAATCATTGGAATATCTCTGTCCTTTGGGAAAAAGTGATCACGTGGTCATTGAGTTCCAGATGTTAATAGGAAACGTCGAGCCAAGAGACGAGCTTCATAGACAGGGAAGATACAACTTTGGCAAAGCAAATTTTACAGGATTGAGAAACTTTTTTGAAAATGCGGATTGGAGAAAATTCAGAGAAACAAGAGAGATACAGAGGAAGTGGGATATCTTTCTAGACCTCTATAATTTGGGAGTGGAAAAATTTGTACCAAGAGTAAGAGGGAAAGAAAACAGGAAAAAGGAGTGGTTTAATAGAAGGTGTATGATAGCCAAAAAAGAGAGAGATAAGGCGTGGAACAATTGGAGAAAGAGAGGTAACGACAGAACAAAGGAAGAATATAAAAGAACAAGAAACGAATACACAAGAATACGTAGGGAAGAAGAAAGGAATTTTGAAAAAGGTATAATTGACAAATGCAAGGATGAACCCAAACTGTTTTATAGATTTGTTAATGGCAAACTGAAACAAAAGGAAGGAATCACCAAGCTGAAAGTAGATGGAGAGGTCTTTAATGATGCGGCAATGCAAGCAGAAATAATGAACAAACGTTTCCAGTCAGTTTTCACTAAAGAAAAGGAGCTTGTGGAAGGGGAGGGAGTGATTAGAAATGTTCCGGTGATGAAAGATATAAAAGTGGAGGTGCAGGAAGTGTATAAATTACTGGAAACTCAAGATGTAAGGAAAGCCCCAGGACCTGATGGAATTTCTAATTGGGTACTGAAGGAATGCAGAGAACAACTGGCGGATAAAATTCACAGTTTAATTGTATGCTCACTGGAAGAGGGGAAAGTGCCAAAAGAATGGAAGAGGGCAAATGTGGTACCAATTTACAAGGGAGGAAACAGGGAAGAACCCCTGAATTATAGACCAGTGTCTCTAACCAGCATGGTCGCAAAATTGTGTGAGAGAATCCTGAAAGACAGATGGATAAAATATCTGGAAGAGATGAATATTTTGGCTGAATGTCAGTTTGGATTCAGAAGTGGAAGGTCATGTGTTTCAAACTTGTTGAGCTTTTACTCAAGAAGCGATTGATGTGGTACAGGAGAGAGATGGTTGGGTGGATTGTGTGTACTTAGACTTAGAGAAGGCCTTTGACAAGGTACCTCATAAAAGACTAATGTGGAAACTAGAATATATAGGAGGACTAAAGGGGAAACTTCTGGAATGGATGAGAGACTTTTTGAGAGACAGACAAATGAGGACAGTAATAAAGGAAAAGATGTCTGGATGGAGGGAAGTAACAAGTGGAGTCCCTCAAGGCTCAGTGTTGGCGCCAGTAATGTTCCTGATTTATGTAAATGATATGGTAGATGGAGTGAACAGTTATGCGAGTCTGTTTGCTGATGATGTAAAGATCTTGAGGAAGATAGAGGTTGAGGAGGATTGTAAAATACTGCAGGAGGATTTGGATAGGATACACAATTGGAGCCGGACGTGGGAAATGAAATTTAATGTAAAGAAATGTAAAATATTGGAAATGGGTAAAAGTACCAGGAGACCATCACTGAATTATTTTTTGGGTAATGAATTAATCACAAAAAGGAGAGAAGAGAAAGATTTGGGAGTGCTGGTCCAAGATAGTTTGTCACCAGAAAAGCACATTAACAAGATAGTTGGAGAGACTTATAAGCTCTTGACTAACATAAGAGTAGCATTTCATTATATGGATGAGGAAATGATGAAAAAATTGATAGTGGCCATGATCCGCCCCAGGTTAGAATATGCAGCGGTAGTGTGGTCCCCACACAAAAAGAAAGATATAAACAAGATTGAGAGAATACAAAGAACAGCAACCAAGATGGTCCCCAGTCTGACAGACCTGTCATACAGAGAGAGGCTGGAAAAACTGGATTTGCCTTCGTTAGAGGAAAGGAGAAAGAGGGGAGACATGATTGCGGTGTTCAGGACCATGGTGGGAGTAGATAAAATTGACAAAGAAGATCTGTTTGTATGGGATAAGAGAGCAACAAGAGGACATGGAATGAAATTGAAAAAGTCAAGCTGCTTGAAGGATATCAAGAAATATAGCTTTCCTTACAGAAGTATAGACTTATGGAATAGCCTGGACAAAGAGATCGTCCAGTCTAAAAACATAAACGAGTTTAAAGTTAAATTCGACTTATTGAGAAACAGCGACGGAAACCCACGAGCATAGTACATTCCGTGTATATCACAATTAGGTATATTCTTAAATATTTGGAATGACTTAGACAAAGAGGTGGTGCATGAGAAAAACATTCATGTGTGTAAAGGTAGACTTGATAAATGTGGATATGGAGACAGGACAACACGAGCATTGCTCAATTCCTGTATACTACAAATAGGTAAACAAATAGGTAAATACACACACACACACACACACACACACACACACACACACACACACACACACACACACACACACACAGCCGGAGAGAGCGGACGTCCCAGGCATCGCTCCTAACCTTGAGTAGTTTCAGGAATTTTGTCTGTCCTGTCTCCTAGGGTCTTTCTTTAAATTTAAAATAATGAAAGTTAGTACACTACCGAAAATGTAAAGATTGGTTGGCAATAGTATACATGAATGTTTGTGGCTTATTCGGTAACAGCTGTTTAGGTACTTTGCATTAAACATGGCCGAAAATGTATACAATGAGGGAATGGAATTTCAAGGATTTGATGCTAATACTAATGTCATGGACCTGGTGAAAACATTAATTATGAGGATTAGTGAACTCGAAAAAAAAGTAGAGAATCTAGTGGTAAAGGATGTGTCAGGAAATACGGAAACCACCATACAGAGTCTAATCCAGTCCAACGAAACAGCCAATGAAGAGATTAGGAATTTGAAAAGGGAAAATGTTGAACTGAGGAGGAAACTTGAAGAGAGTACTAATAAAATGGAGAAGGTGAGTAATGTATTAGAAGAACATAAGGCAAAGTGGGCACACGTAGAAGAAGAACAGAAAGAAGTGGTCAGCTTAAGAGAGATCATCCAGGAAGAAAGGGAAATGAATAAGAAAGAAATGGAAGAAAATGTAGTGAAAATACTGAAGAAAAAAGAGAAAATAGTGAGAGAAACTGTAGAAAGGAACAGATGTGTGGTAGTATTTGGAAACAGGGAAGAGGAAGAAAAGGTTAGGTTCGCAAGACTCGAGAGAGACACGAACATGGTGAGAGGAATATTAGGCAAGATTGACCCCGAAGGAGACAAGTGGGTAAAAGAAATTGAGGAAGTAAGGAGGATAGGGCCTTATAAGAAAGGGGAAACAAGACCAATGAGAGTCAAGTTTACATCAGAAAGTGTAATAAATGAGATACTTAAAGTGACCTGGAAATTAAGCAAAGAGGCAGGGATGGAAAATATTATAATAAGAAAAGATCTGAATGAAGAAGAAAGAGAAGTTTTAAAATCATTAAAGGAAGAAGTATAGGAAAAAAATGATAAGAGGACAGAGGAAGAACGTAATACTTTTTTTTGGAGAGTATTGGATATGAAAGTAAGGAAATGGTATTTAAGGAAATAGAAGTGAAGGAAACTAGGGGGGATGGTTGTGAAAGATCAGAAGTTGAGGAAGTGGTATGGACAGAGAGTAGGAGAGAAGAGGGTATTAATAATGTCAAAAATAATTTGAAGGTGATATGAGGCGTCTAGAACCAAAGGGGCATCGGCGCCAAAATGTACTTTTGAGTTATGACGCTTTAAAGTTGTGTTTATGGCAACGTGATAACCAGAAGGCAATAAACAAACCTTTTATACATCAAAATGATCATCAGCGCCTATGCTCTACATGTAAAGCCAAAAACACAAAACAATAATAACCGTAACCACATAATAGGCAGTAAACCAAACCCCCAATTTATAAGTGGGCATAATAACATATTGTAGGGATTTAAAAACCTAGCAGAAAAAACATCAACGAATGTATTAATGTACAAAACTTTATTAACTGAAGATTCCAGTTCACTTAATATTAATAAATGAATTATTATTACTGTAATTTCACGTTTTTGACAACGAAAACTGAAATCAATGCAGTTATTATTTTTCCTGTCATAATAGATTGAAATAATAACACTAAAAAAAAAAGTAGTGTAGTGCTTAAGTAAATTGAGAAGGGGTAGTGGGGGGTTAAATGGTGGGGTCGTCATCTAGGAGATCGACATCCAACTCTGCCTCCTTGGTGCCACGCCCCCTCCCACTGTCTCCCCTCACCACTCTCTTTTCCTCTTCCTTTCTACCTTTTTCCACTTCTCCACACACTGCTGACACTTACGAGAGGTTATAGGCACCACCTCCTCACTGTAACTATGTGATGAACTCATCTTGTCCCCCCCCCCTTCAACCCCAATAACAACAGCTCATCTTGTCACCAATAATCCACGATAAATGGGGTAAAAATCCAATACATAATAATTATACACTTAGTGAACATGGGAGGGAAGCCTCACCGGCACACCGGGCGGGCCACACGCTTGCTGATTGGCTGCTCTGGGGGAGTGGCAGAGAGTGAGAATGCTGATTGGTTTGGGCTGTGTGGCTTAGATGCCTGCCTGCTCTGATTTGTTCGCCCGGCAGCATGGACAAACCCACGTGACTTTGAGCCCCTCTGCCACTGTCCAAAAGGCCGAATCTTGTATGGCAACCAGTGCTGTCACTGGGAAGAGGGTTAAGCCTGATGTCTCCCCTACGAACTCAAAACCAGTATATTGGTGGGGATGCCCCTGTGGCTCTAGACGCCTCATATATACTAATGTTGATGGTTTCATATTGACAAGGATCGAAATTAATGATTTCTTGAGAGAACATGAACCTGATGTCATGTGCTTTGTAGAGACCAAATTAAGAGAAGATATTGATGTTCATTTGGGAGATGGTAAATACAAACTGTGGAGAAAAGACAGAAAAGAAAAAAAGGGAGGAGGAGTGATGATAGCAGTGAAGAACAACATAAATGTAGATACTGTGGAAATGGGAGAAGGCAGGGCTGAAGTGATATATATGAAATTAGAAACTGGAGAGAATGGTAAGAGAGATATGGCGGTAGTGTATGTTCCCCCAAAGACGAGAGCATGGAAGGATGACGAATACCATGAGATGTTGTCAGATATGGCTAGCTACTTGCAAAAAATAATTGAGAAAAGCAATAATATAATTTTGGTGGGTGACTTTAATTGTAAAGAGGTGAACTGGGAGGAATGGTACTCGGGAGGCGGCGAGGATTCGTGGGGCACTGTGTTATTAAATATAATAATGAATAATGTGTTGACGCAGTGGGTCAAAGAAGAGACACGGTTTCGAGGTGAGGACACACCAGCAAGGTTAGATTTACTGTTCACCAAAGAACCCGATGTAATAAAATCATTGGAATATCTCTGTCCTTTGGGAAAAAGTGATCACGTGGTCATTGAGTTCCAGATGTTAATAGGAAACGTCGAGCCAAGAGACGAGCTTCATAGACAGGGAAGATACAACTTTGGCAAAGCAAATTTTACAGGATTGAGAAAATTTTTTGAACATGCGGATTGGAGAAAATTCAGAGAAACAAGAGAGATACAGAGGAAGTGGGATATCTTTCTAGACCTCTATAATTTGGGAGTGGAAAAATTTGTACCAAGAGTAAGAGGGAAAGAAAACAGGAAAAAGGAGTGGTTTAATAGAAGGTGTATGATAGCCAAAAAAGAGAGAGATAAGGTGTGGAACAATTGGAGAAAGAGAGGTAACGACAGAACAAAGGAAGAATATAAAAGAACAAGAAACGAATACACAAGAATACGTAGGGAAGAAGAAAGGAATTTTGAAAAAGATATAATTGACAAATACAAGGATGAACCCAAACTGTTTTATAGATTTGTTAATGGCAAACTGAAACAAAAGGAAGGAATCACCAAGCTGAAAGTAGATGGAGAGGTCTTTAAGGATGCGGCAATGCAAGCAGAAATAATGAACAAACGTTTCCAGTCAGTTTTCACTAAAGAAAAGGAGCTTGTGGAAGGGGAGGGAGTGATTAGAAATGTTCCGGTGATGAAAGATATAAAAGTGGAGGTGCTGGAAGTGTATAAATTATTGGAAACTCAAGATGTAAGGAAAGCCCCAGGACCTGATGGAATTTCTAATTGGGTACTGAAGGAATGCAGAGAACAACTGGCGGATAAAATTCACAGCTTAATTGTATGCTCACTGGAAGAGGGGAAAGTGCCAAAAGAATGGAAGAGGGCAAATGTGGTACCAATTTACAAGGGAGGGAACAGGGAAGAACCCCTGAATTATAGACCAGTGTCTCTAACCAGCATGGTCGCAAAATTGTGTGAGAGAATCCTGAAAGACAGATGGATAAAATATCTGGAAGAGATGAATATTTTGGCTGAATGTCAGTTTGGATTCAGAAGTGGAAGGTCATGTGTTTCAAACTTGTTGAGCTTTTACTCAAGAGCGATTGATGTGGTACAGGAGAGAGATGGTTGGGTGGATTGTATGTACTTAGACTTAGAGAAGGCCTTTGACAAGGTACCTCATAAGAGACTAATGTGGAAACTAGAATATATAGGAGGACTAAAGGGGAAACTTCTGGAATGGATGAGAGACTTTTTGAGAGACAGACAAATGAGGACAGTAATAAAGGAAAAGATGTCTGGATGGAGGGAAGTAACAAGTGGAGTCCCTCAAGGCTCAGTGTTGGCGCCAGTAATGTTCCTGATTTACGTAAATGATATGGTAGATGGAGTGAACAGTTATGCGAGTCTGTTTGCTGATGATGTAAAGATCTTGAGGAAGATAGAGGTTGAGGAGGATTGTAAAATACTGCAGGAGGATTTGGATAGGATACACAATTGGAGCCGGACGTGGGAAATGAAATTTAATGTAAAGAAATGTAAAATATTGGAAATGGGTAAAAGTACCAGGAGACCATCACTGAATTATTTTTTGGGTAATGAATTAATCACAAAAAGGAGAGAAGAGAAAGATTTGGGAGTGCTGGTCCAAGATAGTTTGTCACCAGAAAAGCACATTAACAAGATAGTTGGAGAGACTTATATGCTCTTGACTAACATAAGAGTAGCATTTCATTATATGGATGAGGAAATGATGAAAAAATTGATAGTGGCCATGATCTGCCCCAGGTTAGAATATGCAGCGGGAGTGTGGTGCCCACACAAAAAGAAAGATATAAACAAGATTGAGAGAATACAAAGAACAGCAACCAAGATGGTCCCCAGTCTGACAGACCTGTCATACAGAGAGAGGCTGGAAAAACTGGATTTGCCTTCGTTAGAGGAAAGGAGAAAGAGGGGAGACATGATTGCGGTGTTCAGGACCATGGTGGGAGTAGATAAAATTGACAAAGAAGATCTGTTTTTATGGGATAAGAGAGCAACAAGAGGACATGGAATGAAATTGAAAAAGTCAAGCTGCTTGAAGGATATCAAGAAATATAGCTTTCCTTACAGAAGTAGAGACTTATGGAATAGCCTGGACAAAGAGATCGTCCAGTCTAAAAACTTAAACGAGTTTAAAGTTAAATTCGACTTATTGAGAAACAGCGACGGAAACCCACGAGCATAGTACATTCCGTGTATATCACAATTAGGTATATTCTTAAATATTTGGAACAACTTAGACAAAGAGGTGGTGCATGAGAAAAACATTCATGTGTGTAAAGGTAGACTTGATAAATGTGGATATGAAGACAGGACAACACGAGCATTGCTCAATTCCTGTATACTACAAATAGGTAAATACACACACACACACACACACACACACACACACACACACGTATACTTCAATATACGATACCTCTGGATGCGATTCCCTGGCTTAGCAATGGGGTAGAAATACCATCATACCCTACTTGATGATGGCTGCAACAAGGTTTAACAATGGGCCCTCCGAGGTCTCGTCCACGCTGGTGGGCCCAAATTTTGAATCACGCGCGTTTCCGCGGCCAGCTGAGCCCGCCCACCTCCCAGATTGCAGAGAAACTCTTGCGCAGCCTCCACAGCCATCGCTTATCCCGCGCTCATCCATTTCGTTCTTCTCCCACCGGTCATCTCTCAGTGAGGAACTGTCTTATGCTCACCCACCCTGCATCATGTTGCATCACCAGTGTTACACAAACCGCCATCATAGTGCATTGTAACTGTGTACGAGTGATGCTGTGGGTAGAACAGTGATACTAATCATGTGTGGAGTGCGATTTTGTGTGAATTTTGGTCTAAATAAGTGTGATCATGTCTGGTAAGGGCTCTGCATATGGTGGTGCTAGTGGAGTCCCTAGTGGGGGTGATAAGTGGCCTGCTAGTGTTGATGCTGGCGATGTTCCCATGAACCGTGCTCGTAAAACTGTGTCTTGGAAGTGAAGTTAGATATTCTTAAGCGCCACAGCAAAGGCGAGGGTGCGTGTGCCATTGCCTCGGCTCTCCACCTGGCCCAGTCGTCTGTCTCCACTATTTTCAAGGAGGAGGAGGCCATTAAGGCTGCCGCTGAAGAGGTTGCAACCTTATCTGCCTCCTGTATTGCCCACCATAGAGAGCTTGCGATGAAGGAGCTGGAGCAGATGCTCCATACGTGGATGGAGAACCAGAACAGGAGGAAGGCACCCAAGAGTCAGGCAATCATATGTACCAAGGCTTTCTCACTAGGGGAAGAAATAAAGGTGAGGTGAAATTTTGATAATACCAAAACATTTAAGGTTAGCCATGGTGGTTTGATCGCTTCAAGAGGAGGACAAACTTGCACCACGTGAAGAGGTATGGTGAGGTACGGTGGCGGCAGCAGCGTTTCCTGACGAGCGGAAGCGCATCAACGCAGAGGGTAGCTGCATTGCAAAGCAGGTCTTGAATTTTGACGAGACTGGCTCTTTTGGAAGAGAATGTCCTCAAAAACATTCCATGCACCAGAGAAATAGTCTATGCCAAGGTTCAAGGCTTCGAAGGACTGGCTTACACTGCTGCTGGGGGACAACTCCGAGGGCAACCTCAGGTTGAAGCCGCTGCTGGTCTACCACTGAGAACCCCAAGGCTCTGGTGGAGTATGTCAAGGAGAATTTAGGGGTGATTTGGAAGTCAAACAAGAAGGCCTTGCTGACTTGCAACATTATTCTTCATATTTTCACTCCTACCTTTCTCATGTCCTGAAAATTTATGCCTCCAGGGAGAACTTAGCCAACAGATTTCTCGGGGTGGTAGACAATGCGCCCATCCACCCTGCTGTGATGAAGGACTGGTCAAGCAACATAGAAGTGGTGTTCCTGCCCCCCAACACCACGTCCTTGTTTCAACCCATGGATCAGAGGGTGATCGCAATGTTTAAGGCATATTACTGTCACCACACTATGCAGCAGTTGGTGAGGGCCTCTGACAGCGACGACAAGACGAAAGCGCGGATGTTCCGGAAAGACTAAAATATACACCATGCCATAGAGAACATCACTGCTGCATGGCGGAAAGTTAGCCAGCCCACCATGAACGGTGTGTGGCGGAAGCTGTGGCCAGAGTGCATTCACTCCTTCAACGGCTTCCCCGAGGGCATGCAGGCTCCCTCAGTGCAACATGCGTGGCAGGAAATTATTCAGCTGTCACACAAGGAGGGCTTCGGGGAGATTGTCAAGGAGGACATGAAGGAGGTCCTGGAAAGCCACAGGGAGGAGCTCAGCATGAATAGCTCCTCAATAAAGAGATTCAGCAGGTGCACCAAGAGGCACAGGAGGAGGAGGTCATTTCTGAAGTGTGAGCCATCAATATGAAAATTCTGGGGAGATGGTGACCAAGGTGGACGAGGTCATTGCACTTATGCGCGCACATGACCCTCTCCCAGGACTAAGCAGGGATGCAGATGATCGGCTGGAGGAGGGGACGAAGCTGTACAGGACAATGCTAGAGAAAAAGAAGAGGATGGCCAGGCAGACTACAATCACTACCTTCTTCAAACAGGCCCCCGGCATGCCAGTGACCCACAGAGGATCTTCCCAGCCCTCAACCAGCAGAGCATCTCCCCAGCCCTCAACCAGGAGAGCATCTCCCCAGCCCTCAATCAGCAGAGCATCTCCCCAGCCCTCAATCAGCAGAGCATCTCCCCAGCCCTCAACCAGCAGAGCATCTCCCCAGCCCTCAACCAGCAGAGCATCTCCACAGCCCTCAACCAGCAGAGCATCTCCACAGCCACCGACCAGCAGACACACACCCAGAACCTCATTCCGTCGAAGATGTGCTCGGCCCCTAGTGCTGAACCTCACCTCCAGCTGATCCCAGTCTCCTGTGTTACCTTTGTCTCCATTGTGGCACTCTGCAACTCCATCGCTGGCTTCCTCGCCGCAGCCTTTATCTCCCACACCATTTTGGCCACTGCCTCTGTCTCCCTCGCCATGACGTGAGCCACCGCATCTGTCTCCCTCGCCATGACGTGAGCCACCGCATCTGTCTCCCTCGCCATGATGTGAGCCACTGCATCTGTCTCCATCGCTACCTCATCAGTCATTGCAGTGGCCTCCCTTGCCACCTCACTGGTCATAGCAGCTGTCTCCCTCACCACCTCCTTTGGCATCGCATCGCACTCCATTACCACCCCCTAGAGCCATCGCATCGCTCTCCATCACCTCCAGAGCCATCACATAGCACCCCATCGCCACCAACTGAGTCATCACATCGCACTCCATCACCACCACCTGAGTCATCGCATCGCACTCCATCACCACCACCTGAGTCATCGCATCGCACCCCATCACCACCCCCAGAGCCATCGCATTGCACCCCATCGCCACCACCAGAGTCATCGCATTGCACTCCATCGCCACCACCTGAGTCATCACATCGCACTCCATCGCCACCACCTGAGTCATTGCATCGCACCCCATCGCCACCCCCAGAGCCATCGCATTGCACTCCATCGCCACCACCTGAGTCATCGCATCGCACCCCATCGCCACCCCAAGAGCCATTGCAGTGCACTCCATCACCACCACCAGAGTCATCACATTGCACCCCATCGCCATTGCCTGAGTCATTGCATCGCACCCCATCACCATCCCCAGACCCAGTGCATTAGTTTCTTGCTACCATCGCCCCACCTCACCAGGCTCCCCCCCCTTCTGACCCTCCCCCAGAGATTGGGTTTGAGGTCTTTGAGGAGGATGAGTGAGTGCTAAGGAACACCACATGTCCCCTAGCCTCAGAAGGGATAGCAAGGATGACAACCAGTACCGAACATGGACTTACAAGAAGTAAATGATGAGAGGTGTTTGATATTTTCTGACCTGTTTTTTATGATTTTCAGATTTTATTTGTTGGTTTTAGTCAGTTATTTACTTGTGCTAGGCTTAGGTTGGCTTGTTTTACAGCTGTTAGGCTATTTAGATTGGCTTTAAACTTTTTTGTGGCCTCATTTGGGTGAGTTTAGGACTTGATTGGGGGGGAAACCCAAGGCATTTACATGTTAAATCTACCCCTGTATACGATTCCTCGCCCAGCAATGGGCTTTCGTGTAACCAATTACATCGTTAATTGGGGTATACCTGTATACATGTTCCATACTTTCTCATTGATGTGGTCAGCCGGAGATGGTCTGGTATTGATTATCTCTTAGAGGTTTCTGATGTATGTAGGGTTGAGAGACAGAGAATCTAAGACATTCTGTGTGCTGCCTCTGGCATTGTATTATAAATAATAAAGAAATAATAAAAATACAAGGACAAGCAGAATGTAATGCTGACAGTTCTGCACCATGGGGAAGTCAGGCAACAAATGGGGCCCATGTCAACCTAGTAGCCCAGGGCATTTTTTAAGAGAGAATGAGTTATAACTGGCAGGTCACCCTGCCTCTGTAGGCATTGTATAGAATTTGGAGAAAAGTAATAATGCACTTATTCCTCAGCTCTTGGCTCCTGGGGTAACTCCTCCAGTTGCCACTTTTTATTCCTGCTTGAGTTGCAAGTGCATGATACTTTATCCTAAGGTGCCTGGTAAATGAGATTGAAATGAAAAATAGTTATGTTCATGGTAGCATATTAACTCCTCATTATACCTTACTCAGGGATTCCAGCATCCTCAGTACGGATCAGAGGCAGTTGCTGTAGGACCAGCTGCTGGGGCTGGTACTCCAGGTGTTGCTGCAACTGCTGCCCCTCCAGAGCCAGCAAGCAAGGGTCCCTTACCATCAGAACATAAAGTTTTGCAGGATGTTCTCAATGAACTAAAAAATCGCTGCCTTCTGGTGGTGCAGAATCAGGTTTGATATTGCTTTTGTTATGGAGCTTCACTAGATAGTACTAATATAAACCTTATAAATATGGGTGTCTGCATGTTGTGACACATGCTGAGGACGGGCATAATCGGTCAGATGTAAACATACTTTTAAACCTTTGTAAAAACATAATGAGTAATGCTAGATTTAAAAATGAGGTGCCATTGGAAAGCACATACCTTCAGGTCTCCATGAGGTGGTGTTGCAGACTACGTGAACCATCACTGGACAGGCAGTGATTTTAGAAGGTGGTGTACTATAATCTTGCTTTTTCACTCCTATGACTGCTACCTGGAGCTTACCACACTCGGATTTTCATATTATAATTACTCTTCAGCATTGCACATATGCTGCCCCCTCTCATTAGGGCTTCAACATCAACTACCCTACTTTGTATCTTTTTTATAACTCCGTCAGTATACAGATTGAACGACCATAGAGACATGACACATCCCTGTTTCAGTCCAACATTCAGATAGAAAAATTAACTCAGTTCACTATCCACATGCACTGAAGCCTTTGTACTCTCATTCATACGCTTCATGATATTCAACACTTTCCCATTTACTCCATATATTCTTAATATTTTCCACATTCCTTGTCTGTGAAGCACAATAAATACTTAAAACATAAAAAGTGCGCAACACTTTGTCTCAATCACGAGTGAGGGAGGCAGCTATGTATCACTTATGGTGGTGGGGGCAGGACTTGGGCAGGGACCCGACTTACTGACTTCCCTACTTGATGTTAGAACGAGGCAAGTGTTGCATCGCTGTTGCATGACGTCTTGGCAAGTTTGGATCTCCAGTAGACGGCACATTACCGACTAAAGAGCACTTGTGTATATGTGTGTGTTTTTTCAAAATTCAAAATAATTTTTTACATGAATTTTTTTTGCCTTGCTGACACTCGTATTTCTGACTAAAAGAATCCCAACTAAAAGGAGTTTTACTGTAGTTAGCATCTGTGGATGTGAAACTTACCAATAAAAGAATGAGAAGAGCTCCAATAACATTAATAATGAAATTGGTAGTATAGTAATTTAGTTTGTAAAAGCAAAAGTAAGCTCGTGAAGCAGTGTTTATGTCATTAATTTCATGGAGCAATAAACCATAATTTTATATCTGTAAATAATTAAAGTACTGTAATAAGTTGCAGCTCTGATGAGTTGGTAACACGGCAGTTTGCCGTGTCCACACTCACTGTGTGCGAAGCAGTGGAAGAGAGAACTACTGTATTCTGTGTGTATATTTATATATATATATATATATATATATATATATAAAATATGGTGAAGGTTTATATCCAAGCGATGGTTGGGGTTTATTGCTCACGTAATGCCACTCGGGGATGAGTGAAGCTGGTCACTCTCATCTTAAATGTCAGGACCAACTTGCCTAGCCCCGGGCTTCTACGCTCCTCATGGGGCAACGTAGGATTGGATGATGGATGGATGTGTATATACAGGGTTTACACATTTTAAGCTACTCACAGTCTGTCAGCTCTTAGAATGCCTAACCATATGTCTTCATTCTTCTCTGAGTATTTTCGAATCACATGTATTGCATTGTAAATTCAGCATTCCTCTTTTGGCCTTTGGAGGGAGGGAAGTAGCATTATTAGATGGTGGATGTGACACCAAAATTGTATATGAATTATAGCAGTAAGTCTGATAGATCATGGGTTATATTTGTAATAGAGCAAGTAGAGACAGCTACTGCATTATAATGACATCTGTAATTCATGTACAGTATTCACCTGAGTTGTCTTTTCTGCAGCAAATGAAGCAACGCCTGGAGGATATTGGATCAAAACTGGAGGTTTTGTACGACAAACTTAGAGCAGGGCAGGTAGGTTTTGTTTTTTTCAGTTCCTTCCCCCATCCTGTGCCACCCTATTTTTCATTTATATGGTTGTCTAGTTTTGCACACCATGACTTTATATCAGTTTTTCATTAACCAGTATTTCCATTTTTAGCCATCATATGAAGTAGCATCAGGCTGCTTATAACACAGTGCAAACATTAGAAAAGAGAAACATCCCAGACTCACTGGGTGCATTTGCTTCTGTCTCTCTTTATAGGGCTTCTTGAGGCATGATAACTCCCTTGAAGTTATGAGTTACCTATCCCTTATTTTAAAATGAGAACTTCAGGATTTCATTCATGTTAGTCTGAGGGGCTGTCTAGGTCTCATGCACCACCCTAATAATCTGGGGTGCATATTTCTACACATCACCTATTTCTTGTTTCCTTATTTTCTGTTTCTTTGCATATCTGTACCTTTTTCTGCATCTTGTCAATGAATTAGAGTGGTGAAAAGGTGATCGAATTTGAAGGTGTGAGAAGTTATGGTAGGCCAAGGAGGTCGATAAAAATGGCAAATGAAAGTGTGAGAAAATAAAGTTTGGAGGTTGATCAGGCCAGGGATATTGATGAGGGATTGATTGGTTGAATGACCTTTATACGGAGGAGCCCACAACAAAAATTGGTACCCCATTCCCCTTTTTTTTAAGTCATGAGATCGCCTCTGTTTTATTGGTAATACGAAGTGCATTTGTGTGGAAGGTATGCCTTTGGGGTGGAATCACGATTCTGAGGTCATCATTGCTGAGTGAATGAGTGTGTTGCCCATTTCAGTGGACATGCTATTAGTTTGCAACTTATGTTCTACTTGTTTCTTGCTTTCTGCATCCTACCTTACCTCACCTTTAGGCAGGAAAAGAGATCATGATATTGATGATGATCATGATAATGATGACGGTGATGATGACGACCGTGACGATGATGTGCCTCTGGTCTGCCATAGGACTGTCCAGCTTTTAGTATGGGTCCTAATTAACTTGTGCCAGTATGGTAGTGTTTTCTAAGGTTCTTATTTTCTTTATAAATTTACAATACACACTGTGTATTATTAGTGGTAGGTAGGGGCACTCACCATCCACTCACTCATTGTAGTGCTGCTTTGGGTGTCTGCCCTTTCCTCTTTTCCTTCCTTCCTCTTCCATCTTTCTTTCCTCTTCCTTCTGCCTACAGGTGACTTCACATTCCCTCTTCTGTCTCTCTTTCCATCTGCCTGTGGGTGACTACACAGGGGCAAGCCAAATGGTTTCCTGTACACTAGGAAACCATTTACTACTGTGGGTGGTAACCATATATCCAAATTATGTGCCTTGTGATTTAGTGGGTAATTAGGGTGCTCCAGTTGGATTGAGCCTGTGTAGGTTTATGCCCAACAGATGGTTGCGGTTTATTGCTCATGTTATGCCACTCAGGGATGAGTGAGGCTGGTCACTGACATCTTAAATGTCTTTTCCAACTTGCCTAGCCCCAGGCTCCTACACTCCTCATGAGGTGACATAGGCATGGATGATGGATGGATGGTTTATGTGTTATTGAGAGAAGCATGTGGAGTCACATGGATAGACAGGCTGATAAATGAGGAAGTGAAGGAGCATTGTGGTGTGGATGTGGATGTGACGGAAAGCGTTAGGAGAAATACACTGAGGCGGTTTGGCCATGTGGAGAGGATGCAGAGCAAGAGACTATCGAGGAGAGTATATGTGGGTGAGTTGGAGGGGGAGGCCAAGGATGAGATGAAGGGATGGAGTGGAGAGGTATATCAGAGAGGGGGGGTGTGAGCTGGGAGCAGGGCAGTGAACTGGCAGGGGACAGGGCATCAAGGAGGCTATTTGTTTGTGGCCAACCCTTACGGGATTAAGACATCTGGCAGTAGATAGACAGACAGACATTAAGTAGCACCAGTGGCAGCATGTGGTGCATTTTAGACATGCTACTCTTTGCCCATTTACCCTTATCTCAAGCTTCTTAAGTACGTTGCAGCGCACACTGTATTATCATGCTAGCTAATAGCATATTTTTCCTGAATTAACTATTTTCGGTCTTTGTCGTAATGAATGCTTCAGTTGTAATATTATACTTTTGTTTTAGCGCTTTATTTCTGATTGTGGTACCCATTTTGCCTGTTAAGGGAGGACCTTTTTTTTATATGTATTTAGATAGTGCTGGGCAGTTTGGTGTGTTCAGTGATGGAGGACTTAGCTTGTCTAGGTAGGTAACTTTGTGTATTGGCCACTCCTTGTACGTCTGTAATTGTTCAAGATGCTTACATATGATTTGTCCATCCCTGAATATATATATTGGTATTTATTTTCCTTATTTCTTTGCTGTGGTGTCTTACTCTTGCTAGGAGGAGTGTAACCATTAAAAGCTAGCCACGCTGGGGATTTACACTCTAGAGCAGTGTTTCTTAACCTGGTGTGCTGAAATAAATTTTAGAGGTGCTGGAAAATGCTGCATTATTGTCTCTTTTTTTTCTCTCATTGGTTTTGCTTTGTATTGGCATCCTTTTTGTGTGTGTGTGTGTGTGTGTGTGTGTGTGTGTGTGTGTGTGTGTGTGTGAGAGAGAATGTATAAAATAAACTGTTAGGCAGTACTTCACTTTACTTTAACCCTGCAGCAGTGTAGCAACTTTAGTCCCAGTAACCAGATGTAAAGGGGTGCTGGACTGAGACTTTATTACAGGGGGTGCTGAGGTTGGAAAAGGTTAAGAAACGCTGCTCTAGAGTGTGGGATTAATCTTGTGTCTCAACCCACTGCCCCTCATTATCAGTTTCTGTGGAGCATATTATGGCCATTTCCTGGTATTGGCATAAGTTGCTGGTTCCTTGGTTAGTGACACTATAAATTGTTGCATATAGGTTAATGTCAGGTAGGGCATGCTAGTTTGTTAGTTACGTAGTCAGCAGCATTTACCTTGGAGGTCACCGACTCCAGTGGCTCATGGAGGTGGCTCTGTATATTTGGTAAAAACCACGAAGTCTAGAGTGCAGGAACTTGCACATAGTCTTCATTTTAACCCCTTCAGTACAGGACTTCAGCCATGGTTACAGGCATTCTCTCCCAGATATATTCAGTCTATTCCAGATATACTGCACTTCCTTTTTTGCTGAATAAGGTAGAGTTGGTGACACATTGCTCAATACCTGCACTGTATGGACATTGTCTGGCTACTGTTGCTAACGCTGCCTAAGGTAAGCAGGGTATTTGGAGAGGTGGGCAGCTCCTAGCTCATAGCCAGCCCAGATAGTTCTTGGCTGGTGACCGAGAGTGGGTGAAGCTAAAACACATCGTATGGCTACCATTGCCCTGTTCTCCCTGAGATAGCCAGGTATCTGGGGAGGCAGGCAACTAATAGCTCACAGCCAGCCTGGACAGTAAATGGCTGAAGACTGCGAGTGAGAGGAGCTAGAACATTGCTAGATGAGCAACCCTTGCATGGCCAAGCCCTAGAGCATCAGGCAGCCATTACCATCCTCCCAGCCTTCCATCTTACTTGGGAAAACATTTGATGATGACAGTGCTTCAAGGCTGGGTCCCATGGTTTGCCATAATACACCTGAATTGTCTAGGTACTGAAGGGGTTAATTAAGCAGACAAGATATCATCAGCCTTAGCAGAAGTTCACCATGTCTTGTGAGGCATGTTAACTGGAGACAAAAAGCCTTCCACTCCTACTCAGCTTTCAAGAGCTTGGGATGGTTCCTCCCACCACTGTGTAAAATACATGGTAGGTTCATAATTGGCTTGTGAGCTCACTTGCAAACAGTGTATTAAAATTCATTTGGCATGTGAAAAATTTTTGGCCATCCAGAAACTTGTTATATCCCTCGTATATTTGGTATCTTAACTTTTTTTTTTTTTTTTTTATGTTTGTAAGCTTCATAACCCAAACCAGGTAGTATACTTTGTGAATAATGTCAGCTGCATCCTCAACATCATATCTCAAAATCCTTCTTAAACCCGTCCACACCATTTGATTTATTCATCATCATTCTCTGAATTTCCACCATTGTTTATTAATTAATGTATTCTACATTTTGTATGTACTACATGTACAGTATTTAAATTAGCAAGCTGATACTTACAGAAGATAAAAGTAAATCTCTGTATAGGAAATAATTACAAGATACTATTATTGGTTAAGCAAAATACATATCAGTACAGCGGAGCAAATATCATGCACTGTACTGTCATGTTCCCCCTTTCTGCAGTGTCTTTAACACACTTCTGTCATGGAGCCAGTTGCAAGAGTACTGTTTTGACTGTGTTCCCTAATACTAATTCTTTTCCTCAGCTGGGTACACACTCCGTGTCCGGCATTCACCGCATAGTGAGCAGTGTTCAGAGTGGAGACTACAGAGCTGCCCTTACCATCCATGCAGAGACTATAGCCAAGGGTAGCTTCTCTGAGCTCTCCTCCTTTATGCCTGCTCTAAAGTTACTCCTTCAGTACTGTATGCAACTGCAGGTGTTCTTACAGTAGTGGTACTAGTTGTAGTAGTAGTAGTAGTAGTAGTAATTAAATGATTTGAATAGGAAAACATTATGTAAACATAAATACCCTGAGCTTAGGGAAAGGAATGAAATGAACGGATCTTGAATCTGGCTCTCTGTTACCTTTTTTCGTTTTTCTCTTGGAGGGAACAATCATCCGGGCTCATGGCCTTAGGTTCCTTCTTTCTTACATAATATAATATATATATAACCACTAACTGTGGAGCATAATTTGACTGATATAAAGCTTATTACAAATAAAATCACATGCAGTTTTGAAGCAAAGCTCAAATCTATGTGAAATTTGACAGTCATAGCTTAACTAGTAAGACTGCGTAATTATTTTATCATGAAGTAAAACTAAGACTTTGTATTCCTGTACTTTGTTATAGTTGATATGGGAATGCGGCCCATTTAGTTGGGCAAACTTTTGTTAGTGTATCATTCAGTCAGGTCCCATTGCAGGTATTCTTACTGCAGAACTTTATGCTCTTCTTCACTCTTCCTAGATTCTCTTCATCCTGCTCCCTTGTTTTCTTCTCTGATTCCCTTAGTGCACTTACTTACCTAGAAACCTCATCTCACTCTCGTCCCCTGATCACCCAAATTCAAGAATGGCTTTTTCCGTTTTTCTGTCCCACAAAAAGTCAGTTCACTGGTGCTGGATCTGTAGCCATATTGGGATTACTGGATATGAAAAAGCTTATTTCCTGGTGCATTCTGCTATTCTCTCCTCTAGGCCCTCTCTTCACCCCATCCCTGCTGTTGATTGTTTTCCAGTTCTAAGCCATCCCTTCCCTGAACATTGGCAGCCCTTGTAGGATTTACAAGTTAACAACAAACTACATACAGTGCGATTCCTAAAATCTGAAATGGTTAGGATCAAGAGGCTTTTGGAATACTGAATTTTTTGAAAAGCTGGAACTGTGTCATTACCATCAGTTGTATGAATAAAAACCCATCTAAGTGGCCATCTATTTTCAGTTACTGGATCCATCCTTAGATTTATTATCCCATAGTCAGGTTTTAGTTGCTCAGGTGTGAAAACTTGGCAGTAAACAATTATGACTTCTTGTTCACAGGGACAGAATCACAGAGCAAGAAAATTTGAAGACAATCTTATGGTTCAAGTGAGTCCAGGTTGAGATAGTTAGGGTTACTGTAAAGTACTGGGGGGCATTTTTAATATAAAAGCAACTGTGGAAGCTGAAATAGGATTTCTTTTGGCAGCAATTTTTTTTTTTTTTTTAAATAGTAAACTGACTTGCAAAATACTTTTGGAAAACTGGTATTTTTGGAAATTTGGAAATCAGATTTTGGGGACTGTATCACAGTATTAAACCCTCAATTCTTCCTTGGCACACTTTGACCTATCCCAGTGGTCCATGGGAGATTATCCTTGCTCATATTTGGTTGGGTCATACTTGCCTCATTCATGGTCATTTAATGTGCCATAACCCCCAGCAACTCTGTTCACACTGTATCTGCCTCACGAGTATCCGTCACATTTTCATGATTGCTTGACTACGCTCCAACACCTTTCTTTCAGCTTTTCCCTTGCATTCCTCGCTATGATGGACCCCATTGCTTGTTGAATTCATAGGGGACTTTCCCACAGTTTCTCTTTCCAGTGTTTTCACCTTTCTTTCTGCTTTTTACATCTTGCATTTAATATAATTATTCCCCTCAAACTTCTGTCATAGTGCCATATAGCCATATTATGGTTTGGTGCTAGTTCTTCATTATTCCTTCCTTCATTCATTCAGTCAGTCAGTTTCTTTCTGGCTCCCTGGATCCTACCTCACCTTGCCCTATGGTGGGAAAGGAGGTCTGGATGCTGCTGCTGATGTGAAAAGCAGCTGGTCTCAGTTTATATAAAACAAGTTAGAGTCTATTTTTACAGTCTTCTGTCGTTGTTTATTCTTGTGTTTAGCGTAAGTATTTTGATTACCATATATTAACAGAGTTTAGATGCATGACTGGGCTTCATACTGTACACTGACCTTTTTGCCTGGTCTTTAGTTATAAAAGTAAGTCCAGGAAAATCCTTAATTAGTTTATGTACCTTCTGAGTTTAATTCTTATTTTGCCTGTGCATCATCTGTGCAGGAAATTGTAGTAAATTAAAATTTGTTAAATAAAATATACACAACAGCAATAGGAAATGACCACAAAAATGGATCTTTGTGTTCCATTTCTTTGGTATAATACATATTCAGGACAAGTTATTCTGGAATGTATTTAGTAGACTTTATATCTAAGTACTGTCTTCATGTGTAAGTTTGAGTTGGAAAACATTACTGTACAACCTGAATAATTCTGTGAATATTATTCCTTTGAGTGATGCTACATACTGTACTTAGCAGTGTTCTCATGTTGTAACACATCCAACTTGAGTATTTTTTCAGCTATGATTTATTTCTGTCGTGTTACCTTCAGGCAGTTAATGATTTAGATATATAGTAGGCTTACACAGAACACAGGTTTGGGAAACATAGTTTCACTGTAACACAGAAGAACGTACTGTAAGTACAGTACCCTGGGTCATTATCAGCATCATGCTATGGATCACCAGCAACACATACAGAAGTGCCTGCTACTTTGTAGAGTAAATCTTTTAACTTACATAAAGCAATATGAGTGGTGTCACAGTAGTTTGTTTACATTATATTGGATTAAATGTTAGTCTGATCAGAGCAAGTCTGTGATTAGCAAGCATATGAGGAAAAAGGCCAGTGCACTATAAAGTAGATTATCTAAATTATGCTGGAGATAGTGATACAGTAAATAATGCAGAACAAAATAAGTATGCAATGTCAAAAACCAGTGTTATTAATTATAAGTTATTCCAGACTTTTTTTTTTTTTCTGATTATATATTATTTTCAAGGAGTAGTACAGCCTTGGTGTAATCAGAATGCTACCTGAGGCTTAGCGGTTTAGAATGGAATCAGTATGTGAGCAAGGCTGACCCATGCAGCCATGGAACATTGGCTTGTAAAATATTCAGTATGAATAAATGCATGTGCATGACAGTCATACCTCACTGTTGTGTTGGTGGTGTGCTACCCAAGCCTGTCTGATCGATCAGGCCCATCAATCACAGGCAATCAGCCACACCTGCAGGACCATCCCGAGCAGTGAACCTATGTTCCCATGTGGCTGACAGCGCTTTGCTACAACGAGGCACAGGGTTCATTGTAGAAGTTTTGTTCCTGGGTGGATGCCACATTTGCATCTCAACCCAATTAACAAAAGCACCATAGTAGGCCCCCACGTTACTCTGTTATATGGCTGTTTGGTTACCACCCTCCATTGTAAATGGTTTCCTGAGCTACAGAAAACCATCTGGCTTTTCACTCAGTGTAGAACCACTTGAAGTGGAAAGAAGTGGAATAATTTGAGAGTGATTCAGTTTGATAAATGCAGAAAACTGGTACTAGAACACTTTCATTATATATCAGGTTTTGTGGGTTTGTCATACTACAATCCAGTACTGTACTGTACATGGAAAAAAAATATTGTGCAATAATGCAAATATAAAAGTTTGTAAAGTATGCGTACAAAAACTTTGCTGGGTACGTTGATAATATCAAGTGCTGTGATCCCTTGGTTATTGCACATAATTGGTACCATATCTAGTATATGATAATGAAAGCAATGAACTTGCAGGATTTATCCTAATTGGTACCAGGCACCCTATTTGCAAACCCAGATTTTCCTATTTACAGTAATTTAAACCTGTTAAATACATACATACTGTACTGTTATGGTACAGTGACCGTAAGAAGTGATAGGAGAGTGTCCAGCAGATTTCAGTCAGTGATATGCACATTATATTCCTTATAATTTTACAAGATGAATCCTATTTTGTAAAATTGTTATTGAAAACAACAAATAGATACTAAAAGTACCGTATCAATACATTTCAAAATTGTAGGCAGTAATTCTGTAGTTACTATAACAGAAAATCCTAAACAGAACTAATTGACATTTCAGAACTATCACTCAGGAACAATCAGGAATAATTTGCAGAGTTTAAATCTAGTATGGTAACAAGATGTAATTTTTTAGTAGCCTTAAACCGACATGAAAAGGGTTTCAGTACCTTTCAAGGACCAATTTAAATACATTATTATTATTTAAAAAATTATTTCTGTTAAAATTCAAGTGAATACCGCAATCTCTCGATTATCCAATGTAATAGAGCCAAAGGGATGTCCGGAAAGTGGATTCATCTGGATAATGGACTTCCCCCCTGGCCCCCCTTCATACATAACCTAACTTTGAAAGCCATTGTAAAAGTCCACTACAGTACATCGTACAACACTTCTTCCTGTTGTTTAACACTACTCAGTCTGGTCAGGCAGATCTATAAACCACAGCCGATCAATTACCATGGTCAAGCAGACCCATCAGCCACAGACAATCACCACTGCAGGGCTATACCCTGCAGTAAAAAAAAAATGGCTACACAAGAAAAAAGCAGTGGGCATACAAAGCATAATGGTAAAATGGAATAAAATCATGGTAAAGTAGAACAAAATCATGCTACAGTACAGTAAGCTAGAACAAAAAAGTTAACACTCACGATTCCTCGCTGGGCGTCATGCTGAATAACCCGCTACTTCCTTGACTCTGACTGTTGTACTGTGGCTGACGAAGCTGTTGCACTGAACAGTACATCCTGTGTGGTCTAGGGGCTTGCAAGGAATAGCAAGGCCTGAAGCAGGTAGGGAACAACCGCAAAAGCCATGATGTGCACGGCTGTAACAACTGTTCGAGAGAAGCTGTACATTACATGGTTGCCGCGCGAGAACTGGAATGACCGAGGGGGTCTCTAGTGGACGCTGGGTGACGGCATGATGCCACCAGGCTATTCCTGCCCGGGTGGGCGAAAATGTTGTTGCAACCATAATTTCCACCCGGACACAAGCATTTTGTCCAGATGAAATGGAAAAATGTACGTTTAATGGTTTAACCCTTTAACCGCGGGCATTGTTTTGGCCTGACTGTCCTCTCCCGCGGGGGTTTCAGCCAAATGTAAACAAACCTGTAAACCTTAATAACTCTGCACAGAATAAAGCTAGAGAAAAAAATAAGGTACCATTAGAAAGTACTAACCTTCAGCTTTCCATTGATGTAGGTTTCATGACTTTGTTGACTTTCACAGGACGGGCAGTGCCGTTAGAAGTGAGAGGTGTAAAATCACTATTTTTCACTCACACACCATTACCTTCGCTCATACACCATTACCAAATGCCAACCTCATTCTGATAATAATACTATAAACATATATGAACACTGCACATACGATAAACACCCACTCTGTGTTCACTGAGGCAGGTAAAAGGCACTGTAATTACCCGCACTTCACTGCCACATCAGCGGTGTTGTAATCACTATATTTCGCTCACACACCATTACCAAATGCCAACCTCATTCTGATAATAATACTATAAACATATATGAACACTGCACATACGATAAACACCCACTCTGTGTTCACTGAGGCAGGTAAAAGGCACTGTAATTGCCCGCACTTCACTGCCATATCAGCGGTGTTGTAATCACTATTTTTCGCTCACACACCATTACCAAATGCCAACCTCATTCTGATAATAATACTATAAACATATATGAACACTGCACATACAATAAACACCCACTCTGTGTTCACTAAGGCAGGTAAAAGGCACTGTAATTGCCTGCACTTCACTATCACATCAGCAGTGTTGTCACTCACACAGCTGGACAGATACTGATGCGTGTTTGGTCCGGGTTGGGGTGGGGGGCCCAGGGGGTGGGAGGTGGGGCCCCAGGGGGGGAAGAGGGAGGTGGGGGTCGGCTGGAGTGAAAGAACTTAATAGCTACTCTCCCTTGAAACAATTGGCGCACGGAAAAAACGCGGGGTATTCAAAATATTCACAAACATTCGAGAATGACACCCGCGGTTTGGTCCAGTTTTTGCAATGTCATTCTGGAATGAAACCCGCGGTTAAAGGGTTAATACAGCTAGATCACAGCGTCCAAGTAATGGATCGTTCAGATAATGGACGTCCGCATAATCAAGGGATTACTGTAATTAAAAGTCATTTCCATTTCTGTTGTCTCCATGGACGAGAAAAGAAAACGGGAAAGCTGCAAAGTTGTAGGCTATATTGAATGGCCCATCAACATGCAGGAATGGAGACAACTGTTACTCAAAGGCATGCAGTTATTACAGTGCATTTGACTAGTTGTCCATTAAGAAAAGTCTCAGGAAAACTTATTGCTATACAATCCAGAGGACTATCAGTGAGTGAGAAATCAAGAAATAACCTCAAAAACTTGCCAAGAGTTGGAGCTCCTAGAAGAAAGCCAAACATGCCATAGCCTAGCATTCTCAGTGCATGAATGATTGACCATCCATCCATCCATCATCCAATCCTACGTTGCCCCATGAGGAGTGTAGGAGCCCGGGGTATGCAGTTGGTCCTGACATTTAAGATGAGAATGACCAACCTCACTCATCCCTGAGTGGCATTACGTGAGCAATAAACCCCAACCACCCCTTGGATATACACCTTCACCGGCTCAATCCGATTGGAGCACAATAATTACCGGTACCCACTAAACCACCAGGCGCCAAAATTTGGTTATATGGTTACCACCCATCGTAGTAAATAGTTTCCTGGTGTACAGGAAACCATTTGGCCTGTCACTCAGTGTAGAGTCATGCATAGGCAAAAGAAAGGGGAAGGAATGAAGGAATGAAAGACAGAAGAGAGAGTGTAAAGTCACCTGTAGGCAGAAGGACAAGGAAAGAATGAAGGAAAGAAAGATAGAAGAATGATTGACAAAAGTAATAAAATGCAGAAGTTCATAAATACAGTAAATCACAGAGTTCAGAACTTCCAAATTAGCATTTCCAATTAGGCAGGACATAGTGGATTATTTAAGAAGAAATGCATTACAGATTAAACAATAGAGCAGAATTATGTGCTTTTGCATTGCAAGGGTTTGTAAGCACATGCTTTGGTTCTTGGTATTGCCTAGTGTAGGAGAAAAAGGTAAAATCTGTCATACCTCCTTACAGTTGAAAATAATTTTTCATCAACAGGGAATAAAGTACCATCCATCCATCATCCAATCCTGTGCCGCCCCAAGAGGAGCATAGGAGCTCGGGGCCAGGCAAGTTGGTCCTGACATTTAAGATGAGAGTGACCAGCCTTACTCATCCCTGTGTGGTATTACGTGAGCAATAAACCCCACCCACCTCATGGATATAAACCTACACAGGCTCAATCCGAATGGAGTGCCATAATTACCCACTAAACCACCAGGCATCATAATTTGGCTATATGGTTACCACCCAGTGTAGTAAAAGGTTTCCTGGTGTACAGGAAACCATTTGGCATGTCACTCAGTGTAGAGTCACCCATAGACAGAAGGAAGAGGAAAGGGCAAAGGAAAGAAAGGGAGTGTAAAGTTACCCACAGGCAGAAGAAAGAGGAAAGAAAGAAGAGAGGAAAGGGCAGACACCCAAAGCAGCATTACATTGAGTGAGTGGAAAGAAGTGAGGCAGACACCTAAAGCAGCATTACATTGAGTGAGTGGATGGTGAATGCCCCCACGTACCACCAATAACGTACCTAATTATTATACTTATAACTGAGGGGAAGACGAGAAATAAAAGGCAGAAGGGTCGAGCTGCCACCTTGTGTAGGGTATCCTTACTGAGAATAATTTCATTGTTGTGGTATCCTTGTTGTTGCAATATCACAATCATTGTATTTGGAAAGCAAATATTGTATTGCAATCACAAGAATTTTCCACAGCTAGCCTTCGAAACTAGACCAACTGTATTTAAAATCATGGGATATAAGTACATCAGGAAGATGGAGGTATAATATGCACCACATGCGGAGTACCAGTAATGCATTACACAGTCAGATCAGGAAAACGTATCTTACAGTGTTAACTTCTAATATATCACTGCCTTATGTTATTCACTTTACATTATTCTTAGCATGATATACTATGTACAGGTATTTTATTTTATATGACATGATGAAGGTACAAAATTTTTACCTTAAATTCACTAAGTTTTCATGGAACGCCTGGCATTGCAGAGTGACCGAAGCAATCTGAAACTCTGCCATCATTTTGGGTGACTGCACATATTAGAAACACACACAGACATGGTTAGGTAAACAGAAAATGATGAAAAGGGCGCCATGAGGAAGAAACATGTACTACTGTATATAGAGACCTGAGGTAGGCTTGAGGTAAGGGGGTTCTGAGGCTAGGGGGTGGAGAGTTAGTGGTATCCACCTGGGATTAACTGCTCAAGTAGGGTCTTTTCTTTGAATCTCTCAAAGCCATCAGAAATCATAGATTGTGCACTGTCATTGTTGGCAGAAACTAGCTCAAGTATGCAGTAACGAATTTTTTTTTACCGAAAATGCATGATTACAGCAGGAGTGCAGATTTTCATCTTGTAGTGATAAAAAAAACTCTATAACCAAGGTGTGATAATGAAGGGATCATTGTATAGTAATGAAATGTGTATGCATATAAAACAAATAGTACAGCTACTCCAGACTGTTAAGTTATAGTGGGCTGAATTTTTTATAAGATTTAGAAACTCTTGTAGATTTCAGATGCTTGATAAAAGTAAAGTGAGTTTTTTTCTGCATATTTAATTTTTATATCCATTTTCACCATACACTGGGAATGATTACTGTGGTCAAGTCAGAATGCAGACTAAGCTGGCATTGCTAGAGCTGCTTTCATACTCTTTTGTCAAGGATTCATAGATTATTACAAGGATTTTTTAAGAACAAAAAGAAGTTAGGCCATTTATAGGGAAAAACAGTTTGAACAATAAGATTGAGTCACATGATATCAGTCTAGAATCAGATAATCATGTTGCTTGCAGGCAACTATGTACAGTTAACTAAAAAAGTATCGCACACCAGGAGATCGATGGTTATGAAAATGAGTGCATTTTGCACACACATGAACTTATTAACATAATTATTGCCTCAAAAATTATCCAATATGTGAGGCTGTATGCGATTCCAAGTCATAATAATTACTAAGGACAATATTTGCACTTATAATTACAAGGTGCCCCATATATCACAGTGCTTCATCCTTGTTTCAGAATGATCCGTGTGATAAGATGGCTGATACTTTTTTGGTTGACTGGATTACAGTATATTGCATTGTTAACCATTTTTAGTGTAAATTTGTTATAAGAGAGTTATGAAGACTTATTATATTGTTTAAAATAAAACTATGACACTGACAAGTTTTGGTTGGTGTGGTGGAGAGAATACAGTAGAGCCCCCCAACCCTCCAACACCTCTGCACAGAATACAAACATCACTTCAAGGCCAAAGAGCATTTACTATCCACCCATCTTTCAGAGGGAAATAGTGTTTGAGTTGTTGATGGTTGTCTACCATCGACCCTGGGAAGTACTGCCATAAGAGTGAAATGTTGCAACAAGCTTAGGAACTAGCCACACAGTCATCACTTGTAGGCAGGAATTGCAGTCACAAGTACATAGAGTCAAGTCTAAGCCAAGACTTGCACTGTAACAAATTTATTACATTTTAGATCCAATTAAGATTTAAGATATTGCAAGGAAGAATGAGCCAAGTTAATTATACATTAGATCCAATTAAGTCTTTAAGATGTTGCAAGAGCATAAGAATGAACTACATAGCTATGAATAAACTAAGCAACATGTGGAGAGGTGGTTCTGTACTGGAATTAAATGTCAGGTTGTACAAAACAGTAACAGCAACAGTGATTTTATGTGGCTTAGAGACTTGAGTGTTAAATGTAAAGGAGAAGAGTAGGCACAGGCATTTGAAATGTATTGTTTGAAGAATATTTGTTGAATAAAACGGGAAGACAGAATGCACTATACTGATACTAAATGAAAAAGTGAGACTGAATATGAATGCATGATGCATTATTTTGGTGGTTGGAACATGCAGAGTGAGTGGGAGATGTAAGATTGTGGAGGAAAATGATATGTGGAAGGATTAATGGTGCAAGACCTTCTGTAGACAGCACCTAAAGACAACTTGTAGCAGTGCAATGAAAAATCAGAATAATATTCACTGGGGAGACTTGCAGTGACTGGCAAGAGGAAGAGGGCAATGGAAGGAATATTGATAAACCATATAGGCTCCATGTATCAGCTAAAAAGGAGGTATGTAAGATAAATCATCATTGCAGCCTCTTTTACAAAAGGATGGAGTGAGGCAGGGTTGAGAGAGTAAGAAAAAAAAAAAAAAAAAAAATGATGCTGGGATAACCATCAGAATTCTGCCCAGTTAAATGGACCAAACATTCACTCACCAGTCAATCTTCACATCATCTATCAGCTAAAGTCAATCTGATGACTATCAGGTCACCAAGGAAAATGGGTACCAAACTTTTTGTCATACACTCAGCCATACAAAATTTTTGCAACCAGTTTGTCATTTCCTTAGCCTAATCGACCTTCATATCCATCTTCCTCACATGTTCATATATTGTACCTATCCAATTTCTTCTTGGCATACCACACCACCTCCTGCCTTCAGAGTTGCTCAGATACACACTTCTCACCACCCATTTTACACCCATTTTCTGTACCATATCCTGTAAGGACACTGTTTTACTCTTGTGTCCAAAGACATCTTTACATTTTTTATGAATCACATTCCTTATCCTATCAGGTCATTGTACTCTGCATGCATTCCTGTACATAATCCCATTTCTACTGCTTTTACTAATGGCACACCAATGTCTCACATCCATATGTTAATGAGAGTACAACACCTCCTTCATGCAAACCTCTTGCAGTTGCCAAACTCAAACCATTGTTTTATATCAAGCTCCTCATAGCATCAACCGGTTTCCTTTCCTTTACTATTTTACTTTTTACCTCCTCTGCACATTTACATTTTTTTTTTTTTTTTAATTATTACACCTGGGTACTGTAATTCCAATGCATTGATAAGTAGCCTACATGTGGTGGCCTTGTGCACCCTGGATGGAGCACAGCAATTGTGGCATCCACCTGGGAGCCAAGTCTCATCATATTTCTCTATACTCTGCCGTGGGGAGGAACAGTGGTCCGACCCTGCGAGGCACTGTCTACCACAAGGGGTCTTAGTTCCCTGCTTGGTGTATGTACTGTAGTATACCTGTAGAACAGCCTGATAGAATCAGTTGCTTACCTGTGGTTGATGGGTCAGCAAGCCAGACAAACTGGAGTTAAGCAACAACAACTTTAATTCCCACATCAATTACAGTCTCTGCATTCACCATCCCATCATGGTGTGACTCATCTTCTTTCTAGAATCATCACTTTGGTCTTATCCACATCTACTTTCAAAGCATGATGCTCACAGAGTAGACTGTAGCACCAATTGAACAAGGTGGCTTCCCTGAGAGGGATGGCAAGCTGGCAAAAGGGAGAGCTGAAGCTCCCATTTCATCAGTCTTCAGGACCTGTTCCTTACCATCTCCCTTTGCTGAACATTTCCAGTGTTTTCATCAACACATAGAGCAGGCCAGCATACTCTCATATCTGTATCTCCAACTGCCTGCACCACACTACATGCACATTAGACATCACACCTATTTCCATCACCCCCCCTAACAATGGCCACTTCAGTACTGTATTACTCTTATCAGCAAATTCAGTGGTATCTCGGATCGCCATCACAGACAGGGTAGGGCTGATGGCACAGGGCCCTCCTGGTCGCAAACAAGCAACTGTGCCTACTGTGGTAATTGCAAACACCCATGCTCGTCAGAGGAGAAGTGCAGGTTCAGTCTCATATTTTACTAACAGCTGTGGTCTTAGTACCAATCTTAGATCTGTTCACTTTCCTCCAATCTGTATCTCCTCTAGCCCTATTCCTCACAGAAACCTAAATCTCTCCCTCTATTGACATATCCCCATCTAGTTTTCCTGGTTACTATCTCCTCACAAACCTCAAAATAAGGGTGGCACCTGTTGTTATATCAAATCCTACTCTGCAATTGACACCATTTTGAACTTCACCAGCTAACTTTGATTACTCATTATACAAACAAAATTACGTAAATATTACCAGATATAACTCTATTGCTCCCCCACTGCTTCTTCAGAGCCCAGCATATTTGACTTCATAACCATACAGTTGACCAACATTAACCACACACTTTGACATCCTTAATGTAGAATGGTTAATGCATTCTGTCAGGACTGACGATACTGGTCTAGACTGAGAGCTGTTTGCAAAAATATTTAATCTCACACAATTGGTAAAACAACCAACAGCATACCAGATAATCCTGACCACAGGACATCTCTTGGACCTATCCCTGAAAAATAACCCAGACCAATACAGGACGGAGATACTGCCACCACTAGGATCCTCCAACCACAATCTCATCAAAATCTTTTTAGTCAATTGCCCCAGACCTCCCCATTCTGGACCAGTCAGGGTGACCAGATGGCATTTTGATAGGGCAGATTTGGATGGGTTTAGAAATGAGCTTCCTAATATTTCATGACAGTAATTCTTCTCCACTGACATCAATTCTATCCAGTCCCACATAAATGACTTAATACAAGCTAGTGTAGAATTGTTCATACCCAGTCAACAATTTACTAAAAGATCAGACTGCCCAAAATGGTCTGACAACAGTTGTGCCAGAGCAACTCCTCAAAATCCTTAGCATATAACTTTCACTTAAAAAAAAAAAAAAAAAAAAAAAAAAATCTGAATCCCTCAGTCAATTTAAAATTGCTAAAAATCATGCAAAAGCAGTAATAAATCTTGCTAAATCAAACTTTCTCACAACCAAGCATCCAGATTCTTTAATAATCCTAATGACAAAGTTTTTTGGCATATCAGATAGAGCCAGGACTCCTAGGGCTTGAATGATGAGTAAATGGAAGCATGGCCCAATGGACTGGGCAAACTTTGGCTGTTTGGAGGTTGTTACTCCTCACCCTGCCCAAGGGTGGGAAAGGAGGTCTGGATGATGATGATAATGAAAATAGAATATTCTGGTCAACTTGCAGTTCTTTCAATAATAACTTTAATGTCATCACCCATTCCCCCATTGAATTCTTCTGAAGGAAACACTATAAATGACCCACAAGGAAAAGTAAACGTTCTTGCCAGTATGTTTACCTTAGCAGAAGTCAGCCATAATGTCCCTGTACTAGAACTTGACTCTCCCCAAATTACTCCACTTAAGATACATACCAGATACATAAAAACCATCCTTGACAACTTACTAATCAACAAAGCTCCAGGTCCAGCTGGAATTTATCTAATTGTTTTGAAAAAGTGTTACCCAGAACTCGCTTCTGTTCTAGCTAAATTATTCAGACGATGCATATGTACTTTTTCATTCCCTAATTCTTGGAAAGAAGCCAGTGTCCACTCGATTGCAAAGAAAAGTTCCTCTAACCCCTCTAATTACAGGCCAATAGTTATCACATCTTGGTAAAGTATTTGAGATTGCAGTTAACAAGCACGTTGTTAAACATCTTGAATCTAACTACTTAATCATTGACAGACAGTATGGTTTCACCACGAAAGATCCACTGTTGATATACTCAGTCTCTTGACTCAAACCATCCATCAGTCAACTGACCAACATGGAGAAACCTATGCAGTAGCCCTTGATATTTTTAAAGCATTTGACAGTGTTATTCCCTGCTATGCAAACTCCCCTGCTATGGCTATCATCTTTTGTTCCACTGACTTCCTCATATTTTGGCAACAGAAAAATGAGAGTAAAAGTAGATGATGTATATTCTGATTTCCACTCACTCAATGCTGGCATGCCACAAGGATTAGTCCTGGCTCCAACCCTGTTCCTAATTCGTATTAATGATCTCTTATCTGTCACCCATAATCCCATCCACTCATATGCAGATAACATTTCACAGTTCCTTCACACTTAAACACCCATTCACAAAGTTAAATATTTCTAATGCTCAACTCAGTACTATACAACAATCTCCATAAATCAAGACTTACCTAAGATTACTGAATGGGGACAAAATAACACTGTCTGATTTAATGGTAGGGAAACCAGATACTGTATAGTACTGTATATACAATCTTATAATTGACAGATATTGCCAGATTCCTATATTTCCTTCAGTGCTACTAATATTCCCATCTCTAAAAGTATTGAAATTCTCGGTGTTTCACTTAACAATACTCTCACCTGGACCTCTCATGTTAGAGCACTTGCTGAAACTGTTTCAAAGAAACTTAGATTATTGTACAGAATCTGTTACTTCTTTGCTGACAAGCAGTTAGCTACAATTTACAAGAGCCATGTGCACTCTCAGTTGGAATATTGCTCATCCTTGTGGAGTGGATGTGGAGAGGTTGCACTAAAACAGCTGGATGAAATTCAGAACAAAGCTGTTATTAATAACCCTGCAATCACAAATGAACTACCTCCCCATACAAGTAAGAAGGAATGTTGCCTCCCTTGTACGGTATTAGTTTAGATACTTTTATGGAAAATTCTCAGACAAAGTTGCATCCATTGTGCCACCACAAAGGTATCTGGTAGTGCTTATGACTGGACTCTCACACTGCCATATTGCAGAGCTTCTGGTTATCAGAATTCTTTCATTCCCTGAACCTGCATCCCTTTGGAACTCAATCTGTCAATCTATAGCCAGACGACATAATCCCATAAGGGGTGGCTGTTTGACTTTCAGTTGGTTGTTTTACAGGGAGGGGCACTAATCCTCCACCAACCCTCTTGTTGACACGTAGGGAGCACGTATGGGTTGGTTATATGGTTACCACCCAGCCTTGTAAATGGTTTCCAGGCTTACATGAAACCATTGGTTTGTCACTCAGTGCAAAGCCACCTAAAAATGAAAGAAGAGTAATAAAAGTGACAAGAAAGATGGGAGAAGTAGGAAGAGAGAAGGGCAGACATAGAAAAAAGATTATACAGGTGAAGGAAGAAGTAGGCAGCACTGAATCAGGTGAGTGGATGATGGTTGCTACCACCTACCACAGCTCACTTCCCCAGAATAGTTTCCCCAAAAAACTTCAACTTACAGCAGTTCAAGTCCAACTGTTACAGAATTTTATGAACGGAGGACACCTGTAATCTGGTGTATGGATATATATGTATTTTTAATGTTTCCTTCCTCTGTTCATCTTCGGTTAAAAAGGGAAAAAAAGCACCAATTAGTCATGCTCTTATTCATTATTGACAAGAAGCACAGTGTCTGCATGCATCTAAATTGAGATATTCCACCCTTCACCATTCATTACCAACCTCTTCTTTCTCCTCATAACTCAAGTTTTTACATCTCTTGGAACCCCACATATACAAGGTATACATATATTGAATAAGCACAGGGACATCACACAGCCTTGTGTCACTCCACTTTCTTACTGTTCCATTTTTATTTCTTATTTTACTATCTATCTATCTATTGCCAGATGCCTCAATCCCGTAAGGGGTGGCCACAAACAAATTGCCTCCACGTAGCCCTGTCCCCCGCCATTTCACTGCCCTGCTCCCAACTCACACCCCCCTCTCTCATATACCTCTCCACCCCATCCCTCCATCTCATCCTTGGCCTCCCCCTCCCTCTCCAACTCACTCACATACACTCTTCTCGTCAGTCTCTAACCCACCATCCTCTCCAAATGGCCAAACCACCTCAGTGTGTTCCTCCTAATGCTTCCTATCACATCCACATCCACACCACAATGCTCCTTTATATCCTCATTTGTCAGCCTGTCTCTCCATGTGACTCCATGGGCTTCTCTTAAATAACTCATTTCCACTTACTTTTACACTTCTTTCCTAAGTAGTTTCTGGTTTTCAGAGCAATTTTCTTCCAAGATAATCTTTTTATTTCTTGTTTATACTTCATATTATCACTATAGAGGGGTATTCCTGTCTTACATTTGAACTCTCTCTTACATCTACTCTTGGTCTGGTGGATAGGTAGAGAGACACTACTGGTACACTGTCCATTACTAAAATAATCTTCTGTGGTACTATTCTGTATACTGGTCAGTAACCTCAAAGTCCTTATTATCAACAAGGTTTGGCAGTGTGGCTCTGGTTTTGCAGGTGAGTAGCGCTGCTTTTGGCCCCATAGTAAGTTCCGTGGATTTTTTTTTTTTTTTCCCCTGATGGCTGTTCGCACTAGGGTTAAGAGGAGAGCCTGGCTCACTTCATGTCTTGACCACTGTAATAACCAGACTGAAACTTAACAAATTAATCACACCGTCCCAGCCGAGAATTGATCCTGGGCCCTTGCGATTCTTAAGCATGTACGTTACCACTGCGCCCAAAAGAGGATCCCCGCTTTGCCTATAAGCAATGCGGGCTTTTATATACCCCATTACATCACTCTTTTCTCCCCTTGGTGATGAATTTGGCCAGTTTCAAACACACATGGTAGCATAGCACATTGGAGGCCACCATTGGGGGCGCTGCGGACCACACCGGACAACTCACCCCCGGGATGTAAGGCCTAAGATGCTGCCAACAACAGCATCATTGCCCTCTAAGCCTCGCCTCACATCCCACACTGCTGCCAAGTAGTGTAATAACCAAACTGAAACTTAACAAATTAATCACACTGTTCCAGCCGAGATTCGATCCTGGGCCCTTGCGCTTCTTAGCCGCACATGATACCACTTAGCCAAAGAGAGGATCCCTGCTTTGCCTCTAAGCAATGAGGGCTTTTATACACCCCATTACACCACTGTGCTGCAGCTCTGATCAATGTCTACTTTCTTTTATACACTGCCAAAGAGGGCACGCAGAAAGATCAGAAGTGTGACAGGAGGCAGACAGGCCTACTAGTGGGCCTGACATGAGATAGGTAGGTTCAGAAATCGGTGGGAATATTAGGAGGATGAATAAGAAAGGTGGAAGGTGGATGGTATAGACTAAATGATATGGGAGGAAGAGAGAACAGGAGAAGAATGATGTAGAACAGGCAAGGTAGGTGTGACAGGGGCTGGCAAGGTGGATGGACATGAATTGGATAGGACAGGAGACAGGAATGAGAAGGTTGGTAAGGCAAGTGAGCAAGGGACAGGTGAAGCAGAAAAAAGCATGGCAGACAAGCTTGGTTGGTGGAAAGGAGGTGAATAAATTTCTATGAAGTGAAAGCAAGCCTGATATTTTTTTTTTTAATGCGAGGAAGAAGGAACCAAAGGCAAGGAGCCCGCAAAACAGTTCCCTGCAAGAAAAGTAAAAACAATAAAAAAAAAGAAAAAAAAAGTCACATTCAAGATCCATTCGTTTCAAGATGCCTGGACACATTGCATTTGAAAGACTGGAGATCATAGGAAGTAGGAAATACAGACAGAGGGAGACAGTTCCAGAGCTGACCCGTTGCATAAATGAAGGACTGGGAGTAACAGTTAACTCTTGCATTAGAGAGTTGGACAGAAAAGGGATGAGAGTTTATTTGTCAGCCAGGTGCTGAGGACCCTGACTTATACTGCTCTTAGGGTACTGCCTGCATGATTTTGTTGTAGGGCTAGGTCTGCAGTCTGTGTCCACCTTTCAGAAGCCATGCAGTGGCAGTGCAGCCAGTCTGCATGGAATTACTTGGGGAGTAACAAGCATGTGGCATGGCAGGCTCCTGTGTCTCAGCTGGTGAAGAGCATAGGAGGCACTTGCAAGCATGCAGATTAGGCTACAACTGTCAATAGGTAGGTCATGGAACTGTATGTGTCGCTGGGTGGGTGCATGACATTTCTGTCCAAGTAGTGTGTGTGGGTGCATCCCAGCAATTTTCACATGGTAGGCTCTGTCACAGTGGCAAGAGATACCCCGGGGCAAAAAATTATGTTGGAAAAAAAAGAAAAAAAATCCCGTTTATACAATTACTGTGAATGTGGATGTGCTGGAAAGTGTTAGGAGAAATCAGTCTGAGATGGTTTGGCCAAGTGGAAAGAAAGGAAAATGACAGCCTGACTAGAAGAGTGTATGAGTGAGGTGAAAGGGGAGAGGTGAGGGAGGAGACCATGGATGAGATGAAACGCTGGGGTGAAGAGACATACTGTGAGGGTGGAATGAGTTGAAGAAGGGTATCTTGGTGGCAGAGGAAAGGGTAACTTGAGGAAATTTGTTTGTGGCAACTCCTTCCTGGACTGGGGCATCTGCCAATAGATAGACACGGAAGAAAATGACATTAGGATAATCGTGTACTGTATACTGTATTTGTATTATATCCAACTCATGCACAACAGTAGAACACTATCTGTCTCTATCAATTGCCAGATGCCTTAATCCCATAAGGGGTGGCCACAAACCAATCACCTCCATGACACCCTGTCCCCTGCCATTTCACTGTCCTTCCCTCAGCTCACCCCCCTCCCTCTCTCATATACCTTTCCACTCCATCCCTCCCTCTCATCCTCAGCCTCCCCCTCCCTCTCGCCCTCTCCACCCCACTCACATACTTTTCTTGCTAGTCTCTTGCTCTCCATTCTCTGCACATGGCTGAACAACCTCAATGTATTTCTCCTCATGTTTTCTGTCACATCCACATCCACACAAGAATGCTCCTTCACTTCCTCATTTGTCAGTCTGTCTCTCCATGTAACTCCACACGCTTCTCTCAAATAACTCGCCTCCACTGGTCTCACTCTTGACCTGTGTCCTTCCAACAAGGTCCAGTCTTCACTTCCATACATTACAATTGGTATCACAATACTATCAGGCAGCGACTTTTTTTTTTACTTCCATCCTCACTTCCCTACTTCTTATCATTGCTTTCAAAGAATAAGCAACTTTTCTTCCTTGTTGTACCCTTTCAAGCACTTCATCCTAGAAACTTCCATCCTTACTCATCACATTACCCAAGTACTGTACTGTGCTTATATGAACTCACATTTTCCATTTCCTCATCATCCAACTTTACTGACCACTCAGTGACTTAATTTTTCTAGAAGACAATAACTTTACTCTTTCCTACATTCACCTCTAGATTCCGTTTCTTACATATTTTCCCAAACTCATCACCAAGCCTTGTAATTCCCCTTTATCATCATAAAACAATACAGTATCATCTGCAAACAACAATAAAGGAAGTTTCCATATGCTGCCCTCTCTCATTAGGACTGCTGCAACAGCCGCTGCTCTACCCTGTATCTCTTTTATTACCCCATCCATTCACAGACTAAACAACCATGGAGACATAGCACACCTCTGTTTCAGTCCAACATTCGCACAGAAAAATTGACTCAGTTCACTATCCACACACACTGCAGCTTTAGTACCCTCATATATACTTTTCTCGGCATTCAACAACTTCCCATTTACCGTACTCCATATTTGCTTAATATTTTCCACAGCCCCTGTAGAAAATAATTAGCATTTATCCTTTGCACTTCCAAGCTAGTTTTCTTCTATAAACATACCAGGTATGTCTGCAATGACTTGTTGAAATACTGATATTGTATTAAATTTGTCTAGGATAAATTGTTTAGATTAAGCTGAATCAGTGTTACATAAGTTTTCTTTGACCTTTTTTATTCATTAGCTTTTAACAATCACTGAAATGACTGCCATGATTAAGTGATTTTGGATAGGGGAATCTGGGGGACACTTAACCCTGCCAGAAACCCCGGTTATATGGTTACCACCCAGCGTAGTAAATGGTTTCCTGGGTACAGGAAACCATTTGGCTTGTCACTCAGTGTAGAGCTCATATGGCATCACTCTACATTGAGTGAGTGGATGATCCAGTCGGATAGGTTTATGTGATGCTACAGAACGCGATGAATGTTTTTGGCATATCTGATAGAGCCAGGATTCTGAGGGCTTGAATGATGAATGAATGGAAGCATGGCCCATTGGACTGGGCAAGTTTGGGCTGTCTGGACATTGCTACTCCTCACCCTGCCCTTGGGTGGGAAAGGAGGTCTGGATGATGATGATGATAATGATCTTTTAACATTCATTTTTGTCACATCTCACTTTTATGTTGCCTGAAAAGTCTGCTTTTTCACGGGTCCCCCATGATGGTCAGTTTGGAGGGGGATCATAACTAAATAAACTCAGCAAAACTGTGAAACAATATTCTGCAGCAGGAAACAATGAAACCTGGTGACTCATCAAACAAGTACTACAGGTATATGGTTAGCCCACCAAGTTTTCTGTAATGGTTGCTAGGCAATGGTTTCAATCAGATGCAGTTCTTCCCCTCCTCCTCCTCCCTGGAGATAGGCTGAGTCATGACCACTCCTGAGGTTGGTTACCAGTGGAATTGGAAAATCGAATGATTTACCAACAAATTTGGATGTCGGGATCAAATATACAGCACTAAAATATTTCGAAAAAAAGAGGATATTTTAGGCTTCAAACAGAGATGAGGGTAAGTCAGAAAATTTACCCTAATAAAGTACTGACTATTGAGTAAGATGGCCGCGCACTGACTTCACCCCCCTCACTATACACCTTGGCACGCCCCGCATGTACTGTAAAATAAATTTGGGGACGAATTTTCCTTTATATAAACATCGTTTTTCAGAAGAATTTGTATGTAGCATAATTTAACTAAAATTAAACACTTTCAAGTCATGTAGTTTCATAACTCTGACAAATGAAGCACATAAAAATCAAGTCGAAGTTTCAGTGACAACAACATTACACCGCTGTGTTGTGGTAGCCGTCAGCAGCCAAGGGTCTACGCTCATCATGGTTAGTGCTAGTGTGGAGCTGTTTGTAAGAAAATAGCCTTATCTACTGAACTAGTGTTGACAGTTGGGCATATATATTTAGAGCTATATGAGTAATTGTACATAAACTCATCTCCACCCTCTTTTAATTATACTGTTTCGTATATCAGTTCAACATTTTCCATGACCCAAAGTAACGAGGACAACAGACCACTTCCATGCAAGGTAAAATCACATGGTGGTAACGAGAATTAAGTTAATCAGGTATATCATACCCTGAAAGGGCGTCTGAGAGTAAAATACGATCCGTAATTTGATAATGAAAAAGCACATTTTTAAGGAAACGAAGCTTGGGTTCATTTTCTAGCTGCATTTTACTGAAGGGGCTTTGGCATAATTGAAAGAACAGAGGGTAAATTTGGTAAACGTATGCTTTACTTGAAGGAGTAGAAAAACCTCACAAATTCAATTCATATTCCTTTGTTTGTTTTCAATATTTTTCATTTTTCACTGTGGTAAGTTATTTTTTCTATATATCTATCTATTGCCAGACACCTTAATCCCATAAGGGATGGCCACAAACAAATTGCCTTCATGTCGCCCTGCCCCTGCCATTTCATTGCCCTGCATGCAGCTCACCCCTCCCCCCCTCTCATATACCGGTACCTCTCCACTCCATCCCTCTATCTCATCCTTGGCCTCCCCCCCTCCACCTCAGTCACATACAGTCTCCATGTTAGTCTCCTGCGCTCCGTCCTCTCCACATGTCCAAACCTTGTCAATGTATTTCTCCTAACGCATTCTATCACATCCACACTAGAGCTTTCTCATTTGTCAGGCTGTCTCTCCATGTGACTTCACATGCACCTCCTAAGTAACATATTTCTTCTGCTCTCACTCTTGTGTCCTTCCAACAAAGGTCCAAGTTTCACATCCGTATGTTAGAGTTGATATCGCAATACTGTCATGCAGCAACTTTTTCACTTCCCCGCTTTTGTCACTGGTTTCAAAGAACCGGCAACCTTTCTTGTTGTATGGTACCCTTTCAAGCTTGTCACTCTCCAAATTCCATCCTTACTCGTCACGCTACCTAAGTAGGATACTTGGGGGAAGGATGGCACAGTTAAATGCATTCACATTTTCCATTTCCTTATCATCCAGCCTCACTGTACATCCAGTGACTTCATTTTTCTCGGAGACCATAACTTTACTCTTCCCTATGTTCACCTTTAACCCATGGATTGCGAGCCACAGCTTAGGCTGGGAAGCGCCACATTGCGCACCACAGCTCAGGCTGTGGCCATACATCACAGCTAACTACTCCACCTCTGTGCAAACTTCCACACGGCGTAACGCAAAGATGGACAGAGAGATTTTTTTCATTTTCACAAGATGATGCCCTGGATGTTTATCTTCAAGTTTTTAATAAACATTTCCCCCCCCCCCCACTACACCCTAACACAAACTTACACATGGTGCTGTGCAAAGACAGAGAGAGAGATTTCTTTTTTTCACCAGATGATGACCTGGATGTTTATCTTCAGGTTTGTAATAAATAAAACTATCTATCTATCTATCTATATACCTGGGCTGCTTCCCCCAAGGAAAGGGAGGTAGCCGAGACAGGACAACACACTCCCCATTTACTCATCCTTTCAAACACATTCATTCGCATCTTAGCCCCAAAGGGGAAAACGGACAGATCCTCACTGCACCACACCGCACAAGGGTCAACTGCGCAATGCAATCAGTGACATCCGCAGCAGGGCCCGACAGCAGAGCTGGTTTACCCCTGCCACATCATAACAGACTCATCCCCTTACCCACACCTGACCTGACTAGCTGATCAGACCAAATGCGGGAGAATATCCCCTCAGGGCTGCGTCATCACTTATTCATTCACAATTTCTCTCCATTTATTTCTGTCACGCACAGCGACTCCTCCATGCTCAACAGACATCCCTCTCGCATCCAGTGCTCTCTTCACACTGTCCATCCATCCTGTTCGTGGTCTTCCTCTCAGCCTTACACCTCTCACATCAGATCTAGTTATCTTTTTCACCAATCGCTCATTATCTATTCTCTCCATATGCCCAAACCATCGTAACACCCTCTGCTCAACTCTACCAGCCATCTCCCAAACAACTCCAGTTCTCCTTCGCACTTCATCATTTCGCACTCAATCCATACGCGTCACTCCACACATACTCCTCAGACACCTCATCTCCATTACGTTCAAACTTTTCCTCTCTGCTACACCCATATTCCATGTTTCAGCCCCATATAACGCAGTCAGTACCACAACACCCTCATACAGCCTTCTCTTTACATCCATTCTAAGTGAACGACATCTTAACACTTTTTTCATTCCTCCCAGCACCTTTCCTACTTCATTTATTCTAAACTTCACTTCTGCATCTATTCTTCCATCCACAGCAACATGTGACCCTAGATATTTAAAACACTCTACCAAAACAAAACTAAAAAAAAAAAAAATCATATTTTGTGCACCACAGTGTGGGATAAAAAAAAAAAAAGTAATTGTGCATGCCACGGGTTAAATTCTATTTCTTACACACACTTCCAAACTCATTCACCAAACCTTTCAGTTTCCCTTCATCTTAACAATACAGTATCATCTGCAAACAACAGTACAGGGAGTTTCCAAATGCTGCCCTTTCTCATTAAGGCCACTCCAGCATCCACCATCCTACCTTGTATCTGTTTTATGATCCCTTCCATATACAGATTAAATGACCATGGAGGCATGACATATCCCTGTTTCAGTCCAACATTCAGATAGAAAAATTCACTCAGTTCACTATCCACATGCACTGCAGCCTTAGTACCCTCATACATACTCTTCACAGGATTCAGCAACTTCCCGTGTACTTTACTTCATATATTCTTAATATTTTCCTCTTTCCTTTTTGATCCACCCTGTTATATACTTTCTCCAAATCCATGAAGGCCGAATACATCTTCTTTCCCTTCTCTAAAAACTTTTCCAGTGAAGACCTAAGAATGAATATCAGATAGCCTATATGCAACTTCTTCCCTTCGTAAGACCTCCCTGTTCTTTCCCAACTATATAATTCCTCTGTTATTTCCCTAACTCTGTCAGTAAACATCCTACCAAATACTTTTCCTATTACACAAAGAAGACAAAGGCCCCTATGATCACCACACTCTTCTTTCTCCCCTTTTCCTTTGTTCATTTCATTCATTCATTGCCAGACGCCATGTATCCCAAACGGGGTGGTCAAGGGCTTAGAGTTAATTGTTTTACAGGGAGGGGCACTAATCCTCCACCAACCCCACTTGACACGTAGGGATGCCAACAGCATCTTGTGTTCCCTGGCGGTCACCCATCCAAGTACTAACCAGACCCAGCGTTGCTTTGTACAGGGGAATAATTATACCTGACTTCCAGTCCTCTGGGACTCTGCCTTCCTCCCAGGCCAATCTGCACATCTTCCATATCCATTTTACTACCGGTACTATCTCTCGTCTATGCTTCAGCATTTCACCATACACTTCATCAGTTCGTGGGACTTTCCCCCTTTTGACCATTGCTCCCACTGCTTCCAGCCTACTGATTTCTTCTTCCTCTCTTCTCACTTCCCTCCTTCTCCTAGAATTCCCCAGCTGCATAGACTCGCATTGCTTTCATTCTCTATGTTTAACAGTTCCTGAAAGTGTTCTCTCCATTTGCTCACTTTTTCTCCCTTCTCCACTAGCAAACTACCATTTTTACCTTTCATTCCCCGACTAACTTCTTTATCACCCTGTCTAACTCTCCTTACCTCTTTCCAGAACATTTTCTTACATTTCCTCCACTTTACACTCTGATTTGTTCCAAATTCCTCATCCACTCTCTTCTTACTCTCTTTTATTAATCTTTTCACCTCTTGTCTTCTCTACATCAAACTCTCTTTCCTGTCTCTCAACCTCCTGTATGCCCCTGCCTCCCATCCACATACTATATACTTTCTTCTTTTGCGCCACAACTTCTCTCACCTTTTCATTCCACCATACTGTTCCTTGCAACCCCTTTCGTCTCCTCTTCACCCCACACACCACCTCACATGCTGCACAGATTTCTTCCTTGAATATTTTGCACACACCTTCCACCTCCCCCATCTGCTTCATATCATATTTACCGTACCCCTTTCCTGCTGAAAAATTTTCCCCCACTTTTATCATCACATTCCCTAAGCCAGGGGTCGGCAACCTTTTGAACATGGTGTGTCAATTTATAATTAATGCCAATTTTTTCGCCACTTTGCGTGTCAGGTAAGATTTTTTAACACTGTAGCGACAGTGTTAATTGATTTAGTAAGAAAGGATGTGCCCACCTCTTTCTCTCTCTCTCTGTCTCTCTCTCTCTCTCTCTCTCTTTGCATTTTCAATATTTTCTTTGTTACACTGGATCACGTTGAGTGCCATAGTATAACACTTCACGTGCCAAGTCTGGCACGCGTGCCTAGGGTTGCCGACCCCTGCCCTAAGCTATACCCACAATTGTTTATTTGGGGCATAATGGAAGAATCTTAGTCAATGCACTCAGAGGCTGTGTATGTTTCCCAATTTTCCAAATGGAGCTTAGGTTAAGTTTGGTTAAATTATTAGTTACTGTTAGGAAGAGAGTGAGAATAAGTTGATTACATATAAGTCTGGGGGAAATATCAGCCAGATATACTATTTCCTGGTCATGAGGGCTGATAGGAGATTAGTGAGGGATGTAAAAGTTATAGGGAGCGAGGAGTGAGTGCAGCAGCACAAGCTGTTGATATGTGACATCGTACTCAAGGAGTGGGTGATGAAAATGACCTGTGCACCTAGGAGGAAAATATGGATGTTGAAAAACCAGGCAGTGAGGGATGCCGTCTATGGTGAGATGAGGAGAGTTGTGACTGAACAGCAAGACGTTGACAGAAGTGTTAATGAATACAGTACAGAACCCTCAAGAGGAACCTTTTGAAAGTTACTGATTCAGTATATGGATGGACAAGAGGCCCACCAAGACATAAAGTAACTTGGTGGTGGGGTAAGGGTGTAGAAGCCGCAGTTAAGGAGTAAAGAAGGCTTTTCTGGGAATGGAAGAAGGGTGGCAACAGAGAGGAATACAGTACCTGGGTGCCAAGCTTAGGGCTAGAAAAGATGTTTACAGGGCAAAGTCTGAGTCACAGAGACTTTTACTTGATAACTTAAACCAAGTTGAAAAGGAAGACTGTGACATTTAAGGTGGCATGTTAGATGAAGAGGGAGAATAGGGATATCATAGATCAGCAGTGTGTGAAGAATGATGAAGGAAGGGTAGTGGTGAACAGTGGGGATTTTAAAGACGCATGGAGAGAGCAGTACAGCTGGTTATTGAATGAGAAGTTTGACTGGGACAGTGAAGGTCTGGAGTCAGCAGATCCAGTGTTTAGCCCTTGGCCTTTGTTTGACGCTGCTACTGTGAGCAGAGCAATAGGCAGGATGCAGATGGGGAGGGTAGTGGGTGTGTCTGAGTTGACTGCTGAAATGTTGAAAGCCTCAGGAGATATAGGATTGAAGTCAGTCACTGACCTGATAAATATGATTATATATATGAATGTGTTTTGTGGTAGGAGGGGGCGCTCACCATTCACTCACTCGATGAAGTGCTGCTCTCATGTGTCCACCCTTTTCTCTCCTCCATCCTATCCTTCCATCCTCTTCTGTCTTTCTTTCCTTCATTCTTTCCTCGTCCTTCTGCCTATGGGTGACGTTTGACTCCCTCTTCTGTCTGTCTTACCTTCATTCTTTCCTATTCCTTCTGCCTGTGGGTGACTACACTGAGTGGCAAGCCAAATGGTTTCCTTTACACCAGGAAACCATTTACTATGCTGGATGGTAACATATAACCAAATTTTGGTGCCTGGTGCTTTAATGGGTAATTATGGCACTTCAGTCGGATTGAGCTGGTGAAGGTTTATATCCAAGGGGTGGTTGGGGTTTATTGCTCACTTAATGCCACTCAGAGATGAGTGAGGCTGATCACGCTCATCTTAAATGTCAGGACCAACTTGCCTAGCCCCGGGCTTCAACGCTCTTCATGGGGCAACGTAGGATTGAATGATGGATGGATGGATGGATGAATGTGTTGTCCAAGATGATTGGCTGAAGAGTGTACTTTAATTGTAAATGTGTACAAGGGGAAGGATGATGCCCTGAAAAGAGGAAATTGTAGAGGCATAAAGGATTTAGACCAGAAATGAAGGTAGTAGAGAGAGTTCTAGAAAGTATGAGTAGAGAAAGAGTGAATATTGATGAGATGCAGTTTGAATTTATGCCAGACAAAGGCCTTTTTTGTTGTTCGACAGCCTCAGGAGAAATATATAGGAAAGAAAATGGAACTGTACCTGTACTTTGCTTTTATTGATTTGGAGAAGGCCTTTGACTGAGTCCCTAAAGAGGTGGTGAAGTGGGCATTGAGAAAGCTTGGGATCAAGGGATGACTGGTCAGGGTGGTAATGGCTGTGTACAGTATGTGGATGCTCGCACCCAGGTAGAGGCGAATGGAGATTTGAGTGATGTGTTTTCCATGAATGTTGGTTAGCACCAGGGGGCAGTTGTGAGACCCTTGTTGTATATCATGGTAGCCACATGAAGCTCTGTCATGGGACTTCAGAAATGGACTCCCGTGGAACACGTTGTATGCTGATGATATGGTGTTGATTACAGAGAATGAAAAAGGGACAGAGGAAAGCTTTAGGAAGTGGAGAGATGGTATGGGGCACAAGGGCTTAAGAGTTGCAGGTAAAACAAACGTGATGGTATCTAGGGCTTGTGCCAATACTGTCAAAGAAGAGGGAGAGTGGCCATGTGCAATTTGCTACAAGGGTGTGGGAAGTAATTCCATCTTTCCAGTGTCTGTGATATGTGGGTGCATAGGAGAAGTAGGGGTATTAGTGGTAGACTACGAGATAATGCTGTTTTCATGTGTGTGTTGTGCTGGGGAGAGCAGGTGGAGATTGTCAGGTTTGAAAGGATTGAACTTGCTGGTGAGTCTCTTGAGTGTTTGGAAGAGTTCTGTTATTTGGGAGATGTCATGTGCAGGAGGTGGGGCTGGTGCTAGCTCTGTGGCTAGAGTGAGGAGTGGTTGGAAGAAGCTCAGGGAGCTGTTGCCTCTCCTGACATTGAAAAGGCTCTCCCTCCATGATAAGGGATCTTTATATTCAGCATGTGTTAGGAGGCTATAATGCTGTATGGTAGTGAGACTTGGACAATAAAGGAAGAGGATATTCACAGGCTCAAACGTACAGAAATGACGGTGATTAGGTGGATGTGCAGTGTGTCAGTGAGTGTGAGGCATGGAGGGCTAGGTTTACGAGGGATGAGTTGAGGGGTAGGATGGGTTTGGAGTGTGGTGGTGTTGTGATGAGGAAAGGTAGACTGAGATGGTTTAGGCATGTGGGGAGGATAGGGGATTTTTTTTTTTTTTTTTTTTTTTTTTTTTTTTTTTTTTTTACAACGGAGGAAGGAAAAACAAATGGGGAAAAAAAAAATAATCCATACACCAGATTACTGGTGTCCTCTATTCATAAAATATCTGTAACAGTTAGACTTGAACAGTTGTGGGTTGAAATTTGGAGGAAAACAACTCTGGGGAAGCGAGTTCCAGAGCGATGCAGTTCAGGGAATGAAAGAATTCTGATAGGCAGAAGTTCTGCAATATGGTTGAGTGACATTCCAGTCATGAGCGCTACCAGATGCCCGTGTAGCACGAGGGAAGGCATGGGGAGGTGGCACCATGGACGTGACTTCGTCTGAGCATTTGCCAAAAAAATATCTGTAAAATAATGCAAGGGAGGGATGATAATTGGGTGCAGAAAGTGAGAAGTCATAATGGTTGGGGTAGGGTTGTGAGAGGCAGATTGAAAAAGACCTGGGATGGGCTGATTGAATGTAACTTCAGGGATAAGGGACTGAATAGGGAAGCTGCCAGAGATTGAGCAACATGGAGAGCTGGCATTAGGTGACCAAGGCTGGCACGTTGGAACCTTCAAAAACAAATGAACGAACGAGTTAAGCAAGGTTAGGTTAAGTTCGTTAAACACTCAGGTTAGGACAGTCCCTTCTGCCATTATGCTGATGAATCAAACAAGAGTGTTCACAGAGGAACAGCTAAAAACAGCCGATAACAGATTTACCAGAAACGTTTGTTTACTCTCCCAGAAATAATAAAAAAAATCTAACAGACTATTAGGAAGAAGAACTGATTTGTTAAGGTGCTTCCACCGTTAAAAGTAATGCGTATGTTTACTGTAAATTTTTATATATGTTAGACTGCAGAACTTCCAGTGGCCATTGTAGTTTTTTAGCGCTTTTCTGTAGCCCTCTAGTTTGAGCCCATACCATAATTAATGCACTTATTTTGGAGGTGTCCCATAGTTTTATGGGTAACTTAATCTTCAAGGAAACTCAAACCACCATCACACAGAGACCTGTGGATGTCCAAATTTGCTGCTGCATGAGTTTTGAGGACAACTAAGCATGGAATGCCATCAGATCCATTTGTGGACTTCCACACTCGCTGTCGCTGTCCAAAACTCTGTACTGGTAGTCTTCTTTACAGAGTTTTTCCCTAGTTGTAGTCAAGTAGCATGCATCGTCTGCTTTTTTGAACTCCCCAGTGCCTTCCTTCTCCTTTGTTTTCTAGCAGAGGCTTCTTCCTCTTCTTGCAGGGTGAGGACTGCAATACCCATTGCAAAAGTCATTAGCAGGTTCACATCCATTACTGTTGTTAATACTGTACTATAAACACCTAGTCACAAGGGAGTCGGGACAAGTGACTACGTTGTGTCCAACCAAGTGAGGTGAACTCTATGAGGAAGAAGGTGGTTTTGTTGAAGAACACCATGTGATAGGGAATGCTATTTTAGGATGATCATTCTCTTCTGAACTTTGCACACGGTGTCCCTGTGTAATAGCGGCTTCAGGATAACCTGTTACATATTACAAGAAATTTATACCTACCTTGGAATTGATTCAGTAACCTTGAAATGGTGTACAGAAATGCTTTTACATGTAGGAAGAGGATCCATCAATAAATAAGTAAATATGATAATTATTAAATTCAAGACAGTATTATAGGTTACCGTAATTGCATATGAGTATGGGGAAAATAGTAGCCAGATTGACTATTTCGTGCTTAACAGGGCTGATAAGAGTTTGGTGAGGGATGTTAAAGTTATAGGGAGTGAAGAGTTTGTGCAGCAACAAATTACAGGCATACCATGATATCTGGTGGTGTTGACTAAAAAACTACAATGGCCTCTGGAAGTTTTGCGGTCTAACATATATAAAAATTTACAGTAAGCATACGCATTACTTTTAACGGTGGAAGCACCTTACCAAATCAGTTCTTCTTCCTAATAGTCTGTTAGATTTAGGAGTGTTTGGACAGCGAGTTGCTGGACATCAAAGCAGTTTTCCCTATAAGATACCGAAGAAAAGCCAGAGATGCATTCCAGGCCCAAACCCAAACTCTCATATACTATACCTTACTTAGCCAATAGAGACTGACACAGAAACACTAAAGGTAATATTACCATCCTCATAAACAGTCCTGTTGCTAAAAGATGGGACATCAGACCACATACAAACTTGGCAATTTATTGATGACAAAAAAAATATATATATGTATGATTGTGGGCCAGGCAGGCAGCCCACTAAGTGGAGGTGGGGGGATGGAGACATCCCTGGCAGCGCTGAGTGTGGCAGGGGATGAAGGAGGGCCAGAGGGAGAAGTGAGGGAATGGACGGAAGATGGGGAGAGCCGTGTGCATCACCACATATGCGTTCAGACGCACTTGTTTCAGACCTAGGTAGCGGCGACAAGCGACTTGACAGCTGTTCAGATTGTGAGAATGTTCCCCACTTTCTTTTGTTCGGAGTAATGAGTGATCGGTTACTGGGGCGTCAGATATCGGGGTATGCCTGTACTGATATATGACATGGTGCTTAAAGAGTGGTTGCTGAAGAAGACCTATTCACCTAGGAGGAAAGTGTGGAAGTTGAAAAACCAAGCAGTAACAGATGCCTTTAGTATTGAGATGAGTAGAGTTGTGGGTGAACAGAGCAGTGTTGACAGAAGTTTTAATACAGAGCTCTCAAGAACCATCTCTTGGGACTTACTGATTCATTGTGTAAATAGACAAGGGGCCCTCCAAGACACAGAACATATTCGGTGAGATGAGGGTGTAGAAGCCACAGTTAAAGAGAAAAGGCTTTTCTTGAAATGAAAAAAGGATGGTAACAGAGAGAAATACTTGGCTGCCAAGTGGAAAGCTAGGAAAACAGTATGCAGGGCAAAATCTGAGTCTCAGAGGCGTTTACTGGATAAACTAAATTGTACTGAATGGAAGAGTATGGTATTTATGGTGGCAAGTCAGATGAAGAGGGATATCATCGGAGAGCAATGTGTGAAGAAGGATGAAGGAAGGGTGTGGTGGACAGTGAAGATATTAAAGTTGCCAGGAAAAAGCATTATAACTGGTTGTTGAATGAGGGGTTTAACAGGAGGAGGGAAGGTTTGGAGTCAGCAGATCCAGTGGTTGGGACCATTGCCTTTGCTGAACGTGTGGCCAGAACAGTAGGTACAAGGCAGTTGGGAAAGGTGGCAGGTGTGTCTGGGTTGACTGCTATAATGATGAAGACCTCAGGAGATAAAGGAGTGGGTTTCATCACTAATTTGATTAATTTGATTACTGTATATATGAGTGTGTTGGCCCAGGTGACTGGCTGCAGAGTGCGATTGTAAATGTGTACACGGGGAAAGGTGATACCCTGGAAAGAGGAAATTACAGAGGCATAAAGCATTTGGGCTAGATAATGAAGGTAATGAGAGAGTCCTGAAAGGTATGATTAGGGAAAGAGTGAGCACTGATGAGATGTAGTTTGGAACTATGCCAGGCAGAGGCCCCACTGATGCCTTATTCATTGTCTGACAGCTTTAGGTAAAATATACAGTATAGGAAAGCAAAGGGAGCTGTACTTTAATTTTGCTGATTTAGAGAAGGACTTTGACAGTTTCTAGGGAGATGGTGAAGTGGGCAGTGAGAGAGCTTGGGATCAAGGAGTGGTTGGTTAGTGGTTATGGCTGATTTTTGTGAATGTTGGCATGTATCAGGGATCAATCTGACACCCCTTATTGTTTGCCATGGTGCATGAAGCTCTCTCACATGCTTTTAGAAATGGACTCCCGTGGGTGATGCTGTAAGCTGATGACCTGGTGTTGATTGCAGAGAATGAAAGGGAAGTGGATGAAAGATTTAGGGAGTGGAGAGACAGAATGGGGCATAAGGGTTTGAAAGTAATTGCAGATAAAACAAAAGTGATGATAACTAGGACAGGTGTCAGTACTTTCAGAGCAGACGAGTGTGCCTATGTGTGGTTTGCCACATGGGTGTTGGAAGTAACTCCATCCTGTGCATTGTTTGTGATAAGTGGGTGCATAAAAGATATAGTGGTATTAGAGGTAGACTTCAGGATAATGTTGATTCCCTGTGTGCAGTGTGTTGAGAGGAACATGTAGAGAATGTCAGACCTGAAAGTATTAATCTTGCCAGTGAGTGTTTTGAGTGTGTAGAGGAGTTTTGGGGACATGTTATGTGCTGGAGGTGGGGCTGGAGCTAGCTCTGTGGGTAGGGTAAGGAGTGGTTGGAGGAAGTTCAGGAAGTTGTTACTCCTGACATTGAGAGGGCTCTCTGTCTGTGCTAAGGGATCCTTGTGTGCAGCATGTGCAAGGAGTGTATTGCTGTATGGTAGTGAGATTGGGGTGGTAAAGGAAGAGGATATTTGTTAGCTAAAACTAGAGAAACAACAATTATTAGATTGGTGTGTAGTGCGTCCTTGAATGCGAGACCTTGACGGGGCTGGGATTACGATTGAAGAGTTGAGAGGAAGGATGGAACTAGAGTGTATTGATGTTGTGATGAGGAGGGGTAGATTGAGGTGGTTTGGGCATGTTCAAAGGATAGAGGGTGACAGATGGGTAAGGAAGATGAGAAGTGTGAATGTCTGGGGTAGGATTGTGAGAGGCAGACCAAAAAGACCTGGGATGAAGTCATAGAATATGACCTCAGGGATAAGGGACTGAATAGGGAGGCTGCTAGAGATTGAGCAGTGTGGAGAGCTATCATTAGGTGACCAAGGCCGATTCATGCAAGCACGTTGGAGCCCTTTATAAATGTTACGAGGTTAGGTTAGGTTGGGATAAGTTAGATTATCATAAAATGGATTAGATTAGGATAGAAACATAAATAGGTTGGGTTAAGTTGTGAAAAATAAAGGTAAGTTTGGATAAATCAGCAATGGCAAAGGTAGTAGTAGTAATAGTTGTTCCCTAGGCAGTCTGGCTGAACAGCCCCGAGTTCCTTAGGAAGGCCATGGCCGAGACCGGGCTTTCCCACAGAGCTCTCTAAGAGTGTATGTTGTGTTGTTGGCGTAGGTGATTGTGAGCAATGCAGTCTTCCATAATGTGCTTAATAGTATGGGGTGCTGTGTTGCATCCTGGACAGGCATCAGCAATGGAGTCATCCAGCCTCTTCTGGTAGCTTAAGAGGGCTGAATGGTGCTCACATCTCAGCCTGGCCAGGTGGACCCTGTCCTCATGAGGAAGATAGGATTCAGAAGGGTGGATGTCAGGAGGCCGTGCATGCGGCTGTGTGTTGTCTTTAAGTGACTGAATGGAGCAGCGAGTGATCTGAGTGTGGATATGCTTCTGGAAGCTGGTCTGAGGTGGGCGAAGGGGGAGAGATGACAGTATTTGTGTATGGTATTGTGTGCTGGGTGTTGTTTTGATGTTCCTTGGTGTGGGTGGATGTGCTGCCATGTACTGTAGTGGATGTTGTAGGTTTGTGGAGGCTGCAGCAAGAAACTGGGCGCCTCTCATGTCTAGGTGATCCTTTGACTTTGAGGACTTTGGTTTCTTGATGTAGGTAGTCTGTGGGTGTAGTAGCTGTGCAGCCTGTGATTATTTTTAGGGCCTTGTTCTGTATGGTCTGTAGAGTGTTGTAGTGTGTTTTGGTCAGGTTAGAGGCCCAGGCAGGGCTTGCATAATTCATCACTGAACATATGTATTGTTTGTATACTGTGGTGGTGGTTTCTTTGTTGTGTCCAAATGTTGTATGGGCAAGTGACCTCAAAGCATTGAGTCTTGGTGTTATTTTATTTTTAATGTTTGTGATGTGTTGTTTAAATGACATTGATGTATTGTATGTTACGCCAAGGATTTTGTGTGTGTGTGTGGTAGGGGAGTGTTGTTTATGGTGAGGTGTGGGATGTGACTGTGTTCTGCTGTCCAGTTTGTGAGAACAGTCACTGTAGATTTGGCTGGGGCTATTTTGAGCCTGTTTGTGGTGAACCATTCTTGTAGTGTGTTGAGGTAAGGTTGAATGATGTGTGCAGCTATGTTTGCATTTTGGTGCGTACATGTAAGTGTTATATCATCTGCGTAGGATGCTATGTGTATCTGTGGTGTGTGGGGTGTGGGTATGTCGTGCATGTATAGATTAAAGAGTGTAAGGGACAAAACAGATCCTTGGGGGATGCCGTTTGTGAAGTTTCTGATGTTAGAAGACTGACTGACAAATGTTACATGTGCACATCTGCCTGCTAAGTAGTTTGCCAGCCATCTTTTTGTGTTATTGTGCGTGTTTGTGTTGAGTATTTTGTGTGTGAGTTTGTGGCGGGGGATGGCATCAAAAGCTTTGCTAATGTCTAGTGTGACTATGGTCATACCATTCTAAAGTGGTGGTTTGGGTGGGGCACCAACCTCTGTACAGTGTTGCCACGTGTTCCATACTCGCTATGTGAACGGCTCTGATATATATATGTAATAGGCATCACAATAAGATAAACACACAAGAATATAATGGTAATGTGTGTATTATAATATATGAAAGAACAGTAAACTTATTTATATGTCAATAAAGAAACGTGGCATAATTATTTAACAGTGTTGGGTCTGGTTAGTACTTGGATGGGTGACCGCCTGGGAACACCAGATGCTGTTGGCATCCCTACGTGTCAAGTGGGGTTGGTGGAGGATTAGTGCCCCTCCCTGTAAAACAATTAACTCTTAAGCCCTTGACCACCCCGTTTGGGATACATGGCGTCTGGCAATGGATGGATGGATGGGTTGCTTAAAAAAAAAGTAGTCACTTTTATTGGCTGTTACTGTATTTCTGGGGTGGGTAATAATGTCACAATTATGATTATAAGATAATGTGCAGGAATATAAGAAAAAATATGCCAATTTCTTAGTAAAAAAAATATATACATTAAAACCCTCGTGAGCGGCAACACTCACACACACCCAGCCCGACCTGGCCAGAGCTTCCTCTATCTCTTTCCTTTGTGTCCTTGACTCAGACAGGATGGCAGCTCAGCCAGCTCACTACTCACATCTACAAGACTTTTACCTCCTGGGTGGTGTGGAAATAAAGTCAAATTTACAATATGTACATTACGGTATAACATAAAAGAAAATAACCAAAATGTATCCTAAAATACCACAGACGAGAGAGAGAGAGAAAGGGGGAGGGAAGGCAGACCAGGGGCAGTGTTGAGTGCAACTGAGTGAGAGATGGAGGAAGGGAGGGAACAAAGGAGGAAGAGAGTGATTGAATGAAAACAAATAATGGCGCCACAACAACGAGGTCATCTGGCGCCATATGTAAAACAATAATATTTTTAAACATAATTAGATAAAATAAAAACAAAATAAAGAAATGAAAGCACAAGTTTATGTCACTCATAAAAGAAACAAAATTCCCAAGGGTGAAGCACATCTCCCCCAGGAGAGAGAGAGAGAGAGAGAGAGAGAGAGAAAGAGAGAAGGCAGGCAAGGGGCAGTGTTGAGTGCATTATCAAGCTGAGGGAAAGATGAAGGGAGGGAAGGAAGGAGGGCGAGAATTATTGAATGAAAAGAAATCAAGGTGCCTCAACACCGAGGTCGTCTGGTGCCATATGTAAAACAATAATATAATAAAAAACAAAATAAAGAAATGAAAGCACAAGTTTATAAGACACGTAAAAGAAACAAAATTCCCTAGGGTGATGCACATCTACCCCCAGGAGAGAGAGAGAGGCATCGCGAGTATGGAAAACGTGGCAACACTGTACAGAGGTTGGTGCCCCACCCAAACCGCCACTTTAGAATGGTATGACCATAGGAGTGCTCTGTGTGGTGGCCTAGTTGAATTCATGCCATCGAAAACTCTCTGTGTAAGGTCTGTAAGAAGGGTGTTTGTGGAGTGTAGTGGCCTAAAGCCATGTTGTGACTGGGCTAGGGGAATGTGAGGTGTGACTAGTTGTAGTATCAGTCGTTCAGTGGCTTTAGAGGGGGTGCAGAGGAGTGGGATGGGGCGATGTCAGGAGGGTAACGTGGGGTCTTTGTTGGGTTTAGGGATAGTGATGATATTGCCATGCTTCCAGATGTTGGGTATTATGTTGTGTGAGTAGCTGTAGTTTGATATGTTGGTGAGTGCTTGTATGCCTTGTGGACCTAGGTGTTTAAGGTGAATGTTGCTTATGTTGTCTGGTCCACAGGCAGATGAGTGCTTGAGGTTGTTAATGATGTGCTTCCTCTGGTTGTAAGTGAAAGGTGCGTAGTCTGGGTCTGTGGGGAACTGTCTCTTATGTCGGATGAGACGTCGGTCTTCGGGATGGGGGATTAGATGGCTGACTTGTGAAAAGTGATTGATGAGAGTGTTTGCATGTTGTTTGTTTGAGGGTATGGTGTCTATTGTTGTGATGGCAGCATGTGATTGTATGGTGTTGCTGTTGAAAAGTGTGATGCTGTTTAGTGTTTTGTAGAGTTTGCTGATGTTTGTTTAGTGGTCAAGTGTTTGGAGGTAATTTTTCCAGTTTAGTGTTTGCTGTTCTGATATTTTATTGTTTATCTGAGTGTTGAGTTCTTGTATTTGTTGTATGGTGTCTTGTGTATGGGGTGTTGGGGAGTGTCGCAGTGTGTCCCGTTGTCTGATGAGGCCTTGAATTTCTGGTGTGAAGTTGGGGTTGTATCTTTTTCTGTTGCCTTTAGGGATGTGTTTTTTGTCTGCATTTTATATGATTGTATTGAAAGTGTGCACAGCGGTGTTGATGTTTGTGATGGGAGTACTGTTTAGTGTTTCGAAATGTTGTTCTGTTTCAGTTACAAAGGCCTCCCAGTTGGCTCTCTTATAATTAGTGTATGTGTGTTTGTGGCCAGCTGGGGTGATTCTGGTTTTGGTAGTGATGATGATTGGGAGGTGATCAGAACCTAGGGTTTTGACCACTCTCCATGATGTAGTGAGGGCGAGGTTTGGGGAGCAGAAGGTGATGTCTGGAGATGATGGGAGGAAGAGGGCTTGGTGTGGGATATGGGTATGTTGGTCTAGACTGTTTAGTATGAAAAGATGATCTGTCTGGGATTGTAGTACCAGCCCTCTGTCTGTGTCAGGGTTGTTGACATGCCAGGCCGACGACTTGGCGTTGAAATCACCACCCAGGATGATGTTGGGTATGTTAGTGATGTGGTGTATCTGTGGAGAGTAATTGTGTGGTACTGTGGGGGACGATTGGGGGGGAATGTATGTGTTAGCGATTGTTATGTGTGATTTGTTACCAGTGCGTATTTTAATTGACTGTATTTCTGTTGTGGTGTCGTGGGGGAAGAAGTGACTTTGTGTGTGCACTGGTAACTGCAAAGTTGATGGATTTGTTTACCAGGGTGATGAGTCCACCGCCACCACCGTTGGCCCGGTTTTGTCGAATGGTGGTGAAGTTATGAAATGTTGGTGTTTTCTGTGCTCTGTGTAGTTTTGTTTCTTGTAAGATGGCATTGTGTATGTTCTGTTGTTTGATGAATTGTGTGAGTTCATGTATTTTGGTGTCTACGCCATCTATGTTTAACCCCTAAAACGCGGCTGTGTACGGCCAATCCCCCCGCTGTGGCAGGGTTGTAGCGGGGTCTGAGTACCTGTGGGAAAATATTTGCCAAAAATCATAGATTAACCCTAGAGCATTAAAATTTTTATGGCATATAGTACTTACATTCAGCTTTCTCCTGAGCCAATGTTGAGCCTTTGTTGACTACCGAAGGACTTGTGAAGACTTGCAAAGTTGGGTAACAAAGTCTTCACTCTCACACCTCCAGAAACCCGGTTTTCTTTCTACCACAGCCTCAATCTGTCACAGTACACTTTATACAACAACGTACAGGTTGTTTGGAATCCGTATTTGTAAATAAGCACTGAAAATAAGGCTAAAATGAACGGAGCGCACGGCCGACATGCAGCGCGGTGGCAATCTTCCCGTCACTATTGTCACATTTGCCTTTTCTCGGCAAAAAACACGTATACTACATTTTTTTCCATCATAGGACTTCGCAAACGTTTGCCTGTCACTATTATGGCCATAAAAATCACTGTCACTGCCAGTATTGTGGATTGGGACTGAGGAAGACCACCGCGGTGCGAGTTTATTCAGCCTTACGGCAGGCACTTTATTCTCGCTCCTGTTGGCCACTCGCACTTCATTTCTATCGCTCACTTTCACTGTATCTGTTCTTTTTTTTGCCTTATTCATCAGTGTCACTGTCCAGTGTTATAAAAATAATATTTTCTACACAACAAACTGTCACTGTCAGAACATAGAATAGGAAAATATGCTTTCATCTTCTTACACTGGAGTGACTGTCACTCGCAATACTTATATTATTACTATGTACAATTATTTACACCAAAAAACACTGTCACTGTCAGTGCTTTTACAAGTACATACACTAATTTACACTCATCAGGCTGTCACTGTCAGCACGTAAAAGAAAACTAAACAATATTATCACTGTCACTCTCAGTATTATTTCAAAGAATCTTACCCTTATTTTCAAAATCTACTTAGGCTGTGGTAGTCAAAGAAACACGGGTAAGCACAGAGGGGAACTTTGCACTCTTTGCACTGCAAGGAGGTGCGCCTAAAGGTTCTGTCCTGCCTGGTAGTGTGGCTGCACACATGACACCTCCTCAGTGCTTTCCCCCTCTTTGCAGTGGCTGGCAGTGGCTCCAGGCGGTGTTGCTGAAGGTAGGCCATACACTGTAGGCGGTCTGGAGGTGTGTGAGGGTGGCGTTTGGGACCTGTTGAAAGAACCTGGCTGTAACGCTGAAGCAGCTGGTAGACACAAGTCTTGGAAAATCGTCTGAGAGAGTAGTTGGCTGGCTTCCTGTTCTTGATTTTATACAGGATGAAGGCGTTCAACATGCACATATCAATCAAGTGCAAGAACACCTTCCTGTACCAACGACGATTTTTCCTCAGGCAGTCAATCTCTCCAATCATCATATCAGACTTGTCCACCAGCCGCATATTGACGTTATAGTCAATGACAGCATCAGGCTTCATCACAGGCTCGCCAGTCCTTCTGTCGACCTTCCCTGTTGCCAGCATTTCCCCCTTGTGTACTGTGGTGAGCATGTTCACGACTCTCTTATCATGCCACCTGATCGCAAGCAACTTGTCAGATTTCTTCAGGTGCACGTCTCCCCGCTTTGACTTTTCAGCCTCGGGGAAGGCAGGGTAATGTGCCCTTTTGCTTCTGACAGTGCCACAGGAGCCGACGCCGTGTTCAGAAAGGTACTTGGCGAGTTTAGGAGCGGTATAGTAATTGTCTGTATACAGGACATGATTCTCGCCAAAGTACTTTTCCAAAAGCACTTTCACCACAGAACCAGAGAATCCAAGGGGGTCAGTCTTATCCAAATCGACATTGCTGGCGGTGTAAATGACGAAGTCTAGGATGAACCCCGTCTTGCAGTCGCACAGCACGAAAAACTTGATTCCAAAGCGGTGCCGTTTGCTTGAAATGTACTGGACAAACCGAAGACGGCCCCTGAACAAAACCAAGGACTCGTCAATCACGACTTTCTTGAAAGGGCGCAGGAACCTCGTAAACTTATCCTTGATCATGTTCAGGTTTCCCCTCACTTTCCATAATGGGTCAGTTTGGGAAGGCTCATCATTGTTCGCGAAGTGAAGGTAAGTCATCAGCTGCCTAAAACGATCGCGGCTCATGTATTTATTGAAAATGGGTGTTGGGCACAGCTCGTCGGAAGTCCAGTATTCTTCTAGCTTGTGTTTCCAGTTGTGGGGCATTAGCAACATCAATCCAATAAATACAAAAAGTTCTCGGATCGTAAGAGGCACCCATGCTGCCATCCGCGACGTGGATGGCGTGGCCGCCTCACCTTCTCCTTCGCGAACTGGAGCACATTGCCCCTCGTACCTGTTTGTCTCGGTACAGATGTGCTCCATAACCTCGTCGTCAAGGAAGGCCAACAGGTAGTCAAGGCATTCACCATCCTCGTCGACAGGGAAGTCAGCCTGAAGTACACACCCACTGTCGTCAAAGGGCAGATCCTCCGGCACAAAATCTGATCCCTCTGACCACACGAAGGCATCCAGCGTTCCCTGCCTAGGCTGGGAGGTGCTTGGGGCGGCGGGGGGTGAGGCAGGTCGTGTGGGAGTGGGTGAGGCAGGCGGTGCGACAGTATGTGAGGCTGAGGCTATCCCAGGTCGTGTTGGTGTTGTGGTGGTGGTGGTGGTGGGGACATTATCACTGGGCTCAAGGTCACTCGCGGTGGCGTGACTGCCGAGTTGCCTAGTGCGAGTTTCCTTACTACGAGCTAGCCTTATACTAGGGGACAAAGTTTTTGCTCTACCAACACGAACACTAGGCCTACGGAAACCTCTAGAACGTAATGTTGCACGTCTACTTCCCTTTCGAGGTGGTGAAGGCGACTCTGACGACTCAGGAGACAGGGCAGCAGAGGAGGAGGATGAGAGAATAGGGCTGGGAGTATGTGGCGGGCTGGCGGTGGCGTGACGTGGCGTAGGGGACAATGGCGGTGAGCTGGGGTCACCGCTCCTTTTCCTTTTTGCCCCCTTCCCATACTCAAGGCCCCTTCTCACAGGAGCCTTCCCTGCTGAGGTGCTAGGCACTGACACACTCTCTTCAGGCACAGAAACAATCACTTCTGGCCCGGACTCTGCACTGGATTGTGTGTCAGACTCAGCCAGGCTCGACCACACACCGACGTCACTGCCATAGTCCATTGAGTCTTTCATAAGTTCAGAGGCTATTGCAGAGTCACTTAGGCCCTTAGTAGTTCCTGGTAAGGTTTTGAAGGGGGTTGAGGTAACAAAACCCTTTTTCGGAGGGCTAGAAGGCACAGACTCGGAAGAGCTCGAGTTGGACATGGTGTCACCGTGGAAGATTCGCGTGGACTGACGCTATTCTGGGGCAAACCGCGCGAAAAAATGACAGTGTGACAACTGGGGAAACAGGCGTTTCCCAGTAGCAAAAAGTGCTTGCGAGATGACGGCGCAGATTGACACGTATCAGCCGTCCGCGCGTTGCCATATCGCACGACGAGGGAGGGCCGCGCATCGGTGCGTCTGTGGGTAAAAAAAATGATACTTGGCAACAACTGAGGTCAGTAGTACAAAGGTCAAGTGTGCTAAACGTAGCTCACGGGTGGCGGGACTGATAGACAATAGCAGCTGGAGCCTGCTTGCCCGCGGTTATTCAAAATTAACTCAAATCGCAAACGCAACGATCCGCCGTTCTGCCCTTTGGGCCGACCGTCGCAAATGCGATGATCCGCGTTTTAGGGGTTAACTGAAGGATGTTTATGTTGTGTGTGCGATGTGTGTTGGCTGCTGCAGCACGGAGGGGAGGTGGTTTGGGTGGAGGGGAATGGGTAGGAGGAGGTTATGATGGAGGTAAGGGTTGAGGTGGATTAGGATGGGTTGGAATGGGAGGAGTTGGGGGACTGGATGGTGTGGGAAGGGCCAGTGGGTTTGGCTGTGGAGGTGTGAAGGAAGTAGGAGTAGGATTGGAAGGGGGGTTGATGGGTGGGGGGAAGGAGCATAAGGAGCAGGTCCAGGTGTTTGTGTAATGTTTTCTGGATGCAAGTGTTGTGCAGGTGTAATGGGTCCAGTTCTTGGAGGAGTTGCACTGAACTGAACCCTTTGTCTGTCGGCTTGATGTGATAGGTTTTGAGTATGTTGGACATATGTATTTTTTGGTGGGTCCTGGATTGCCAAACATGGCATTCTAAGATGCTGTTTGTCTGTCTTTGGCACACACAAGATATGTCAGTCTCATCAGTGCTTCAGTGTTGTGGGAGATTTTTTTTTTTTTTTTTTTTTTTTTTTACAACAGAGGAAGGAAAAACAAATGAATAAATAAAAAACAAATCCATGCACCAGATTACTGGTGTCCGCAGTTCATAAAATATCTGTAACAGTTAGACTTGAACAGCATTGGGTTGAAGTCTGGAGGGAAACAACTCTGGGGAAGCGAGTTCCAGAGAGCTGTCAGTTCGGGGAATGAAAGAATTCTGATAGGCAGAAGTTCTGCAGTATGGCTGAGTGACATTCCAGTCATGAGCGCTGCCAGCTGCCCGTGTAGCACGAGGGAAGGCATGGAGAGGTGGCACCATGGACGCAACTTCGACTGAGCATTTGCTGTAGAAATATCTGTAAAATAACGCAAGGGAGGCAACATTCCTTCTTACTTGTAGGGGAGGTAGTTTATTAGTAATAGCAGGATTATTAATAATTCTGACAGCCTTGTTCTGAATTTCGTCTACTTGTTTTAATGCAACCTCTCCACATCCGCTCCACAAGGGTGAGCAGTATTCAAGTTGTGAGCGCACATGACTCTTATAAATGATAACCAACTCCTCGTCAGTGAAGAAGTTACGGACTCTGTACAATAATCCAAGTTTCTTTGGGGCGGTTTTAGCAAGTGATCTGACATGAGAGGTCCAGCTGAGGGCATTGTTAAGTGAGACGCTGAGAATTTCAGTACTTTTGGAAATGGGAATATTTGTAGCATTGAAGGTAACATACAATTCTGGCAATATCTGCCTATTAGTAAATTGTATATATTTAGTTTTACTAGCATTAAATGAGACATGATTGTTTTGTCCTCATTCACTGATCGTGGATAAATCTTGATTTAAAGAGATGGCTGCACTGAGGTGAGAGTTAGAGATATCGGACTTTGCAAATGAATGTCTGAGTGTGAATGAACTATGAAGTGTTGAGTCATCTGCATATGAATGGATGGGATTGTGGGTGACAGATAAGAGGTCATTAATATGAACGAGGAACAGGGTTGGTGCCAGAACTGATCCCTGCGGCACGCTGGCGTTAACTGAGTGGAAAGTGGAATGTACATCATCTACTTTTACTCTTATTTTTCTATTGCTGAGATATGAGGAAATCAAAGGAACAAAAGAGTTTAGTCCATAGCAAGGGAGTTTGGACAACAGGGAATGGTGCCACACTTTGTCGAAAGCTTTATAAATATCCAGGGCTACTGCATGAGTTTCACCATGTAGATCAACTGATTGATGGATGGTATGAGTTAGGAGATTGAGTATGTCAATGGTGGATCTTTCTTGGCGAAAACCATATTGTCTATCGCTAATTAAGTTGTTGGAATCAAGATGTTTAACTATGTGTTTATTAATTACAGTTTCAAAAACCTTACCAAGAGAAGATGTGACAGCTATTGGTCTGTAGTTAGAGGGGTCAGAGGAACTTCCTTTCTTTGAAATTGGGTGGATATTGGCTTTTTTCCACGAATTAGGGAATGAAGAAGTACATATGCATAGTCTGAATAATTTTGCAAGAACAGAGGCAAGTTCTGGGGAACTCTTTTTCAAGACAATTGGTGGAATTCCATCTGGGCCTGGAGCTTTGTTGGTTGGTAAATTGTCTAGGATGGATTTCACATACCTTGTCTGTATTTTAAGTGGAACAATGTCAGGAGAGGCAAGTTCTAGTGCTGGAACATTCTGGCTTGCTTCCTCTACGGTAGAATTTCTGGCAAATGTACTGGCAAAGATATCTGCTTTCCCACGTGGGTCATTAGTAATGTTGCCATCTGGAGATTTTAGTGGGGGAATAGATGATGACTTGTTAAAGTTATTATTGAAAGAATTGAGAGTTGACCAGAATATTCTGTTGTCATTAGGGTTGTTAAGTAGTTTTGATGCATGGTTTGAAGGAAGTTTGATTTAGCAAGATTTATTACAGCTTTTGCCTGGTTTCTAGCAATTTTAAATTGAGAGAGTGATTCAGATGTTTTTGATTTCAAGTAATAGTTATATGCTGAAGACTTTTGGGCTGTTGCTCTGGCACAGTTGCTATCAAACCATTTTGGAGACCGCCTTTTAAGTGCTCTTCATCACTTAGAAATAAAAAACATCAGAATGTGAAAACACACATGGAAAATACTCAAAAAAATTCAATGAAAGGCTTTGGTAAAGAAAAAAAAAAGTACAAAATTGGTTGAATCTGTGTCTCCTTGATGATTACCATATGATGTCATCCAAACAAAGGCCTGTTCTTCCATGACACTTCTGTGCGACCATCATCCACTCACTTGATGTGGTGCTGCCTACTTCTTCTTTCACCTTTATCACTCTTTTTCTATGTCTCTCCTCTCTCTTCCTATTTCTCCAACCATTCCTGTCACTTTTTATTATTATTCTTTCCATTTCAGATGGCTTTACATTGAGTGACAAGCCAAATGGGTTTCCTGTAAGCCAGGAAACCATTTAGCTACAACACTGGGTGGTAACCAAATAACCATCCCACACATGTTCCCTACTTGCCAACAAGTGAGTTGGCGGAGGGTTAGTTCCCCTCCCTGTAAAACAACTAACTCAAAGACAAATGACCATCCATTATGGGACTGTGGTGTCTGGCTATAGATAGATTGAAGAATGGAGATAAAGCACATATAAATAACACATGAAAGCAGCTGGCATTCCCCACCAGATTCACTGCATCCTGGTCAGATATGGTGCAGCTCAGCAGTCTTCTTTTAAACTTTTAATCTGACCAATGGGGTGGGCAGGGCCTCATTACAGGATTTACTGTGGCTTTTTGCTTGTTGAGTTGTTGCATTGGCCACTTGTGAGTTTTGGGCTGCTAGGAAGTTGAAAATATTAACACAGTATCAGTATAGATCATATACAGAGTCATATAGGTACATAGCTTTTAGTAATATTGACATATCAAGTACAGGCCCTCCCCTACTTATGAACCGGTTATGTTCCAGGAAACTGCTCGTAAGTTGAATTTTCGGTAGTCAAGAAATGCATTTAATACACCTAACCAACCTGACATCATAGCCTAGCCAAGCCTACTAAGCCTTTTAAACCTGCTTAGAACACTTACATTAGCCTACAGTTGGGCAAAATCATTAATGCAAAGCCTATTTTATAATAAAGTGTTGAATATATCATGTAATTCCATGTAATTTATTAATATTTTACTGAAGGTGCACAATCATAAGTGTGAAAATATATAAGTTGACCGTTTATAAGTAAGGGAGAACCTGTACTGTACTGTGCTTGCTGAACACTGTTATGCTTTGAGTTAGCCTTAAATAAGGAACAGTTTTTCAAACACTGAAAAGATATACCATACAGTCTTTGCTATTGTACGTTCATTATGGTTGTCATAACGTGACATTGTTCAGTATGTAAAAATTGTGTTCACATGATGCTTTTCTATTTTAAATGTGATTTGTGCAAATATCACAAAAATTACTATTTTTGATTGGTGGTAGTTGGGGCTCTCATCATTCACTCACTCGATGTAGTGTCTGTCCTTTTCTCTCTTCTGTCCATCCCCATATGTCTTTCCTCCATTATCTCCTCTTCCTTCTGCCGATGGGTGACTTTACACTCTTTCTTTCTTTCATTCTTTCCTCTTCCTTCTGCTTATGGGTGACTACACTGAGCGACAAGCCAAATGGTGCCCTGTACTCCAGGAAACCAGTTCCTACGCCGGGTGATAACCATATAACCAAATTATGGCATCTGGTGGTCTAGTGGGTAATTAAGGTGCTGCAATCGTATTGAGCCTGTGTAGGTTTATATCCAAGGGGTGGTTGGGGTTTATTGCTCATGTAATGCCATTCAGGGATGAGTGAGGCTGGTCACTCTCATCATAAATGAGAGGACCAACTTGCCTAGCCTCAGGCTTCTATGCTCCTCTTGGGGCAACATAGAACTGGATGATGGATGGATGGTTCAACGTCTATGTAGTCCAGAACTTGTAAGTGATCATTTACAAGGTCTGCTTTGAATTCAGTTCAGTGTAACAGGTGCTCGCCAATTCTTGCGCTTGTTATTCAGATTAGTTCAGAATTGATTTTGATTAGAAATGAATTGCTCAGATTCAGGTTTGGTTAAGTTTGGCAAAGTTAGGTTAATGCCAAAAATGCTGTTATAATTAATTTTTGTATATTTCGCTCATTGAAAAAAAGGAAGGGGTTGGTTATAAATGCATGGTTTATCCTTTTTTGTCAAAATAATTTGTGCAACTCGACCATCTTTTCCGTCAGAAGTAATCAATTTTGCCATTTTCTCCCCTCAGAAATTGTCATATCCCACTGGGCCCCTTATTTTTGATGGAAATTGAGGGGTTACATTATCATTAAAACTGACAGTTTCTGGTGGAAGTGAAGGTTATATTTGAATAAATCAGAAAAAGGAAAAACAATAGATTTATTGCCAAGTCTAGTATGCTGTATGGGCTGAAGTAAGAAAATTACCTGTTTTTCTGTGCACACTTTGGTACTGGGTGTTTGAATCATTGTCTCCAGATGTTTGCAGTAGCCTTCCTTATAGTTTTAGGATATAATTTTAATTTCTTTTTATATGACATGCATTCAGTTAATAGTTTTATAACATATATACTGTATGTATGTATGTATATATATATATATATATATATATATATATATATATATATATATATACTGTATATCCATCCATTATCCAATCCTACATTGCCCCATGAGGAGCGTAGGAGCCCAGGGTTAGGCAGTCGGTCCCGACATTTAAGATTGAGAGTGACCAGCCTTACTCATCCCTGAGTGGCATTACATGAGCAATCAACCCCAACCACCTCTTGGATATAAACCTTCACCGACTCAAGCGCAATAATTACCCACTAAACCACCAGGTGCCAAAATTTGGTTATATGGTTACCACCCAGCATAGTAAATGGTTTCCTGGTGTACAGGCAAACATTTGGCTTGTCACTCAGTGTAGAGTCACCCACAGGCAGAATGAAGGAAAGAAAGACAGAAAAGGGAGTATAAAGTTACCCAAAGGCAGAAGGACAAGGAAAGAATGAAGGAAAGGAAGACAGAAGAGAATGGACGGAAAAGACACCCGACAGCAGCACTACATCGAGTGAGTGGATGGTGAGCGCCCCCACCTACCACAATATATATATATATATATATATATATATATATATATATATATATATATATATTTGTATATATATATATATATATATATATATATATATATATATATGTATATATATATATATATATATATATATATATATATATATATATATATATATATAATCTAGAAGAGAAATCTTTTTTGTCACATGTTTAGTTAGTGTCCTTCATTTTAATTTGTTTTCTTTGCAGTTTCGAAACCAGTATGATAATGATGTGACAGTCTGGTCACCTCAAGGTCGCCTCCACCAGGTGAGTATTTTCATTCTGTTCTTTCTGGTAATTGAAAGCCAAAGCATTAGGTGACAATATCCACCCAGTCTGAACTTGTTTTTATCCAAAATCCACTTTGCCTAATTTGAATTGGCGTACGACTTCCGCGTCTAGTTTAAGTGAGTAAAGTCTGGATGCAGTCCTGCTCACCCACGGGATTGCAGGCTAATGAATAATAGCTTGAAATCGCAAACCTGGTGTTTAATACTGTATACTGCAGTGAATATGAGTATTCTTGCATATAAGTTGACAAAAATGTCATGAGATACAAGAGTAGTTAGGGAAGTGCATATGCATGCTCCATCCAGGGAACTAAGAGATGCAAGGCCTTGTAAACAGTGGCATGATGTGGAGTTGCCACTTTTAAAACAGTACTGTATATTTCAGTACAATTTTTACTACAGTATAAAAAGTGAAGTGGAGCCTACTGTGGTGCCCAGTTAACTGGGTGGAGAGATGTGAATGTGGTGTCCATCCAGGAACCAAACCTCCACACTATATCCCACCTCTCACTGTGGTGAGGTGCTGAACAGGATGGTCTGACTGCCTGCGGTTGATGGGTCTGCTTGGTCAGACAGATTGGGATTAATCGACATTAATACCAAAATCACAATTTTTCACAACACGAATGATTCTTTGTAACTTCTTTGAGAGTTGTGGCTCTTTATCAGCAACAACAAATGTTTAAAGAGGATTTGCAGTCCCTTTCTCTACCCATTTTAGTTACTGATTGCAGCATAGCATATGCTTTCTCTTCAATTTCCAGGAGATTATTCAGTTCCTAAGTGATTCAGAAAATTTTAAGGGTTACACTCTGTTTTATTGCAGTTAGTGATATACTTCACAGTTCATTCACACATGAATACCCATTAAAAGTGTAACATCTTTAACCCACAACTCAGTACAGCAGTCTTCATATATCAAGATTTTAGTTCACTAAATGGAGACAAAATAACATTGTCTCATTGAATGCTAGGAAAGCCAAATATATACAGTTTACCAGTAGACAGGTATATCTGATTACCTTCAATGCTCTTAATATTCCAGTCTCTAAAAGTATTGAAATTCTTGATGATTCACTTAACAGTGCCCCCAGGTGGACCTTTCATGTAAGATCACTGGCTAAAGTTTAACTGCTTCAAAGAAACTTAGATTATTGTACAGAATTCGTAACTTCTTCACTGCAGAGCAGTTAGCTACAGTTTACAAGAATCCTGTGCGCATTCATCTGGACTATTGCTCATGCTCACCCTTGTGAAGTGGATGTTAAGAGGTTGCACTAAAACAACTGGACAAAATTCAGAACAAAGCTGTAAGAATTATTAGTAGTTACAAATGAAGTACCTCCCATACAAGTAAGAAAGAATGTTGCCTCCCTTGCATTATTTTACAGATATAGTTACGGCAAATGTTCGTATGAAGTTGCATCCACTGTGCCACCTCTCCATGCCTTCCCCTGTGCAACACAGGCATCTGTTAACACTGATGACTGGACTGTCACATGTCGTATTGCAGAACTTCTGCCTATCAGAATTCGTTTATTGTCCAAACTGCATCTATTTGGAACTCACTTCCCCAGAATTGCTTCTCTCTAAACTTCAACTTGCTGCAGGTCAAGTCCTCTTGTTACAGATTCTTTATGAATGGAGGATACCTGTAATCCAGTGTATGGATTATTTTTTTAAATTTGTTTTTCCTGTAAGCCAAGAAACCATTTACAGTGCTGGGTGGTAACCATATAACCAAACCATACGTGCTCCATACCTGTCAACAAGTGGGTTGGTGGAGGGTTAGTGCCCCTCCCTGTAAAACAAATAACTCGTAGTCAATGGCCACCCCTTACGGGATTATGGCGTCTGGCAATTGATTGATTGATTTTCCTTCCTCTGCTTATTTTTTTTTCTCTCTCTCTCTCTCTCTGTACTGTGTAGTAGTCCAGCATTTATCCAGATGCATGGTATCCGGATGTGTTCATTTTCTGGATGCTGGACCTTGGCTCTATTTACTTGCTATTATCTAGATGTAAAAGTCCTGCGAACTTTGGCTGGCCAGCCAACATGTTCAAACATTCTGTATCGTGGCTGCTGGGTTCGAGCTGTGAGCGGGAAGCAGTCCATAACCCACAACCAGAGGTAAAATGTCCGTCCGCCCCTGTACTGAATGGTCAAAGTCGTATGCTGGTCCAGTCACTCCCAATGAACCTCTAGCACCTGAGTAATACAATTGTAACCTGGAAGCGGTGTCAGAAAGTCCATACGCATCCCCACCGAATGTCCAATGTCGGACGGCCACGGGGCTAAGTCTTTCCCAACTGCCACCATCATTGAACACAGGCTACAAGCCACGAGTTGCTGTACGTGTTCGGTGACAGCGGCCTCCACCTCTCTACCGAACATTGAAAGCCCCGGTCACCATGAGTTGTGTTTCCACATGACCACTCAGCGTCTAACAGACTGCAAGCCACGAGTAAATGTACGGTGAAAGTTCCTGTCCACCTGTTAACAGAAGAGGGATAATCCTGCCCACAGCCTCGTTTCTTCTCCCCTCCTGTCCCTCCTTCATACCTCCTTGGCTCCCCCTCAGTCCCTACCCTCCTCTTTGGTGGTAACATAGACTCATGAGTTTTCAAATTTTTTTGCAGTTTATTTGACTACTCTTGGTTGTATTGAAATTCTGCAAAACCCACAAGAAAACTCATGAAATTCTGCATCTGGACATATGTTTAACTCTTGGAAGGTGCTGGCAAAATTTTGCACTAGGATGGTGGGAAGTTATATGAAGAGAAGTTTTACTCCTGAACACTTTATTCTCACTTCATTTCTGTACTTTTACTTATCAGTTTTGTGTGTCTTTATCAGTTTGTCTTATAGTATAAACACCAGCAAAGATGATGGTGTACATTTATACCAGTATAACCAATTTCCGGTGGCATATTTGGCCTTGGAATTTTTTTTTGAGCCCTGGGAGCACTCACTCGTCACAGATAACTGATTTTCAAACTGTTTTCAGTTTTTATGTGGATTTTTGTTGGTCATGCATTGTTTTCTTGATGTTTAGCATTAATCTGATTTTCAAACTGTCTTCATTTTTTTTTTCTTTGTGGATTTTTGTTGGTTATGCAGTTTTATTGATGTTTAGCATTAATATAGATAATCCTATGTGTGTTTTGATATCTCAATATGGCAGAATGACCGGAAAACAGTGCCAAAATTAGGAGGGGTATTGTACGTACAGTACAGTACAGTAATGTATAGGTCGGATGTTTTTTGGCTTTCATTTTGTTTTTTAATGGTTTTCTTGTGTTTAGCATTATTTTGGATATTCCTATGTGTGTTTTGATGTCTAGATATGGCAGATTGACCTGAAAGCAGTGCCAAAATTAGGAGGGGTACTGTACATACAATGGTGTATAGGTAGGGTGTTTTTTGGTTTTCAGTGTTTTTTTTGCATAGTTTTCTTGGCGTTGTAAATTTTTTGGGATAATCCTGTGTATGTATTGATGTCAAAATATGGCAGAATGACTGGAAAACACTGCCAGAATAAGGAGGGGTTCTGTACATACAGTAGTGTATAGGTTGGGTTCGTTTTGTTTCGTTTTTAAAGGCTCCAACATGCTTGCATGTGTCGGCCTTGGTCACCTAATGGCGGCTCTCCATGCTGCACGATCCATTGCAGCCTCCCTGTTCAGTCCCTTAACCCTAATGTCACACTTAATGACCACGTCCCATGTCTTTCTCGGTCTACCCCTCGTAACCCCACCCCCAGTGTTAACACTTCTCACCTTCCTCACCCAATTATCATCCCCCATCCTCTCCACATGTCCACCACATGTCCAAACCATCTCAATCTACCTCTTCTCATCACAACACCAATACACTCCAGTCCCATCCTACCTCTCAACTCTTCCATCGTAAACCCAGCCCCTCCAGGCCTTGGATGCAGGGATGCACTGCATATCCACCTAATCATTGTCATTTCTGTACGTCTGAGCTGGCGAATATCTTCCTCCTTCACTGCCCAAGTCTCACTACCGTACAGCATTACACTCCTAACACATCTATCTATCTATCTATTGCCAGACGCCTCAATCCCGTTTGGGGTGGCCACAAACAAATCGCCTCCAAGTCGCCCTGTCCCCCGCCATTTCACTCCCCTGCTCCCAACTCACACCCCCCTCTCTCATATACCTCTCCACCCCATCTCTCCATCTCATCCTCGGCCTCCCCCTCCCTCTTTCCCCCTCCACCTCACTCACATACACTCTCTTCGTCAGTCTTTCACCCTCCATCCTCTCCACATGGCCAAACCACCTCAGTGTGTTCCTCATAACGCTTCCTATCACATCCACATCAACACCACAACGCTCCTTTATATCCTCATTCGTCAGCCTGTCTCTCCATGTGACTCCACAGGCTTCTCTTAAATAACTCATTTCCACGGCTCTCACTCTTGACTTGTGTCCTTCCAACAACGTCCAAGCTTCACTTCCGTACGTTAGAGTTGGTATCACAATACTGTCACGTAGTAACTTTTTCACTTCCATGCTCACTTCCCTGTTTCTTATCACTGCTTTCAAAGAACCAGCAACCTTTCTTCCCTGCTGTACCCTTTCAAGCACTTCACCCTCCAAACCTCCATCCTTACTCATCACACTACCCAAGTACTTAAACGTACTCACATTTTCCAATTCCTCACCATCCAACCTCGCTGTACATTCACTGACTTCACCTCTCTCAAAGACCATCACTTTACTCTTCCCTACATTCACCTTTAGATTCCGTTTCTTACACACTCTCTCAAACTCATCCACCAAGCCTTGCAGCTCCCCTTCGTCTTCACTCAAGAACACGGTATCATCTGCAAACAACAGTACAGGGAGTTTCCAAACACTATCCTCTCTCACCAGGGCCACTCCAACATCCACTACCCTACCTTGTACCTCTTTTATTACCCCATCCATGTACAGATTGAACAACCATGGAGACATGACACATCCCTGTTTCAACCCAACTTTCAAAGAGAAAAATTCACTTAGTTCACCATCCACATGCACTGCAGCCTTCGCACCATCGTACATACTCTTCACAGCATTCAACAACTTCCCATCTATTCCATATATTCTTAACACTTTCCACAATCCTTGTCTATCCACCCTGTCATATGCTTTCTCCAAATCCATGAAAGCTGCATACAACTTCTTTCCCTTCTCTAGAAACTTTTCCACTAAAGATCTGAGAATGAATATCTGATCTACACAACCTCTTCCCTTCCTAAAGCCTCCCTGTTCTTCTCCAACTAATTTCTCTGTTCTTTCTCTAACTCTGTCAATAAGTATCCTACCATGCACTTTTCCTATTATACTAAGAAGACAAATGCCCCTATGATTACCACACACTTCTTTTTCCCCTTTTCCTTTGTACAAGGGAATAATTATACCTGACTTCCAATCCTCCGGGACTCTACCTTCCTCCCAGGCCAATTTGCACATCTTCCACATCCATTCTACTACTATCTCTCCCCCATGCTTCAGCATTTCACCACACACTCCATCAATTCCTGGGGCTTTCCCTGATTTAACTTTCTTCATTGCTTCCACAACTTCTATCCTACTGATTTCTTCCTGTCTTCTCACCTCCCTCCTTCTCCCAGCCATTCCCCAGCCACTTATACTTGCATTACTTCCATCCTCCACGTTCAACAATTCCTTAAAGTGTTCTCTCCATCTGCTCACTTTTTCTCCCTTCTCCACTAGTAATCTACCATTTTTATCTTTCACTCCCCTGCTAACTTCACTTCCACCCTGTCTTACTCTTTTCACCTCTTTCCAGAACATTTTCTTACAGTCCCTCCACTTTACACTCAAATTCCTTCCAAATTCCTCATCCACTCTCTTCTTACTCTCTCTTACTAATTTTTTCACCTCTCTCTTTCTTTCTACATATAACTCTCTCTTCCGCCTCTCAACTTCTTCCACGTCCCTATTTCTCATCCATTCATTGTATGCTTTCTTCTTTTGTGCCACAGCCCGTTTCACCTCTTCAGTCCACCACGCTGTTCCTTGCACCCCCCTCCGTCTTCTCTTCCTTCCACACACCACATCACATGCTACACATATTTCTTCTGTAAATATTCTACACACACCTTCCACGTCCCCCATCTGCTCCAACTCATATTTGCCCAATCGTTCCTCCACTTCTCTCTTATACTCTGCCTTTTTCTCATCCTCTTGTAACCTTTCCACTCTCCTTGCAACTACTCCTTCCTCTCGTCATTCCCTTCTTCTTTTCCTCCATCTTACTTGAACTTTAACTCTGGCCACCACCAAGTAGTGGTCAGAAAGTCCATTCCCCCAACCTCTATAAACTCTTGCATCCAATATACATCTTCGCACACATGCTGCATACAAAGACCCCTTAGCACGTAGGGTGTTTTTTAGTTTTCGTTGTTTTTTCTGCATGGTTTTCTTGGTGTTTAGCATTACTTTGGATATTCCTTTGTGTGTTTCGATATCTAAATATGCCTAAATGACCAAAAAACATTGCCAAATTAAGCATACAGTAGGTACTGTACAAATTAGTTAGGTAAAGGTTGGATGTTGGGTATAGGTAGGGTCTGGGTATGGTAGGGGAATGGTGTTCATTATCCAGATGTTGCCACTACCTGGATGTGCTTTTGGTTCTTCTGTATTATGTCTGGATAAATGAGGGATTACTGGATGTATAGATATATATCATCATCATCATCATCATCATCATCTGGACCTCCTTTCCCACCCAAGTGCAGGGTGAGGAGTAGCAATGTCCAGACAGCCCCAAATTGCCCAATCCAATGGGCCACGCTTCCATTCACTCATCATTCAAGCCCCCGGAATCCTGGCTCTATTGGATACACCAAAAACATTCACCACGTTCTGTAGCTTCACATAATCGTATCTGACTGAGTCAAGCCAGACACTACCACGTTGAAAAGGGATGCCAAAAATCCCTGAGCATGCACTTCTCCTCACAAAATTCATCCAGCCAGCTCGATCTCCTGTCAGTTCCCTAGCCTTACCAACATCCAAACCTCTCTTCCTCACACATTCATCCACCATATCTCTCCACCTTCTCTTTGGTGTACCTCGCCTCCTCCATCCTTTGAATTCGCTCAGATATACCTTCTTCACCACTCTATTGTTATCCATTCTCTCCACATGACCATACCATCTCAGTACACTCTCTTCATTTCTGGTGTCCACCAACTTACTCACTCCGCATCTTTCATGAATCACATTATATCGTATCCTATCCACCCTCTGTACTCCACATACATTCCTCAGCAGTCCCATCTCCACTGCTCTTACTCTGGACTTTTCATTTTCATGCCACACCTTAGTCTCACATCCATATGTTAAAGTTGGCACTAACACTCCTTCATGTAAGCCTCGTGCAGCTGCAACACTCGAGCCTCTGTTTCTTATCAAGGCCTTCATTGCACCAGCTACTTTTCTTCCTTGTGTACTCTACTTTCAACTTCTTTTGCACATTTTCCTCTCTTTTCTATCACTGTACCGAGGTATTTGAACTCTCTCACCAATTCCAGTCTCTCGCCATTCACTGTTACATTGCACTGGGAGTCACCTTCTCTCTAATAACCATCACTTTATTCTTTTCTACATTTACTGTCAAGGAACGACGCTTACAGACATCAGCAAAATTCTGCACTAGCCTACCAAGTTCTTGTCTGGTACTTGCAAGCAGTACTACATCATCAGCATACAACAAGTTTGAGATATTCCATCCATCACCATTCATTACCAGTGCCATCTCTCTCTCCATTACTGGTGTTTTCACTTCTCTTATCACCCCATCCATATGTACATTGAACAGCTATGTGGACATCACACAACCTTGTCGCATGCCCACACTGATTGTAAACCATTCACTTAGATGCCCATTAACCCTGACACATGCTTCACTACCATCATAAAAACTCTTGACGGCACCTAGCAGCTTACCCTCTACACCGTACATGTGCAAAACTTTCCACAATCCTTCCCTGTCCACTTTGTCATATGCTTTTTCCAGATCCATGAATGCCATAATCACCTTATGGTCCTTCTCACAAGCCTTCTCTACTATCTGTCTCACTGCAAATATTTGGTCCATACATCCTCTGCCACTCCTAAAGCCACCCTGTTCATCACTTACTAGGACTTCTGATATCTCTCTTACTTTCTGTATAATAATTCTTCCATATACCTTCCCTACCACACTCAGTAAGCTTATGTCACGATAATTCTTGCACTCACTTCGTTCACTTTTGTTTTTGTACAGGGGTACAATCACAGCCTTTTTCCACTTTGTAGGCACAGTTTCACTCATCCATGCCTTCTTACATATCTCCAACAAGCACTTCATTCCATTCTCTCCACTACATTTAAGCATCTCTGCATACACCTCATTAACTCCAGCTGCTTTCCCATTTTTCAGTTGCTTCACAGCACTCTCTCTCTCTCTCTCTCTATTATATATATATATATATATATATATATATATATATATATACACAGTAATCCCTGTACTTTCCGGACGCCCCACTTACCGGACATTGGGGGTCTGAACCTTCAGATCCCAAAAATGGCCAAAAAAAGAAAAAAATCCCCCCCAAAAAACAATTTTTTTCCCTCCTGTAATTTGAAATTGCCTTGCAGTGCCGAACAGCTGTTTACACCATGGCCCCTTCACCCCTTCCTTCCTCCCCCCTCCCCCCTTCCCTGTCAGGGTTGCCATTTGGTATTTTTCATTACCAAATGTGGGCCAATTTGGTAATGAAAAATTCGTTTGGTAATGAATCAGAATAATGCATTACCAAATGGATTTTCCACATGTATGAGGATACACAGGATGGAGATGGTGGATTGTCTGCTCTCTCTGATTAATGTGCTAGCCTACATAGCGTGAAAATAATCATCATGTTGTTAATTATAAGGAGAGTGATTACATGTATTTCCACTTGTATATATAATTAGTGAAGAATAAATGCTAGCTTTATGAATTTGGTAATGAATATTGAGGAGTTTGGTAATGTAGCTGTTGCGATCTGGCAAATCTGTTTCCCTGTCACCAACGCCTCCAACAGTTACTGCTTAACTTCGATCGCGACTGGATGCTTATCGCAGTGGATGCCACACGTGCTCGTTTCTTTGTAAATAAACAGTGAATAAACTGCAATACCTTGCCAGGAGACCACACGGGAATTTACAGTGTTGTGCAGTGTTAAGAAATTAGAATTTTGAGTGCAAAGGATTAACTGTAGAGTGCAAACTGGCGGTTGAAACTGGTGTGGTGCAATTAACAATGTGCAGTGTTAAACAGTTATAACTCACAGTGCAAAGAATTACTGTAAGTGCAGGACAACACTGGATTGCTGTACGTGCTTCAAGAGCATTTGCACCACTGCCAAAGTCTTTAGAAGGCAGCCACAGACGTGCTGTAAGTACCCTGGCTGAGGTACAGTCACTTCTAATTCCTCATTCTTTGGTTCCTTTTCATTTATTTCATGCTTTATGTCCATTGTTGGTGTGAATAGGTTCTTAAATAGGTTTAAATAGGTGCTATGCATGTCCAGTAGGGAGTTATTTAGGTGGCTTTCAAAGTTAGGCTGGGTTAGGGTCCTTAAGTACCAGTCCAGCAGGCAGGTGCCCACTTTCCAGATGGGACCACTTTCTGGACATGCCTTTGGTTCTATTACATTGGATAGTGGAGGAATTACTGTATATATATATATATATATATATATAAAGTCCAATAAAGCCAGAAGCAGTCTGGACTGCCTGACCACTTCAGCTATGTTCACCACAATAAGGTAAATAAAAAACCAAGAAGGTAAATAAAAAACATGTTTTTCAGTGTACAGTACAGCATTATTATATATATGCCATCTGATTAATGTAGTGAAGTTATAACACAGTACAGTACTACAGTGGTAGTCGAAACAGTTTAAAAACTGTTCATGCTATGTGGACTAATGTCTGGTATATCGGAAAAGGTCCGGATTAGCAGAGGGAAGTCCAGATGTTCCCTTTATTGGAATTTTGCATTTTTTGGAATGGTTTGGGCCCCAAGTAGTCCGTTATAGTGGGGTCTTATATAGTATATAGGGTCTTACATAGTGTATATATATATATATATATATATATATATATGGATAAAGAGTATATATATAAGTAATGTTCCCAATATCCGACGTAATAGAGCCAAAGGCATGTCCAGAAATTGGGCCCCTACCTCCTGGATTGGTTCTTATGGACCCTAACCCAGCCTAACTCAGAAAAACACCAACATAACTCCCTACCGGACATGCATAGCACCTATTTAAGACCCTATTCACATCAATAATGGACATAAAGCATGAAATAAATGAAAAGGAACCTGAGAACGAGGAATAAGAAATGAGTGTGGAAAATACTATATTTAGCAGTGTACAGGGTACTTACAGCACATCTGTGGCCACCTCCTCTAAGGCTTTGGCAGTGGTGAAAATGCTCTTGAAGCACATACAGTAATCCAGTGTTGTGCTTCACTTAGTTCTTTGCGCTGTGAGTTATAATTGTTTAACGCTGCACATTCTGTTCTTAATTGTGCCATGCCAGTTTCAACTGCCAATTTGCACTTCATACTTTTCCTTTGCTCTGCAAATTCTAATTTCTTAACACTGCAAAACACTGTAAATTCCCATGTGGTCTAGTGGTGAGGTATTGTAGTTTATTCACTGTTTATTCACAAAAATGAGAACGAGCGGCATCCGTTGCGATGAGCATCTACTCACGATGCTAGTTAGGCGGTAACTGGGGAGGGAGGAAGGGGAGAAGGGCCCGTACATAAACACAGCTGTTCGGCACCGCACTCCAATTTCAAATTACGGGTGGGAAAAAAATTCGTATTTTTTATATATTTTTTGTTTTTTGGTCATTTTTCGGTTCCGAAGGCCCAGGCTCAAAATGTCCGGGAATTGGGGAACCGGATATTACAGAGTTTACTGTACATATATATACTGTATGTGTGTGTGTATATATATATATATATATATATATATATAAGTAGAACTTCTTTAGTCCGGACCCCTTTAATCCGGACTTCTGTTAATCCGGACAAAATTTAAAAATAATAAGCTCCAAAAATATGTTGTAAGTACTTCTAAAGGCATTTTCAGTATCGGCGCGGAAAGCGATCGTCATTTGTTTAGTCTCGGATCACGCTAGATCGCTACATGGGCGCCTGTTTAAACACACGCTAGCATTCGTTCCATCAACTGGTTCACCAACCATTTATATTTTTACGCTGTATTTCAAAAGTTAATCCTCCTTACTATGCCCCTTAATGCAAGTGTAGCTTCTGTAATGAATAAAGGTGTTAAAGGAGGAGTTTGCTTACACATAAATGGGTCAGAATATTCTGCAGTGTTTAGTGATTACTGCAGGTTATTTTTTGTACTTAAATGTGCTTTACTTGTACATCAAACATTAGCTTCTTGCCCATATGGGCGTTATCAATATGCCAAAGATGACAATGTATTTTTTGCCTACATAGGTTTTATTTTTATTCCAAATATTAGTTAATTAATTAATTTATTTTTTTGCCTACACGGGTCTTAGTCACTTACTACAATTTAAAATGTAGGCTAGTTTCTTGTCATGGCCTTACCTGTAAATTATGCAATACAAAACTATCTTACATGATTAGTTTTGTTATTTTAGTACCGGTATCCTTTCATCTTTTGCAGTTACGTAGGGTTGACATATGCCACATATGTTAATAATTAACAAACATACCATATGTAGATAGAGTTTGTATGAACTGAAGATTACCCTGATGGTCCGGACAATCTGCTAATTCGGACAACCCTTCCCCCCATATAGTCCGGATGAGAGAGGTTCTACTGTATACACACACACACACACACACATATACATTGAAAGTCCTCTCATTTGGCATCTTCAGGACCAAGCAGGTGCCAAAAGAGCAGAAACTGCCGGATGACTGGGAAAACGCGCCAAAAAAGCTTTTAGCAATCATGGTTGGTCACCCCAATGCAATCACAGTGTCTAGCAAGTATTATTAGTCAACCCTAAGCACTAAATTGGCTTTCTGTTTCTTAATGTTGTATATAGTGGAAGAGCTCACACCAAAATCTTCCTTTATCTTCTTCCTATGAATGCCCCGCCTCCAATTTTTTTAGTAATTCGGTCTCCTTGGTAATAGTCGCACCTTATGGGTTCGTTTTTTTGCAACACCAGTAGGCTTTTCACTAGTAGAAGCCATAGCACAACATGAGAACGAGAGGATGACCATAAAATGGCATGACAAAGTTTCTAAACGATCGTAAGGTCTCGCTCACATAGCCAGACACTTACAAGTCATGATGGCTGACGACGCATGCAGGGTTGGCAAGCAGAAATCTTCAAAAGCGCTAAGCTCAACTTTAAAATACGCTACGCTATAAGCTAACTATTCAAACTTTCATGCTAAATTGAACTTCAAAATGCACTAAATATAGAAGAAAATCTTATATTTATTGGTGCAAAATTATTATGAAAAGTGCTAGATCTAGCGCCAACAGCACCAAATTGGCCTATTGGCCCAGCATATGTGCCGGAGGAGCAGAGAAGTTTCGTAAGGGGACTACAGTATTTATGAAAACTGCCAAAAGACCGGATATACCGTAAGACCAGATGCCAAATGAGAGGACTTTTACTATATATACAGTACCCTCGCGTCCAACACGCGTTTGTCCAGCACGATTCGCTTCCAGCACGGAGAGCAAAAAATTAGTACGATTTAATACAATTTAATTACTGTAACATGGGTGCATTAGCATAACACGCACGGAGCTCCGAGAAGTGAGCGAAATCTGCAGAGTTCGCCTCTAGCACGATCACCCCCGGTCCAACACAGTCATACTGGACGTTCCTGTGATGCTGACAGCCAATCAAAACTTCTGATCAAGTTGCCTCCCCCACCCGCTATCGTAACGTGATCGTAATGTCACCCAATCAAAAATGCTTCTGCTCTCACGTGATGCTTTGTTTAAATTTCTCCCGCCACACTGCCACTCAGTCGCATAATTCGCATTGGAAGTTGCTTTTTTCTCGCCGCATTTTCTGCCCTTGCTACTGCATTTTATCCTGCTCACGATGCCTAGGAAGCCTTCTGAGAACCCCAAGAAGCGGCAGCACCTCCCTCAGGCCACCAAGCTAGAAATCATCGAGAGGAAGAAGAAAAGGGAGAGGAAAGTGGACATCGCCAAGGCCTACGAAGTGAATGAAGCCAGCGTGAGGACCATAATAAAAAACCAAGACAAGATCCTGGCAGCAGTGAAGGCTTACGGAATGCTAGGACAGGCAGAAGCAGGACTTTTCATGGATGTGGATGAGGATAGTGTTTCTGAGTGTGATTTCACAGGATTTATGAGGGAGGTTGAGGAGGAGCACAGCCATTACCCGCTAGTGACACCAGCAGCCATCCTCCGGGGACCCAGTAGGACTACCTACAGCCTTGGATACCACCTTCCATTCCCAGCAAGCCCACCAACACTATCCTAAAAGGTTAGTTATCATTCATAGTACAGCACCGTTTATTATAATTACAGTAGTACCAATATATGTAAAGGTATATGGTAGGTATTTAGGGTGAATTTTCCTAGGGTTGCTGACAGAATTCATTTTTCCCCATAAGCTCTGTTGTTTGTCCAACACGTTTCTGGTCCAACACGGGACCTGAGCATGACAATATTACCGTGTTGGACGCGAGGGTACTGTATATGTATATATATACAGGTATATATATATATATATACAGTAATCCCTCCAATATCCGATGTAATAGAGCCATAGGCAGGTCCGGATATTGGGCCCCAGCTTATGGACTTGTACTTATGGACCCTAACTCAGAGAAACACCTATACAACTCCCTTTGGACATGCATAGCACCTATTTAAGACCCAAATCACACCAATAAGGCACATAAATGACTGAAATAAATGCAAAAGAAGCATAAAATGAGAGTTTAGAATAGGTTCATACAATATTAAACATTCTGGTGACTGGCTCCTGGACTGGTACTTATGGACCCTAACCTAGCCTGACTCAGAAAAACACCTTCCTACTGCACATGCATAGCTCCTAACACCCTATTCACACCAATAAAGGACATTAAAGAGTGAATTGAGGTAAGTATAGTATGGAAAAAAGTACAGTATGAAACATTCTGCCTACTTACAGCAAGTCCATGGCCACCTCGATGAATAACTGCCTCCTCTCGGACTCTGACAGTAAGAAGGAGATCCTGAAGCACTTCCAGTCATGAAGTCTTGCACTGAACTTAGTCAGTTGCACTCAGAAGTCCGTTCTCTTCACAGTGCGCACTCACTCTTGTCTAACTAATGCTTCATTGTAACTTACTAAGTGTTGCACTCTGCACTTTTCCCATTCTTCTAATAATTTTCTAAAGCAAAAACAAACAAGTCTATTTACGTTAAATTTTGTTCCAAATTAGTCTTTTCTCTCACAACTGTAAATCCTTAACACAACACTGCACAACACTGTAAATTCCCGTGTGGTCTAGTGGAGAAGTTCTTGCTGTTTATTCACTGGCAGGTGACCTAGGGGTGCGTCGCTGGGTCGTGGTGATGGCGTACCCACTGCAGACGACTCTGAAGACAGCCGCAAACTCACGTCGAGCGGTGACTCCACCGTGGCCGATGTGTTGGGCTGTGGCTCGGAGCGTGAGGCCCTGTCTTGGGGAGGCAACGGAGTGGAGCCAGGGCTGGGCACAGCGGGGGTCATGGGCCTGAAAAAACTGTCAATGGTTGATTGATGCAATGACCGACGATTCTGACGATTGATGATGCGCTGCCTGAAAGCACGCACTTCCTCCACGAGTCCCAAGGGCCCCATCTCCCTGTCGCAGTCCGGGTGTTCCAGGTAGTCTAGGACGAACTCTAGATGTTCCCGGAGTGCGCTCAGCTTGGGGATGGCTGAAGTAGTGTCCCGCTGAGAGGAGTCTGCATCATCGTCGCCTTCCTCGTCGGAATCTTCAAGCTCGGTACTGACACCTGCAACTGAAGACGCGATCTCGATATCAGACAATGTCTGATACCCAGGATCGCCCTCGTCGTCATCCAACCACTCACGAACATCGTCCGCATGAACATCGTCGCCGTGCGTACGTAGCCGTGCATGGAAGTCATCCACATCAAACCCTAGAAAATCGTACTCCACATCTGTTCCGAGAAGCAGACGAGACCAACCATTTCCCAGAGTCTTCACAGGGACTTCCTTCCATGCACTAGCCCAGTTGTACAGTGCAGACTTGATGTTGTAGCAGCGAAGGTTTTCCAAAGTCTGCTGGCCTCGTGTCTCCCGTCCCTCCCTGCGCTCATCCTCGAGAACAACCATTACCTCGTCCAGGAACTTCCTTCGGCATAGGCGCTTTGTTGCCACGATCACTCCTTGGTCTATTGGTTGGATGAGAGCAGTCATATTAGGTGGCATAAACATGCACCTAATCCGGCCATTCTCAGCCACCAAGTCCTTGTCGCACGGGTGGGCAGGTGCATTGTCGAGGAGAAGGAGGTTCTTTACCTGGTTGCGCGGGATTCCCAGTGTCTTCGTCTGGTAATTGATGACCTCCTTGACGAATTGGCGGTGGAACCAGTCTTTGAAGATCACGGCTGTAAACCATGCCTTCAAAGAATGGTACCAGATGACAGGAAGGACATCCATCACCCCACGAAGACACCGAGGCTGCTTTGCACGGCCAACAACAACGGGCTTAAGCCGGTGCATGCCGTTAGCATTGGCACAACACAAAGCAGGTATCCGTTCCTTGGAGAGCTTGCGGCCAGGTACACGCTTCTCCGTCTCCTCGGCTAGAGTGTTCGTTGGCAGCGAGCGATAGAATAGACCAGTTTCGTCTGCGTTGTAGACTTGACCGAGAGTGAGGCCCTCCCTGTCGATCAAGCCCTTCACCTTGTGCCGAAACTCGTCAACTCCATCCTCGTTAGCGTCCAAAGCTTTGCCATGAGCTTTACGGTTGGTAAGGCCATGCCGTAACTTGAACGCAAAGAGCCAATCCTCGGATGCCTTGAAGTCTAGGGCATCGTGAAGCCTGGCGAACTTCTCAGCAGCAGCCTTCAGCTCCGTTCCACGTACCATCACGCCAGCAGCACGTTGCTGTTGATACCAAATCAATGTGGAGCGGTCGATTTCAGCAAACTTGGGAGTAAACATCACCTTTCTCTCCACGTTGCGTTTGCTTCTCGACGAGAAGTCAGCCGTGTACTGCATGAGTTTGTCTCGGGATCTCTTAATATCGAACAAAGTAGATCGGGCCAGGTTGAACTCGCGGAGGATGCGGGAAGAAGACCGTCCCGCATCTACTTTCTCCAATATCTCCCGTTTCTTCTCCAGAGTCAACACCACTCTCTTCCTTTTCTCAGGTGGTGGGGCCATCATCACACACACTAAGAGGAGGCCCAAGAGCAGCAGGTAAGGCACCACCACAAAAGCGATCACGTGGGCAGCCATAACGACGAGTGTGCACTCGCAGCGAGAGACAGGCGTAAAGTGGGGAGGATGCAGCGTCGCTCTATCGGACATCGGAGGAATGATGCGCCACAACAATGCTCTCCCGAGCCGCATGCGGCAAGTTCAAATTAAGGGCGGAAAAATTCTTTATTTTTTTTATTTTTTGCGGTTTTCGGACCATTTTGGGAATATTAGATCCCGGGATGATTATGTCCGGTTAGTGGGGATGTTCGGATATTGGGCTTCCGGATATTAGAGTGATTACTGTATATATATATATATTATATATATATATATATAATATATATATATGTATTTATATATATATATATATATATAGCAATCATTTCCTGTAGCACCCTCGGGGATGCATAGGGCCTCGATGAACTCACACCACCACATCCTATCTTGTGCTAACTCCTCAAGATCTCCCCAACACTCATCTCCAGCTTCCCGTCTCATTGTCCTCACCCACGTCTCTTTTGGCCTTCCTCTACCTCTCCTACCAAGTGCCACCCACCCTGGTGTACCTCGTACTATTCCCTGTCTCCTATACACATGTCCTAGCCACTTCCATCGTGAGAACCTAACATATTCATCGACCGGCTGCACTCCTGTTATTTCTCTAATTCTACTATTTGGTATCCTTTCCCACCACTTAACTCCTAATATTCTTCTAAGTGCTTTGTTTTCAAACACCAAGAATTTATTTTCCATAGTCACCGTGCTGTACCAAGACTCGTGTCCATAAATTAAGATACTCCTAACCATTACCTTATAAAGTTTGATTTTTTGTATGCAAAGAAAAATTGTTATTATTCCAAATATTTTTAAGCATTCCCATTGCCTGATTAGCCTTCTTTAACCTTTCCTCGAATTCAAAGTTAAAAGAACCATCCTTGGCTAAATAAGTACCTAAATATTTAAACCTATGAACTTGCTTTACAACCATACCTCCAATTACACATTCCTGCGCATTTTCCATATTCATATTGATTATTTCAGTTTTTCCACAATTAATAACCAAACCCACCTTGCGACCTTCACTCACCAAACAGTCCAACACTCTCTGCATCTCTTCTGGCCCATCACAAATCAAAACTATATCATCTGCATAATCTAAATCCAAAAGTTTCCTGTTCTCTCCCCAAAGTATACCTGCACCGGTTTCTGTTCCAACGCATTTCATAATGTAATCAATGACCAATATAAATAGTAAAGGCGATAGAACACCACCTTGAATTACTCTGGACTTGACTTCAAACGAATCACTCAGACAACCATCAACCATCACTTTACAAAATGTGTCCTCATGCATGTTCATAATGACCCTCACAAACTCCTCTGGTATTCCATAATGTCTCATGATCGTCCCCATAGTCTCTCTCGAAACACTATCAAAAGCCTTTTCAAAATCAACAAAACAAAGACTTAACGGTACTCTCATTTCATTAACTTGCTGCATCAAATGCCTAACTATAAAGATCTGATCATTGCAACCACGCCCCTTTCTAAAACCAGCCTGTTCATCCCTCAGAATACCCTCAACCACCGGCTCCAACCTATTTAACAACACTCTACTGAAAACTTTCAAAGCTATCAGTGACAAAGAGATTCCCCTCCAATTACCACATTCACTCAGGTCTCCCTTCTTCGGAACTTTAACAATTACACCATTCTTCCAAACTGATGGTAGTAACCCTGTCACCCATATCTTATTGAATAGCTTGGTCAAGATCATTATTAATCTATCCCCCTCCACTTTAAACATTTCCGGAAATAAACCATCCTCCCCTGGTGCCTTATTATTCTTTAACTGTTTTACTGCTTTCTCCACTTCTGCAAGCCTCAACTCTCCTGTTTCTATATTTAAATCTTCCTGAGCAGACGGTATATCCTCTTCTGGTGGTATTGGTCTATTAAGAACTGTCTCAAAATGCTCTTTCCATCTATTTTTAATATCTCCATCTTTGGTCAATAAATTTCCTTCCCTGTCTCTAACTGGTATTTCCTTGCGTTTACCTGCATTACCACTCAGTTCTCTAATCGATTCATATGCTATTCTTTGACCCTGTCCATCATTTTTGTTTATTAAGATTTCAGTCTCTGCAACCTTTTCATCCACACATCTTCTTTTATCTCTCCTAGCTAACCTTCTTACTTCTGAATTCAAACTCCAGTACGCAGCTCTTACTAATTCAATCTCTCGTTCATCAACGCATTGCATCTCACTCCTCAATTTAGCCTCACCTCTCTTTTTTATCATATCCCACGTTTCCTCTGATATCCATTTCTTTCTCCTGAATCTATGTCTCCTTCCAATCGTACATTCAGCAGTCTCATGCAAAACTTTGTTCACATCCTCCCACATCTCATCTACACTTCTCTCCCCCTCTTCCAACGTTTCCAACACCAAAAACCTATTTCTGCATTCTAATCTGAATTCCTCCTTTTCTTCTCCTTCCCTTCTAAGCTTAACAATATCGTATCTACCAACACCAGATTTTTCTTTCTTCTGATTTTTAAGTTTAAACCTTATTTTTGCAATGCTGAGTTGATGGTCACTACCAATATCCACTCCCCGTTTAACATGAACATCTAGCAGAGAACTTCTATGCCTCCTACTGATAGCGATGTGATCAATCTGATTTTTATATTTTCCACACGGCGACACCCAAGTTGTCTTGTGTATATTGCAATGCTGAAAGAGTGTGCCCCCGATGACTAAGTCATTTGCTAGACAGAAGCTTCCAAACCTCACTCCGTTTTCACTCATCCTACTACCAACTCCCATCTTACCCATACATGCCTCAAATCCCTCATTTGAACAGCCCATTACTGCATTAAAGTCTCCAACGCAGATCAAAACATCATGTCTAGGTACTCTTCCTACTCCTACTTGCAACTTTTCATAAAATGTGTCTTTCCTTTCATCGAGTGCATCATTAGTAGGTGCATAACACACAAACAGACTGATGTTGCCATGATTTGATTTAAACCGTGCGTATAACAATCGCTCATCTATAGGATCCCACTCACATAAAGCCTTATTTGCCTTACAACCCAGCAACAATCCTACTCCCTGATAATGCATTCCATCCTGTCGGCCAGATATCAATAAACGTATACCATTCTCCAAATCCAACTTATCGACTCCAGTTAATCTAGTTTCTGTCAGAGCACAAATATCAAGTCCGTAATTATGAAAAACCTTCACTAACTCATCGATTTTACCGTCATGATTTAGCGTTCTCACATTCCAGTTACCAATTTTAATTGTATTTTTTGCATTAACAAAGAAATTAGATTGTAATTGAGGCAACCGTGAGATTCCTAGCACCCACTGCCCACTTAAGGGCTGCACGGGACTGGGGGCCATTATTGTTCTTTCAGAGTCCATCAAGGTTTCTTTGGCTAACTTCCTGAACACCTCGCCATTGTGTTGCAGTCGCAGTAGGCAGCTAACTTGCCTGATTTCCCACACTCGAAAGACCCAGCTATGCTGTAGCCAGTCACGTGCTGGCATGCTTCCCAGCCATTTCACTCTCAAGGAGTTCCTCTGCCTGAGAAAGCAACCACCCCCCTGCTCCTGAGGGCTTTTGATCAGTGTAGGTAGAGGGCGATCACTCCCTCACTAGCCATATACAGTGTATATACAGTGTTTAGGCTACACTCACCTGATATATATATATATATATATATATATATATATAATTATATATATATATATATATATATATATATATATATATATATATATATATATATATATATATATATATATATATATATATATATATATATATATATATATATATATATATATATATACTGTATATATATATATATATATATATATATATATATATATATATATATAGGCGGCCCTCCATATTCATGGGGGTTAGGGGACACAGACCCTCGCGAATGTGGATTTTCTGCGAATGTTTGGTGTACCCTCCCTCCACAGCTGCAATTCAACCCCTGTGAGCAAGTGTGCATATACTGTACCTAATAAACCATATCTGGGACCTGAAAGGAGCATAAAATATCACAAATAGCTGATGACTTGGCAGGCAATCGGCTACATATGAATTTACCCCAATCTCTTACAACCATACCCATTAAACTCAGTCTTGGCTCCACAGAGGGGCAATCCACAAATCTGTGAGACCCGTGAAAGTTGATTCCCCAAGTGTGGAGGGCCGCCTGTATATATATATCTATCTATCTATCTATAGCCCGACGCCCTAATCCCGCAAAGGGTGGCCGCAGACAAAACGCCTCCAAGTCGCTCTGTCACCCACCATTTGACTACCCTCCCCCCAACTCACCCCCCTCTCCCTCATATACCTCTCAACTCCATCCCTCCACCTCATCCTCGGTCTACCTCTCCCCCTTCCTCCCTCCACCTCACCTACATACACCCTCTTAGTCAGTCTTTCATTCTCCATACAGTATATATATACTGTATATATATATATATATATACACTTAACATGCTTTTCTTTTGCATATGGTTTTTGTTATGAAGCTCTTCATCAGCATAATTTTTACTTTTAAACACATCATTGTTAATTATTAAGCCTTCGGGATGTGCAGGGTCATGATTGATACAAGTTACATAATTACTTATCCCAATATCACTCATTCTTTTTTCATGCTTGATACATAAAAAACACCAGTTACATCAGATACATTGTTATACCTTGCTGTGGGTATGATTATTGAATATTTGAGAAGGTAATCTGTCTTATTAGAATATAAAACTCACCTAAAACAGTTTTCATTTAACCTGGTAGATTTAGGAACACATTTCTAGTTTTGGAGGAGGAATTACTGTGCAGATTTCCATCTTATAACTCTGTGTCATTTCAGTAGTTTAGCAGTTTATACTGTAATAAGTAATGTTTCCATACATGAAGTTTTCTGTTTATTTTGCAAAATAATAAATATAATGTACACTGTAACAGCATAAGTACTGGTATGCTAACGACAGCCCTTTAATTGCTGAACGTGGTGTAAAACTGCACAAGGAATAGATTATGAGTAAAAATGAGACTATGTACTGCAGTACAATACAGTACAGTGTATGCAAGAGGTAGATCTGTTTCCCATATTGAATAGATGAATACATTATAGAATTGTTATGGTCTTGTTAGTGAAACTCCTAAATTATAGTTGTTTCATTCTGTAGGTGGAGTATGCAATGGAAGCAGTGAAGCAGGGATCAGCCACAGTGGGTGTAAAGAGCTCTTCTCATGCAGTGCTAGTAGCCCTCAAGCGTGCTTCATCGGAACTTGCAGCACATCAAAAGAAGATCATGCCTCTTGACAAGCACATTGCTGTCTCTATTTCAGGTAACATTCTTTCTGGCTTTGTAAATCTGGTACAGGAGAGGGATGCTTTCAGTGCTGTCATGTGGTGGCACTGATATGACTGGGCAGTTCTGCTGTAGAAAAGGTCCCTTAGCTCCCTGTCTGTCCTCTGAAAGGGAGATGGTGGACTGTAGGAAAAGGAACTTTTCAGCCTGAAGTTCACCGGGTTCATATTCAGATAAGCTTTGGTTCACAGCAGCAACAACATACTCTCTATACAGTATTTGTTAATAAATGTTGATGCTGCCATGTGCTGTCCGTAGAACAACCCCATAGTTGGTGGGAGTGATAAAAGAGGCTCCAGGCTGCTGTGTTCTTACATGTCTCATTTGCTCCCATCCTCTCATCCATTGCCAGCTTTCTCCAATAAATAGTTTCAGAGGTTCCCCCCCCCTTTCTTTTTCCCCCCCCCTCAAAGACTGTACTGCCTATTGTGTATGTACTACTACATTCTGTTTACAAATGTTTATACCACCTTATTGTGTTTCATTTCATCCACTTAACGTATTCCTTACCATCTGCTTTCTCCCTTGAGTCTTGCATTATATTGTACAGCACAGGTACACAATCTTTTAATCGACAAGCTTGAGACCTGAGGGTTTCCAGTTTCTGGGACTTTTCAGTTTTTGGAATGGGCCTAAACTCCAATATGGCATCCCCAAATGTTCAGTATAGGCAACTCATAATTCAGCATTCTCATTGATAGAGCTTCACTCACTTTTACAGTTACATAACTAATGTACAGTATTACTGTAACTATGCATTATATCTCCCTAAATCTTCAGTCTGTTACACTTACGTAAGTGGTGCAGTCATCTTGCATCGTATTATCTTCCACAGTAACATCGTTTTCCATTACAGTGCAGTATTATTATTACCACACATAATTGAGGCCATTAGAAGGAAAACCAGGTAAGCGCCAAAATCAGACGCTGATAATTAGTGGTATTTTAAATGAAAAAATTCAATAACATCTTCTTTCTCCTCTTGTTAGACAACAATCGATGACAAAGTAGCAGTACTTTTACCCATAATATGTGTTATTGTAGGTCAGCTATAAGATATTGAGACTGAAAATATGTCAGTAGGTAAGTAAGGACATGTGCCTTTATGGTGGTGTCATAAAAAAAAGCTTGGTGGTATGCGTTGAGCCACGCGATTGGCGCGTCTTGCAGCCACCTCCTGCTGTGTGGCGCTCGCCTGGTTTTCCCTCTCACTCTTAGCCACACATACATGCGGCTTACAATAAGTGGGTGTTTTGACATGAATACTATGGTAAAATCGCCTTAACTGAAGTAGGATAACTGGACATGATGTTGGTTTCCAAGGATGCAGTACTTGAGAGAAGAAAATACTAAGCCAAAATGGACCTAATGGTAATGTCATGGAGTGGTTGGCTATCAATAGCAGTACGGTCGTTCACAGCCCTTTAAAAATCGTAATTTTCAACCATCTTAGGGACATTTTTTTCACTTAAACCCTTGTTGTAGTGGTAGAAGAGGATTTGGGGAATAAAATGGTATATGTAACTCCATTTCTGGCCAGGGTGGCACTTACCTGGTTTTCCCTCCAAGCACCTCAGTTACAACAAAGGTAGCAAAAACAGTATAAAAAGTTTGGAATACTATATATTTTATTGATTGAATTCCTGTGGAAATGAGTCTGGTAAGTCACAATGTACAGTCAGGTCCCACTGTTCGCTGGGTAACGTACCAGAAAACCCTGCGGATGTTGAATTCCGCAAATAACCCACACCTACTAGAGAAGCCACTGATTTCAGTGTTTTATCTACTCCTATTATCTACAAACCCATGACATTGCCTGTAAATGCATTTTGTGGCACACCAATACTTCCTACAAAGACAGCACAGAATGATACACAAGCCCTTCTGGTTACAGTGTATGGTACTCCCCATGTGTTGATGATTAGAGTGTGCTGAACGGCACATACCCATACAGGGTAACTGCACACTTTAACTGTATAAGACTGTATTTCTCACAGAAAATATGCCAAAAAATCACTTATGAACCTCTAGGAACAGCCGATACTGTGAGAAAGCTGGAAATGCTGTATCTTGAAATAATTTCCCAGAAAAATTTGCGAATAGGTGAACCCGGAAATAGCAGGGTTTGACTAGTAATCCCTCTGTTATCTGGACATCCACTACCTGGACAATCTAGTGCCTGGATGCTGTGATCTGGGTGTTCAAAGCCATTATTCGTACATTTTTTTCCATTTTCTCTGGACGTAAAGCATGCATCTGGGCAGAAATTATGGCTGTGCATTTTCACCTGGCCGAGCAGAAATACTGTTACCTGGTGGCGCCGCCCTGTCTGGCTGAGTTGTTCACCCAGCGTCCGCTAGAGACTCCCTCTGCTCTCAGTTCCCGTGCGGAGACAGTGTATTGAACAGCTCCTCTTGGACAGTTGTTATGACAGCTTTTGTGGTTGTTCCCTACCTGCTTTAAGCCTTGTTATTCCTTGCATTCCTCTTCCTAGGGTGTGTGATGATGACTTCTCCACCAGGATAAAGGAAGAGGGTAGTACTGACTCTGGAGAAGCAGGAGATCCAGAGTAAGATTGATGCGGGATGGTTGAATCATAAGTGTTGATGTTGATTTTTTTTCTAGTGTAGTGTACTGTACCATGATTTTATTCCATTTTACCATTATGTTTTGCGTGCCCACTGCATTTTTTTTTTTTGTGTGTGTGTAGCTGTTTTTTTTTCATGTCACTGCAGGGTATGGCCCTGCTGTGGTGATTAACAGTCTGTGGTTGATTGGTCTGCTTAACCATGGTAATTGCTTGGCTGTGGTTTGTAGGTCTGCTTGACCAGATAAGGCAGTGTTAAAGAACAGGAGCAAATGTTGCATGATGTACTGTAGTGGCCATTTACACTGGCTTTCAAAGTTAGGTTATGTATGAAGGGGGAGCAGGAGAGAGGTCCATTATCCAGACGGAGCCATTACTCAGAAATGTCTTTGGTTCTATTACAATGGATAATTGAGGGTGCATGATGTACTGTAGTGGCCATTTACACTGGCTTTCAAAGTTAGGTTATGTATGAAAGTGAGCCAGGGAAGAAGTCCATTATCCGGATGGAGCCATTACCCGGACATGCCTTTGGTTCTGTTACATCGGATAATCGAGGGATTACTGTATAACTAATGGGTGCGGCACACACCACTCGTCTCACCATCCCCTGCCTGGCTAGTGTGGCGAATTACTGAATCGGTGGTCATTTACCAGATCAGCACTTTTACTTGGAAAATTTTAAAAATTTTATTACCAAGTTCATACACACCTCATTCTGTATTTTTTCACTCAGTGCTTTCCTCGCCCTTCTGCTTATGGGTGACTTTACACTCCCTCTTTTGTCTTTCTGTCCTTCATTCTTCCCTGTTCCTTCTGCCTATGGGTGACTCTACACTTAGTGACAAGCTGAATGGTTTCCTGTACACCGGGAAACCATTTACAGTACTATCCTGGGTGGTAACCATGTAGCCAAATTATGGGACCTGGTGGTTTAGTGGGTAATTGCGGCGCTCCAATCGGATTGAGCTGGTGAGGGTTTATATCCAAGGGATGGTTGGGGTTATTGCTCACGTAATGCCACTCAGGGATGAGTGAGGCTGGTCGCTCCCATCTTAGATGTCAGGACCAACTTGCCTAGCCCCGGGCTCCTACGCTTCTCATTGGGCAAGGTAGGATTGGATGATGGATGGATGCATAAAATTTTTATCACCATATAAGTTCATACACACCTCATTATTTGAAATTGTCAAAAAATTGTGTTTGATTTAACTTAATAAAAATTCAGGATTCAGGATTCATAATGAAAACTTGCAAAGGTTAGTGGAAGTGTTTTGCCTTTAGTTCGCAACTCGCCTTGACAGATTCCTGTTTTGCATAAATATTGATTTAAAATGCAGATACATTTATTTAAACTTCAAATCAATATTTATGCAAAATAGAAATCATTTAAGGCATGTTGGTGACCTAAGAGGGAAACACTTGCTAACTTTAGCATGTTTTCACTCTAAATCCTGATGTTTTTATCAATAGTTAACCCGCCGCGTCCCGTTGACGTACAGTATATATACGTCCACACGTTTTGTCACTGTCAGTCCCGTTGACATATATAAATACCCATCAATTGCACAGTTTTCAATTTTCGTGAATGATTTTTGGTATGTATACACAGGACATCTTTCTCTATAAGATGCCAGGCAGGGACAATGCCTTACCCTGCATGACCCCCCCCCCCCATGCCATTGTCTCGGCAATTCACCTGTTACCAGTGACCTGGCCAGTAAAGACATGTCGTTCCACAGTACGAAATTCAGGGCCAGAATGATTCCCCAATCAGTGACAGTGTGGAGGACAACGTTTATGTAGCATTAGAGGAAGAAATGATGATCAGGTAATGTCGCCAAAAAAGGTCAGGTATGTTGATGTGTTTGGTTAGTGAAACAATGCTTATTTTGCCCATATTACTGTGTGAAAGCCAATATACTCTCGTACTACATATAAATTCGTACCAAATAAATAAATAAATACCGTTTATGAGTGGTGTGGAATAGTTACCTTCCCATAGAACTCATTTTCTTTGGAGCCAGTCTGATAGGAAACCCTGTAAGGGTTACTGCTACGTCTGTCGAGTATTTTAAACCTCAGGTGAGCGATTTCTCTATGAATTTTCGATGTCTCTCACCAAAAGCGGAAGTTTGAGCCAAAAAAAAATTTTCCCAAAATTGGTCGGGATTGGGGGGAGTCAGTGGTGGAAAATCGGTCAGGACAGGGCGGGTTAAATTAAGCAAAATTTTTTGACCTGATTTCAGATAACTAGGTGCGCATGAATCTATATGGTGATAATAATTATAAAGTAAAAGTACCAGTGTGGTAAATGACTACAGATTTAGTTATTAGTTACACCACTTCCTGGCCACCAACGTGGCCAAGTTGTGCTTCCTCCATCGTCAAGCATCCACGTCACCCATCCCCACCACAATTCCAGCCTAGTAAGTAACAGGCACAACACTGTACTAGGTGATATTTTTTCTTCATTTAAACAGAAAAGGAAAGGGAGATTGAGAAATGAAAATGACTGGGAGAATAGGAACATGTGATAATGTTTGGGTGTTTCCATACCAAAGAAAAGTAGCCAAGGAAAAATGCAACCAGTGGTTTGTAAATCACTAAAACAGCTGATAGTAAATATTCAGAGTTAGCAGTTTTATATATTTAAAAAAAAAAAAAAAAAAAAAAAAAGCTATATTAATTTCTTAGTGCTTTCATGGAGGCACCTGTCAGATTTCCTTAATACCTCCACCTTTCTCATTGTGGAGTGATGTGTGCTTTCTCTCCACATTACCAGGGCCCTCACTCTTTTCACCAAGTCTTTTAGACATGGTGAGCCGATGAATATTGACAAGATGTGCAGTGCTGCAGGTGGGTAAACAAGCAGCACCATGACTCAAGACATGACTGAGGGAGCAGGAGGGAATGACTGAGGGGTGGCTGAATGGCAGGGAAAAGAGAAGTCACCCAGTTACAGTGTGAATTGGGTAGGAAATACCACAGTGCCATCAAAACAAAGTGGCAAATATACAATCTATCCATCTGTCTGTGGCCCAATGTCCTAATCCCACAAAGGGTGGCTGCAGACAAAACTCCTCCAAGTTGCTCTGTCACCCACCATTTGACTACCCTCCCCCAAACTCACTTCCCCCCCCCCCATATACAAATTATGAAAATCACGGAATCTTCAGTTTTTCCTTCAAATTTGTATTTTCTTTGTTTGCTTGAGAAAATGGATGGTTCAGAGAGATCTTCTTTTTGGCTGACCAGTTAAAAGATTGTGTACCTGTACTTGTTTATGCCATCAGTGCAGTTTTTATACTTTTAGTGCTGTACTTGAGAAAACTGTTTCAGCTGCTGGGATGATTAAGTACATCTCCTTTCTCAGTGTACATGTTGCACACACCAAGATATACAGTACTACTTGGGAAAAGAACTCTGGACTAAAGTAGCATCTTATGTCCCTCTTCCAGAACAATTCTGAAGTTGGTCACTCTTCATCTGTAAAATGCTGTGACTTAGCTATCTCGCCATCCATACAGGTACCATCATCCTTGCAAATATAAATTCTTAAACATATAAATTTATTTCTCTGAAGACATATTTGCAATAACTGACCATTTTTCCGAAAAAAAACTCATTATTAACAAAACACTATTGACTCCAAAGAAGTGATAATGACTGAAAAATGGCATTCAATAGACCTCCCCCAGACATCCTTTGGACCCATGCTAGGCATCTTTCTGAGTGAAAAGAGAATAGAGAAGCCATCCAAACCAGACCTAACCAGCCTGACCCGTGAAAAACACTTACTTCGGACCTAGCTTCACTATCAGTCAGATACAGCTGTAGCAGATCTTTATTTTGTCACTTCCTCATGAAGAATTACTTTCCAGGAATGTGGAAAGATGGCAGAATGCATAGCATAAGTCAGAACAGTAGCATTTGTAAAGAATTACAGGTTAGTTAAAACTAGATTAAACCCTTCACTTTTCTCAACCCCAGGCAGTGTTTTCCATTGTTATTCTTCTTAATAGTTTGTTCGTTTAAAGAAAAAAAAACTCCAATTTGCGTGTATGTGTTGACCTTGGTCACCTAATGGTGGCTTTCCATGCTGTTTGATTTAGCAATATCATTTCATTCCTTTATCCCTGAGGTCAGTCTACGAGCTCATCCCAAGTTTTTTCCGATCTGCCTCTCGCAGCTCTGCCCTCAATGTTTACACCCCTCATCCTCTGCACTGAGTTGCCATCCTTTATCCTCTCCACGTGCCCAGACCATCTCATCACAACACAAAATTGGGTACACCACCTGGCATCAGATGGTCCAGCACCTCATTTAATGCGGACAGCACCGTTTGAAATTCACTTGAAATTCCTGCATTTGCCAAATGAGTTTATTTGGATGGCTACAGATAGTGTTGAGTTCAGTGCATTATTACCTGAATTGCTTATAGTGCATGTCTTGGTGGTGGTCCCTGTATTCTGTCTGATTCTTAGCTTACTTTATTTACATTTAACTCAAGCCATGGCTTCTAAGATACATGCAGGTGTTGATGGTGGTGTCAAGCATAAACACCCGTTTATTGCAGTACAGTCAAACCTCCTTGATTGTGGTTAATTGGTCCACCAAACAACTGCAGTGACGAAACTGTCAAAAACCAAACAAAGCATCAAATGGGTATAAATGTTCAGGGCCCACAAGTTTACTCTCACTTCTCTCTCTCTCTCTCTCTCTCTCTCTCTCTCTCTCTCTCATCATGATCATCATCATTATCATCCAGACCTCAAATGGGAATAAATGTTCAGTGCCCACAAGTTTACTCTCACTTTTCTTTTTTTTTTTTTTGCTTGTCTTCATCATCTGGACCTCCTTTCCCACCTTAGGGCAGGGTGAGAAGTAGCAATGTCCAGACAGCCAAAGTTTGCCCAGTTCAATGGGCCATGCTTCCATTCACTCATCATTCAGTTTGAAGCCCACGGAATCCTAGCTTCATTAGATAGGCTAAAAAAATTTTACCACGTTCTGTAGCTTCACATATACCTATTTGATAGAGTAAGTCTGAATGCTGTCATGTTAAAAAGGGGTGTGAAATCCCTGGTTATGGGCTTTTCTGCACAAAATTCCTCCAGCCAGCTTGGTCTTTTGTCAGTCCCTTAGCCTCACCAGCTTCCATACCTCTCTTCCTCACACACTCATCCACTAAATCCCTCCACCTTCATCATGGCCTACCTTGCTTCTTCAGATTCGCTCAGATATACCTTTTTCACCACTCTGTTGTCATCCATTCTGTCCACATGACCAAACCATCTTAGTACACTCTCTTCAATTCTGGTGCCTGCAGACTTCCTCACTCCGTATCTTTCACAAATCACATTATTCCGTATCCTATCCATTCTCTGTACTCCACATATATTCCTCAGCAGTCCCATCTCCACTGCTGTCACTCTTGACTTTTAATTTTCATGTCGCACCATAGTCTCGCATCTGTATGTTAAAGTTGGCGCTAACAGTCCATGTAAGCCTTACGCAGCTGCAACACTCAAGTCTCTGTTTTTTATCAAGGCCTTCATAGTCACTCTGCTCTCCACTTCTTTTGCACATCTTCCTCTCTTTTCTATCACTGTACCCAGGTATTTGAACTCTCTCACCAGTTCTAGTCTCTCTTCATTCACTGTAACATCACACAGGGAGTCACCTTCTCTCTAAATAACCATCATTTTACTCTTTTTTACATTTACTCTCAAGGCACGACACTCACTGACATCTACAAAACTCTGCACAAGTCTACCAAACTCTTATCCAATATTTGCAAGTAGCATTGCATCATCAGCATACAACAAGTTTGAGATATTCTGTCCATCATTATTCAGTATCAGTGCCATCCCCCTCTCCATTACTCATGTTTTTACTTCTCTCATCACCCCATCCATATATATATATATTGTTTAATACCCAGATGATAACTCCTAAGAATACTGGAGGGACTGGATCAGGCATGCTTACATCGATTCTGCTACTCCTGATTATGAACCAGACAACCCTTTTCTCTCCTATATGTTCTAACTAACTTTGTGAACCAGCATTGTTGTTTTTGTATTTTGTCTGTGAATACGAATTTCACAATTAACCCTAACTACTCTGTATCAGTTTCTGTACTTGAGAACACAACACTTCCGATAACATTTCTCATTTCTTTAGGTGAGTTTACCCTTAGATGCTGTATACTTTAGTTTATTCTTAATTAGTCACAGTAAAATCAAAAGCTTACCAGGTATTTCCATCACTGGTATCTGCTGAAACACCTTTTAAGTGAGTGTGGAGTGCATAATGTGTTACTGCATTTTGGGGTTGTTTGCATGTGGAAGCTAATTGCCTTGAGGCACACTGTTACCACAGTAACCAGCACGGAGCTACCCAGTGACCTGCCACACTAGCTGCCCATATCTTCATGTACTTTTTCACTCTCCCATCTGGTCAGAATGGTGTATTAACACTGTTTGGTGGGATTTTCCCCCCCCCCCCCCCCCCAACTCTGGGCATAGGCTTCACAGCCTGCTATCAAGGCCTAGCAGACCTCCTACATACCATACACCTCAACATGTCACCACTTCGGCGCGAACACCCACCAACCATATTGAATACATGCTAGGGCTGTCTCATACAGGACTGGTGTTTTAATGCAGTAAGACGTTTTTATATGGTTAAAAGCAAAAACAGTAAATAAGATAAGGTAGAACTTTTGAAGAAACTGGAGTGTGGTGTTCATGTGCAAAAGTTGTGTGACACGTACCGGTATGATAATGGTTCGTCAGCTGCTTATGATATATTGTAAAGAAATAAAAAGGAAAAATATTGAAATTCTATTCAGACAGCGATTTAGAGAAACAAATGAACATTAGAAAAACTGAAAGGTGGTATGAGGACTGAGATTGACTAAGTGTTCATGGAATGTCTTTGACAGCATCAGAGTGATGGAGTGGACTTGTCAGGTTGTACTAGGCTGAGTTGTTCCATAAAGAACTTAAATTAGAACATGAGTGTGATTACAGTGAAGCATAGTGGGGCAGAGGTGTATTGTTAAGCTACTATACATGACCTCTGTTGGTCCCTGTTGAATTAATGTATGAACCCCTAAACCGCGGGGTTGTTTTTGCTTGACATGCGTGTCTCGCGGGCATATTCGCGCTCCGACAGACTCTCTAAAAATATTTGCCAGAAATCAGTTATTAGTCCTAGAATATTAAAATTACATACAGTATGCATATGGCACATACCTTCAGCTTTCTCCTGGGATGTTTGTTGAGCCTTCGTCGAGTACCTTAGGACTTGTGGAGACCTCTGAAGTTGGGTAACGAAGTCTCCACTTTACACTTCCCGACAACCCGTAATATGATTACCACAGCCTGATATTATCACTAGAAACACTATTCTATGATTCTCAAATAGTTGGAATCCATACTGCAAAAAAAAAACACTGTGAAAGCAATGAAAATTATGAGTGCGGATGACCTTCCCACTTGTGCTCGTTCGCCGCTGGTGTTCTGTCATTTATTATTCATAAAAACACTCACACTTTATATTTCTCTTACTTATATAACACTTATATATATCTACAGTCTTTATCCATAAGTTTCCTTCAGTAATAGTAGTTTATTGTCACTGTAGGCGTTCAATTTCTCTTTTAGTAAAATCAGTAACATTCACTTTCTCATCCTTTATACTGGCGTTGAGAGTGAATCTGTCACTTTCACTTCCACTTTCGTCTATCTATCTATCTATCTATAGCCCGACGCCCTAATCCCGCAAAGGGTGGCCGCAGACAAAACGCCTCCAAGTCGCTCTGTCACCCGCCATTTGACTACCCTCCCCCCAACTCACCCCCCCCCTCCCTCATATACCTCTCAACTCCATCCCTCCACCTCATCCTCGGTCTACCTCTCCCTATCCCTCCCTCCACCTCACCTACATACACCCTCTTAGTCAGTCTTTCATTCTCCATTCTCTTCACATGTCCAAACCACCTCAGGGTATTTCTCCTAATCTTCTCAACCACATCCACATCCACCCCACAGCGTTCCTTCACTTCTTCATTTGTCAACCTGTCCCTCCACGTCACTCCACATGCTCCTCTCAAGTAACTCATTTCATAACTCATAGTATTCATACATGCTAGAGTGAAACTTTCACTTTCATTACCCCTAGTATATATACTCCTATTCTTATATTACTGTACTACTCGTTTACATTTCTATTTACATTCTCTATTTTATTTACATTATTTACATTTCTATTTTATTTACACTGTGTTATGCACTGTCACTTGCAGTAACTTATAAAACTATTTTCCACTATTCGCTTATATTTACATTCATTGCTTTCACTTGCTGTTTACACATTATTTACATTTCCACTTGCACTGTTTTACTCACCAGAAAGATCGTAGTCACTGTCCATCATTTTCATTGATATATTAGCCAGTTCACGTTCCACACTAGTCACTTAGCCCTTTACCCCTTTCCACACGAGGTTTAGTAGGGGTAGAGGTCACAGGGCCCTTTGCATGGGGCTAAAAAGCGGCGGAATTGGACAGGCGTGAATCCGACATGGTTTCACCTTGAAAGACGACAGTAAACTGAATACAGTGTGGTGGCCTAGGGGGAGTGCAATGCTGCCAATGTCAGCGTGGTGACAGCTGCTAATATATACGCTATGAAATGATTGGCAGGAAATTTAGACAATACCTAATAAATTAGGTAGTTCCAGGTGAATGTAAATATCACTTAGGCTTCTCCCTTCCTTTCTTATATATATATACAGTATTTATTATGAGAATAGATTATACGGCATATTTCAAGGGGAAATAAACAGCGAAAATTAGCGAACGAGTGCACGTGAGGTGTTGTCAGGTGATAATTAGCCAATTCCAGGTGTATGGCACTATTACTTACCTTATTTCTTTTTTGTATATATTATTTGGTATAAGAATAGGACATAGGGCTTATTTCAATGTATGAAATCAGTGGAAAATTCCAGGGAAGATTTACTTATCGTAGCACGGCTGGGCAGGCGAGAGGAGAGGGTAATGGAGGGGAGGTAGGGAGGGTAGTCAAGAACGGGGAGAAATGGCTAAATTGTCAACAATGGATGGGAGTACAGATGAGATTAGGAGTGCTGACTAGTGTTGGACATTGACAGTACTGATAGATGATACAAGCCACCACTTGAAAGCCCGGGCGAATTCAAAATAACACAGAATCACAAAAGTGACGCCCCACGGTATGATCCCTTGCTCCCAAGCATCACGAAAGTGACGCCCCCCGGTTAAGGGGTTAAGTGTGAGACATGTGACCTTTGTTAGTCTGGCAAAATGGTTCATGTGGCAAGGCTCTGAAACCAATGGTGCCAGAAAATCGGAGGTGGTCCTGTATGTACATTCAGTCCCATCCTTCCTCTCAGCTTTTCACTTATAGTCCTAACCCCCTTCAGTCTTGCCATTCATGGGTGCACTATGCATCCATCGAGTCATTCTTGTCTGTGTACATTGGAGGCTGTGAATATCCATTCTCAACTCTGTACCTTTGAGCCAGTGAATATCTTTTCTTAGCTTGATACCTTTGAGCTTATGAATATCCGCGTCTTTCACTCCCAAAGTCTCACTGTTGTATGGCATTATATTCCTAACACATGCCAAATACAAAAACTCACTGGTGGTAGGTGGTGCTGACCATCATCTACTCACTTGATGTAATGTTGGTAATGTTGTATACATTTTCCATCACCCTCATCATTCATTTTGTATGTCATCCCTCCTCTCTTCATGTTGCTGCCATCCTTTCTGTCATTTTTATTACTGTACCCATCTTTCCACTTCAGGTAGGTCCACACTGACTAACAAGGGTAATGGTTTCCCTTAACCCAGGAGGCCATTTACAGTGCTGGGTGGTAATCATGACCAAATAGTTGGGTGATGTGAAGCCTACTATGGTGTCCTTGCTAACTGGGTGAAGATATGCAAATGCAGCATCCATCTAGGGACCAAACCTTCTCACTTTTTCCCATGCCTTGCCATGGCAGGGTGCTGTTTACTGCAAGGAAATATTGGTTCACAGGTTGGGATGCCCCTGTAGAGGCAGGTGCTTACCTCCTGTTGATGGGTCAGCTTGGCCAGACACACAAGGACCCCTTAATATGGAGGGAGAGCCCTCTCAGTGTCAGGAGGAGCAACAACTTCTGAACTTCTTCCAACCATTCCTTATCCTTGCTGCCGAGCTAGCTCCAGACCCACCTCCAAGATGTATGTCTTCCAAATAACAAAATCTCCTCCACACACTCAAGAGAATCACTAGCAAGATTGATCCTTTCTTGTGTCTCTGCTTCTGTATGCTCTCCTTTACATACCTATCTATCAGTCTGTTGCCAGATGCCTCGGTCTCATAAAGGATGGCCACAAACAAATTGCCTCCATGTCACCTTGTCCCCTGCCATTTTGCTGCCCTCCCCTAACTTACAACCCTCCTCTCATATGCAGTAAACTTTCAGTTATCTGGCTTAATTTAGCCAACCCCCACTCCGGATATTGCAGAATGCCAGATATTGCATGGTGCCTCCTGCACTGGCATTTTGCTTCGAGCTGAATAATATGTTGCTCTTCGTCTCGGCCCTGTATCCTAAGAAACTTTTCCATGAGTAAAAGATGAAAGTTAAGCATAAAATATAATACAGTTTTGATACAGTACAGGCATACAGTACATAGTGTACTATATACTCACCTAATGTTGGCATCAGTGGAGGGTAGAGTTGTACACCGTGCAGTACAGTACAGTGCACTTAATCCCATATGGTCTGGGTACCACATGTACATGAATTTCAGAATCACAATAGAGTACCAGGACATGAAGCACTGATAGGCCACAAGCTTTGCAATAACATCAAGTGAGGCATGGGATGCCACAGAGTAAGTCACAGCACTAGGGTTTTGCCACCACATGGTCACAAGAGCGGAGCGCAAAGATACATTTTCACGGTATGAGATCCACGGGAGAGAATGAGGAAGTGATGGTAGGCTTGGGGTGCTGACTGGGCCACCCCTGCAGTGCTTTCTGATTGGCTGGTGCTTTGAGGGGTTTTTCCAGGTGCCGGATGTCTCCTTGGTCTGAGCTGGATAATATGCCTTGCCCCGGATACTGTATAGAACTGCCAGTTGCTTCCTGTTTGGGCGCTGGATCTTGCCAAATTCTGCTGGATGTTGCTTTAATAGAGCCGAGCAAAAAGTGCCAGATATTGCGTTGAGCTGTTTGTTGCGATGACAGATAATTGAGAATTTACTGTACCTCTCCATTCCATTCCTCTGTCTCATCCTCGGTTTCCTCCCTCCCTCTCCCCCCATCCACCTCACTCGCATACATTCTCCTTGTTAGTTTCTCTCTCTCTCTCTCTCTCTCTCTCTCTCTCTCTCTCTCTCTCTCTCTCCATCCTCCCCACATGGCCAAATCACCTCAGTGTATTTCTCCTAGCACTTTCTGTCATATGCACATCCACACCATAACACACTTTTGCTTCCTTATTTGTCAGTCTGTCTGTCCATATAACTTCACATGCTCCTTTCAAACAACTTGTTTCCACCGCCCTCACTCTTGACTTGTGTCCTTCCAACAAGGTCCCAGCTTCGCTTCCATTTGTTAGAGTGGGCAGCCATTACATTACTATCTTGCAGTAACTTTTTTTTACTTCCATGCTCACATCTATATTTCTTATCACAGCTTTCAGTGAACCAGCAACCATTCATCCCTGTCGTACCCTTTCAAGCACTTCATCCACTAAACTTCCGTCCTTACTTATCACACTGCCCAGGTACTTAAATGCACCAACATTTTCCATTTCCTCACCATCCAGCCTCACTGTGCATTCAGTGATTTCATTTCATTTGAAGGCCACAACTTTACTCTCTCCTACATTCACCTTTAGATTCCATTTCTTACATACTCTCCCAGACTTATTCACCAAGCCTTGCAGTTCCACTTCATCTTCACTTAATGGTACAGTATCGTTTGCAAACAACAAAACAGGAAGTTTCCAGATACTGCCCTCTTTCATTAGGGCAGCTTCAACATCCACTGCCCTTATGTCTTATTTATATCCACTCATATATAAATGGAACAACCATGGAGACATGACACTTACCATACACACAAAATCAGCATATTTTGCAGCCTACCTGCTGTATATGCATGCACTTATAACAGACACAAAACAAAATGGAGCTACTTCGCACACGAATTAAAAAATATATATATATATATATATATATATATATATATATATATATATATATATATATATATGGTGTAGTGTAGATTAAGATACAATTGTAGTTAGTAAATGCCATTCTCACAAGTATTTTTTGCCATTGGGGGGATAAGTTTGTGATGGCTCCACCACTGACTGCTCATGATGCAAAAAACCTTGTGCACTGCTGGAGTTGAAAGATGTAGAGTAACAAATCTCTGCTCCATTTTTCCTTATCTTGTCTGACATGTAAATTGTTCTCTACCATTACCCTTTGCATATACAGTAATATGTTACACATCATTTGTGGCTGTAAGCTTGACAACTAACCTTACACTCATCAAAGGCAAAAACCTTAGCCACTAGTAGCCTACACAGTATCCAGGCAAAGACTTCTGCTCTTACAGGTCATATTATTCATCACTGATTGTCTTTTCCTGCTTTACAGCAGGTCCACACCAGCATTGAGTCATTGGCCATAAAACCTGCAGCATTGCTTCTTGTTGGTTTCTCTGATAATCATGGTGGGAAAATGCAGATTACTGGTAATTAACTTTTCTGAAATCCCAACTTGGAAAGCAGTGTTTCTAATTTAAAAAAATTTCTGATAAGTGTAATGGTTAATCTAGCAAGAAAAAATTAAATACATCATCTGTGTGATCTTCCACACCAGAAGTTCACTGCCAGCCTAAAGCTGCCACTTTCTTCATGACATCTCTTGTGTACCCAATGTTTACATTCGGTACTGTACAGAAAATACTGTTCTCACCCACACTTTTCTAGCACATGGCCAGTCACCTGAATCTGTAAATGGCCCAGTGTCTGACCCACAGATCATGGCTTTTGTCTTCCTGATGTTTACTCGGAGTTCTTCTGTCTCCATACCTTGTCTCCACTTTCATTGTTTTTCAACTAACCTTCATACTCTATGCCATCAGCAAGAGATCATCCATATAAAGAGTTCCAATGGGCACTTTTCCCAGAGATATCATGATACTGTTTCCATTGCTGTTATGAACAGCAGTGGGCTAAGGACTGCTCCATGGTGTAAACCTTGAACTCTTCTTTGTTAACACAGTATTTGGATATGCCACCTTCACTACCCCAGTCCATTCCTCATCTCGCAGCTCTCTCATTGCCCACCTTTTTATAGGTTCAAAAAACACAGTACAATCAGATATCCTTGGCCAAGTAATGTTGCAGTTGTATTGCTTGAAATACTTATATTGACTCTGTGGTCCATATTTGTATGCCATACAAGCTCTTCTTGTTGTCGTGTATTGCTTACATTCATTTTCACCTTTACACACATATCTTGCAAGCGAGTTCATGGATTCAGTTTTTGAAAATGAACACATGCATGGCTGTTTTTTAAATTTTTCTTTTATCTCTCTTCCTTTACTATTTTGTCCTGTTCCATATAACAACTGTTAGATAATATCTAATCTACCAGCGTCTCATTACAGTACCTGTATTTGTTGATACTCTACTGTACAGTTTATTATTTAAAATTAAAATGTTTGATTATTGAAGGTATTATTTTTTGTGTGAACTCATCTAATCATTAACTTACAAGAGTCATAGTGTGTAGCTAGATACTGTATATTGATGTTGAATAACACTGGTCTGTCTGGCTGAACAAACCATCAGCTGCAGACAAGCAGCTTCCCCTGAAGGGCACTCCCATGCAGTGTTCCAGTGTTCCCTTGTGGTGGACAGCAAGACATGGGGAAGAATATGGAGGTTTGGTTTTTGATGGACACTTCATTTGCATCTTCCTATCTACTTAACAGGGGCACCATAGTAGGCTCCAAATCACCCCAGTATTCAGTTATATAGTTAACCACCCACCATTGTACTGTATATGGTTTGCTGGGGTACGGGAAACCATTAGGCTTGTCACTCATTGTAGAGCCATCCAGAGTGGAAAGAAGAGTACTGGTAATAAAAAGTGACAGAAAGGATGGGAGAAATACAAAGAGGGGGGGAAAAAAAAAAAAGAAGAAGTGAAGGAAGAAGTGGGCAGTAGCACATCAAGTGAGTGGATGATGTATGCCATCACGTACCACCAGATGCTGTTTGTAAAGAGATAAAGAGGAAGAAAAAGGTAAATGAAAAACTTGGAAGGAAATTTGATGCAAATTTATTTGAAAATAAAATCTCTTCAGGAAAGGTAAGTCATGGAAATGGAAGAATACTAACAAATGAGAGTGAATTAAGACGTAAAAAATTAAAAAGAACATAAGTGACGGAAGCAGAGTAATGGTGAAAATGTTGATACTGGATGTTTTACAAAAAAAACAGTGGTTGCAGATGTGAAGAATGCTCTTAAAATATTCGAGAATGGGAAGACTGAGGGTGCACTGTATGTACAGAAATGAAGATAGTACAGTGATTTGTTTTGGAGAAGTATTGTGTAAAGTTTTGATGAGTGGAGGTGTACCCATAGAGTGGAAAAGGGTTGTGATTGTGTCATTGTATGAAAGTAAAGGCATCTGAAGTGAGGGTAGAAATTATTGTTGAGAAAAATTTGCCTGGTATTTTGGATAAGCTGTATGGAAGAACAGTACAGTAAGCACTTAAGTTTTGTGTCTAATTGGTACGATGAGGTTGGCGTGAAACCAGAATTTCGTTAACCGAAAGTATTAATTCAGTGGTGAAAAATCTAATTGGTTCTAAAGCCCCTCCCAAAATCACTCTTTTTTTTTTTTCTCAATTTTGAGACATAAAAATCATATAATAGGATACCAGAATAACTGACAACCATATGAATTTGATAAAAATGTTAAGAAACATTAAATAAATGGATCACCAGCCAGAAAAATCTTCGTGTTATCCTCTACTGAATACTTTTTCCCTATTCACACTGACTTGATACTCAAGATGTTCTTTTCTTGCCTCCATCCTTTGAACTTCCCAGTATTTCACTGTCACCACTATTACCTATTCCTCCAGTGAATGAAGAGGAAGCCATAATACAGTAATAGTAAACCACACGAGAACAATAGCTGGGTGAAGGGAAAGGCAAAAAAAAAAAGTGACCACTGCTGCGATCACTACCATAGCACCATACACACAGTCTCACAGCTGATGGGAACTGTGCAAACAACAGGGCAGACAACAGCTGATGATCGCCTTGCCTGCCGGAACCCCATATATTGACACGAAAGGTGAATTCTTTATTGTGAGACATAAGTTCTTGGAAATTTTGGGCTTTCTTGCGAAAGGTAAATTCGCGAACCCAAATCACGCAAAACATAAGGGCTCACTGTACTCGTAACAAAAAAAGGTAGCATAGTGTGAGACCAGAATATTTGGTGTGAGATGAAAAGGGTGGTTTCCGGAGTGGATTAAATATTTGCAGTAAGGCAGGTAGTACAGAAACCTTGCCAAGAAGGTCTGGATGATGATTATAATTTTTATGGATCTGGAGAAATTAATATCTTTTTCTGTTATCCCATGCTTTTTGGAAAAGTCTTAGAAATAAGAGTTTCATAAATATTACCTTAGTAGTATACATGGATAGGGTAAATTGATTTGTGCCTGCTCCCAGAACGATTAGCATAATGATGTCATCAGCTCAATGAATTGTTATTTTTGCTTTGTAATTATGGCACAGAACTATTGATAAGCCCTTTATGATATCTTATTTAACCATGACATTTTGCCCTTTCAGGCTTGACTGCAGATGCCCGTGTACTGATCAGATACATGCGTACGGAGTGCCTGAATGAACACTTTGCACATGACCAGGCACTATCTCTTGACAAACTGATGGAGAGAGTGGGGGTAAAAATGCAGGTGGCAACCCAACGCTATGACAAAAGACCGTATGGTGTTGGACTTCTTATAGCCGGCCATGATGTAGGTACCACTGTCTCCTGCCCTGATTACCCCCCCCACCCCATTTTTTTTTTTTTTTTTTTTTTTTTTTTTTTTTTTTATAACCAAGTGGTATATTTTTGTAAGGGAACTGCTTTTCAAAATGAAAGGTTTAAATATAGCTTTCAGTAACCTCTTCACTACTTATAGGCTTGCAGGGGCAGCTGGATGCCTACAGGTGATGGGTCTGCTTGATCAGACAGACTGGGGTTACTCAGCAACAGCAGCTACTTAGGGCTCTTGTAAGCTGAGTAAAATTGTCCGGTAGTAACTGTAAAGTATAAACTGCTAATGATGTTATCATATTGAAGGGGCTCAGTTTGCCTTACTAACATCAGTACAGTACAGTGCATCCTTGTAGTACTGTATGTGTGTGCACAGTACTCATAGTACATGGTACCTGTTCATAAAACTGATTGGCAAGAGTGGGCCAGATCCAAAATCCAGTGTTTCCATCAAATATGGGTGCTCATCCATTCAAGGCAGCACTGACGTTAATTATTGTCCTTATGACTGAGAAGTTTCTCGTAATTCTAGCAAGATTTCCATTTATTATGATTTATTATCCAAACCAAATCATAGTGCTTCATCTTGTGCTGCCTGTCCCATTATCTTTTATGTTTTGACATATGCAGAGAATGAAAGAGGCAGAGGAAAGATTTAGGAAGTGGAGAGATGATATGGGGTGCAAGGGCTTGAGAGTCTATCTATTTATCTATTGCCAGATGCTGAGAGTCTATCTGTTTATCTATTGCCAGACGCCTCAATCCCGTTTGGGGTGGCCACAAACAAATCGCCTCCACGTCGTCCTGTCCCCTGCCATTTCACTGCCCTGCTCCCAACTCACACCCCCCTCTCTCATATACCTCTCCACCCCATCCCTCAATCTCATCCTTGGCCTCCCCCTCCCTCTTCCCCCCTCCACCTCACTCACATACACTCTCTTTGTCAGTCTTTCACCCTCCATCCTCTCCACATGGCCAAACCACCTCAGTGTGTTCCTCATAACACTTCCTATCACATCTACATCCACACCACAACGCTCCTTTATAACCTCATTCGTCAGCCCGTCTCTCCATGTGACTCCACAGGCTCCTCTTAAATAACTCATTCCACTGCTCTCACTCTTGACTTGTGTCCTTCCAACAATGTCCAAGCTTCACTTCCATACGTTAGAGCTGGTATCACAATACTGTCATGTAGTAACTTTTTCTCTTCCATGCTCTCTCCCCTGTTTCTTATCACTGCTTTCAAAGAACCAGCAACCCTTCTTCCCTGCTGTACCCTTTCAAGCACTTCATCCTCCAAACCTCCATCCTTACTCATCACACTACCCAAGTACTTAAATGTACTCACATTTTCCAATTCCTCACCATCCAACCTCGCTGTACATTCACTGACTTCACCTCTCTCAAAGACCATCACTTTACTCTTCCCTACATTCACCTTTAGATTCCGTTTCTTGCACACCCTCCCAAACTCATCCACCAAGCCTTGCAGCTCCCCTTCGTCTTCACTCAAGAACACGGTATCATCTGCAAACAACAGTACAGGGAGTTTCCAAACACTATCCTCTCTCACCAGGGCCACTCCAACATCCACTACCCTACCTTGTACCTCTTTTATTACCCTATCCATGAACAGATTGAACAACCATGGAGACATGACACATCCCTGTTTCAACCCAACCTCCAAAGAGAAAAATTCACTTAGTTCACCATCCACACGCACTGCAGCCTTAGCACCATCATACATACATTTTTCACAGCATTCAACAACTTTCCATCTACTCCATATATTCTTAATACTTTCCACAATCCTTGTCTATCCACCCTGTCATATGCTTTCTCCAAATCCATGAAAGCCGCATACAACTTCTTTCCTTTCTCTAGAAACTTTTCCACTAAAGATCTAAGAATGAATATCTGATCTACACAACCTCTTCCCTTCCTAAAGCCTCCCTGTTCTTCTCCAACTAATTCTTCTGTTCTTTCTCTAACTGTCAATAAGTATCCTACCATACACTTTTCCTATTATACTAAGAAGACAAATGCCCCTATGATTACCACACACTTCTTTTTCCCCTTTTCCTTTGTACAAGGGAATAATTATACCTGACTTCCAATCCTCCGGGGCTCTACCTTCCTCCCTGGCCAATCTACACATCTTCCACATCCATTCTACTACTATCTCTCCCCCATGCTTCAGCATTTCACCACACACTCCATCAATTCCTGGGGCTTTCCCCATTTTGACTTTCTTCATTGCATCCACAACTTCTATCCTACTGATTTCTTCCTGTTTTCTCACCTCCCTCCTTCTCCCAGCCATTCCCCAGTCACTTATACTCGCATTACTTCCATCCTGTATGTTCAACAATTCCTTAAAGTGTTCTCTCCATCTGCTCACTTCTTCTCCTTTCTCCACTAGTAATCTACCATTTTTATCTTGAGATAAAACAAAGGTGATGGTATCTAAGGTTGGTGGCCATCCCTCTTTGCTGACCTTTTAAGTTTGACACTAACATGGAGAGTTGACCAGCATACTCTCCCAAACACTTTCCTCTAACTAACTCATGCACTACTCCACATGCGCTTTACACATCACGCAATGTACCCCACTGCGTTACAGGGGTTGATGACAGCAAGGGCTTGCAGCCAGAAGACTTTGCCCCCACTACCCAGTGGCAGACCAATTGAGGGAAGGCATGACGAGGGCTCTGCCAGCATAGATATTGGGGCTGGGATGGAATGGGGCTCAGATATGTGCAAGAGGGTACAGGGCATTGTGGTTCTCAGGCTGTGGTTTCCACCCAATAGAGAGGGGGGTCCTAAACCTGGGAGTAGTGCCCCAGGAGTCTGCCCTATCAGTGGTTGTATAATGGTGGGGCAGCTAAGTGCCAAGGCATGCTTGGAGGGTGTCCCTGTAGCTGTCTTGGCAGGGTACCCAGAGGCCACTGCCACATCCACTGGTCACAGCTAGTAGGCTATGGGTCCCAGATCCCATGTCGTGGCTTGGGACTGTGCTGGTGGGTAGGGCCTGTGGTCTGTCTCTCCCTATTTATTTTCACCAATGAATGGGAATCAAAGCAAGTCTGAGGAAACTAAATCACCCAAGGGGATCAGGGTGGCATCATGGAATGTAGGACATTTGAGGGGTAGAGCAGGGGAAATAGTTGAGACGTTGAGTAGGAAGAGTATATTGGTGTCGTGATGATGAGAGGTAGATTGAGATGGTTTGGGCATGTGGAGAGGATGGGGGATGATAATTGGGTGCAGAAGGTGAGAAGTGTTAACATTAGGGGTAGGGTTGTGAGAGGCAGGTCAAAAAAAGACCTGGAATGAAGTCATTGAGGCTGACCTCAGGGATAAAGGACTGAATGGAGAAGCTGCCAGAAGTCGAGCATGGAGAGCCGCCATTAGGTGACCATGGCCGACACATGCAAGCATGTTTGAGCCTTTAAAAACAAACAAAATGAAACATGGCAGTACTGTCAAAGAAGAGGGAGATAGGCCATGTGCAGTTTGGCACAGGGGCATGGGAAGTAAATACATCTTGTGCAGTGTTTGTGATAAGTGGGTGCATAAGAGATGTAGTGGTAGTAGAGGTAGACTGTGAGATAATGCAGATTTCATGTGTGCGGTGTCGGGGAGAGCAGGTGGAAATTGTCTGGCGTGAAAGGATTAAACTTGCTGGTGAGTCTCTGGAGTGTGTGGAAGAGTTCTGTTATCTGGGAGACATGTTATGTGCTGGAGGTGGGTCTGGAGTGAGGAGTGGTTGGAGGAAGCTGAGGGAACTGTTACCTCTCCTGACATTGAGAAGGCTCTCCCTCCATGCTAAGGGATCTTTGTATGAAGCATGTGTTAAAAGTGCAATGCTGTACGGTAGTGAGACTTGGGCAATAAAGGAAGAGGATATTCGCAGGCTCAGATGTACAGAAATGACAATAATTAGGTGGATATGGAGTGCGTCCCTAAGTGTGAGGCCTGGGAGGGCTAGGTTTACGATGTAAGAGTTGAGCGGTAGGATGGGATTGGAGTGTGTTGGTTTTGTAATGAGGAGAGGGAGATTGAGATGGCTAGGGCATGTGGAGGGGATGGGGGATGATGATTGGGGGCAGAAAGTGAGAAGTGTTAATGTTAGGGGTAGGGCTGCACAAGGTAGACTGAAAAAGACCTGGGACGAGGTGATTGAATGTGACTTTAGGGATAAGGGACTGAATAGGGAAGCTGCCAGAGATCGAGCAGCATGGATAGCTGCCATTAGGTGACCAAGGCCGACGCATGCAAGCATGTTGGAGCCATTAAAAACAAAACATGGCGATTCTGTCAAAGAAGAGGGAGGTAGGCCATGTGCGGTTTGGCACAGGGGCATGGGAAGTAATTCCATCTTGTGCAGTGTTTGTGATAAATGGGTGCATAAGAGATGCAGTGGTATTATTAGAGGTTGACTGTGAGATAATGCTTATTTTATGTGTGCAGTATTTCGGGGAGAACGTGGAGATTGTGAGGTGTGAAGGGATTGATTGTCCTGGTGAGTGTCGAGTGTGTGGAAAAGTTCTGTTATTTGGGAGACGTCATGTGCTGGAGGTGGGGCTGCAGCTAGCTCTGTGGCTAGAGTGAGCAATAGTTGGAAGAAGTTGAGGGAGCTGTTGCGTCTTCTGATATTGAGAGGGCTTTCCTTCTGTGCTAAGGGATCTTCATATGCTGCAAGTGCTGTGAGTGTAATGCTGTGTGGTAGTGAGACCTGGGCAGTAAAGGAAGAGGATATTCACAGGCTCAAATGTACATAAATGACAATAATTAGATGGATGTGGAGTTCATCCTTGAGTGAGAGACCTTGGGAAGCTAAGTTTATAATGGAAGAGTTAGAGGTACGATGGGATTGGAGTGTATTGGTGTTGTGATGAGGAGAGGTAGATTGAGATGGTTTAGGCATGTGGAGAGGATGGGGGATGACAGTTGGGTGCAGAAAATGAGAAGTGTAAACGTTACGGGTAGGGTTGCGAGAGTTAGAACAAGAAAGACCTGGGACTATATCATTGAGTGTGACCTCAGGCATGTGGAGAGGATGGGGGATGACAGTTGGGTGCAGAAAGTGAGAGGTGTAAACATTATGGGTAGGGTTGCAAGAGTTAGAACAAGAAAGACCTGGGACTGTCATTGAATGTGATCTCAGGGATAAGGGACTGAATAGGAAGGCTGCTAGAGATTGAGCAGCATGGAGAGCTGCCATTGAATGATCAAGGCTGACGCATGCAAGCACGTAGGAGCCTTTAAAAACATAACAAAACAAACTTGTATGTCTGGTCAGAGTGGTGTACAGTAATACTGTTTCTTGGAGAGGCTTAGTGCCATAAGACATTTGCATTGTGCTGGAAACAAAAACAGTAAAACCCTTTTTGTGTGTGTGTGTGTGTGTGTGTGTGTGTGTGTGTAATGCATTAAACCTGCTCCAAGAACAGTGCTGTAACCGTTATAGCGTGCTGAACCAATATGTCGCCGATTTTTGCATTTTTCTGATACTGAATTTACTATCGGCACATTGGATACAAATGAATCAAAATTAATATGCCTTTTATTCAAAATTTTGTTCATTGTTTAGTTTGATTGTGTGTGAAAGATTGTAGTTAACTTGACACTGTTTTGCAGCCTAATAAAGAACAGTTGTACTACAAACCATTAAAGATTTAGAATCATTGTGAGTGAATGGAAAATGAGAGAAAAAAAAGGGGGCATATAACCCTCAAGGCCAAAAGCAGCAAGTTGAGAGTGAGGTATATTAAGCTTACTTTACTTGTGGCATGTAGTGCTGCTCTCAGGTGACTGCCCTTTCCTATAGTCCCTCCCTCTTCCTTCTGCTCTCTTCTGTCTTTCTTTCCATCATTCTTCTTCCTTATGCCTATGGGTGACTCTACACTCCCTCTTCTGTCTTTTTTTTTTTTTCCTTGATTCTTTCCTCTTCTGTCTGCCTATGGGTGACTGTACACTGGGTGACAAGCCAAATGGTTTCCTGTACACCAGGAAACCATTTACTACTCTGGGTGAGAACCATATAACCAGATTATGGTGCCTGGTAGTTTAGTGGGTAATTAAGGTGCTCCAAATGGATTGAGCCTGTGCAGGTTTATATCCAAGGGGTGGTTGGGGTTTATTGCTCACGTAATGCCATTCAGGGATGAGTGAGGCTGGCCACTCTCATCGTAAATGTCAGGACCAACTTACCTAGCCCTGGGCTCCTACTCTTCTCATAGGGCAACACAGTATTAGATAATGATGTAAGTATGGTGTCCATATGGGTTAAGTAGGTAAATGGTGTACTTCCACATTGTGGACATAAGTGTGAACTGCCTGCAACCACTAGTTCTAACTTCTTTATTTAGTCACAATATTTACAATCACTTCTTACTGTTCCTCACCCTGCCCTAGGGTGGGAAAGGAGGTCTAGATGATGATGACTTCTGACTGGAGTTTAATACTGCATTTAATATGTTAAACCTCCCCTCTACCAAAAACATTTATAAGCATCTTCTCTCTCTCTCTCTCTCTCTCTTTTTTTTTTTTTTTTTTTTTTTTTTAAATGCAAGGAACAAGGAACCAAAGGCCATGAGCCCGCAGTAAGAGTTCCTTCCAAGAGAAAAACAACATACAAGAGAGCGCCAAATTCAAGATCCATTCATTTCGAGATGCCTGGACACCCTGTGTTTGAAAGACTGGAGATCATAGGCAGCAGGAAATACAGACAGAGGGAGACAGTTCCAGAGTTGACCTGGTGCATAAATGAAGGACTGGGAGTAACGGTTAACTCTTGAATTAGAGAGTTGGACAGAAAAGGGATGAGAATTTGCTGCTGGACGGGTGCTACGCGAGATGTAATATGATCTTTCCAAGACAAGTCCCAAGTAAATGAAACCCCAAGCATGTTCAAGGATGATGCAGGATTAAGCTGAATATTATTAAACATTAGTGGGTGTACCTGTGGAAGATTTTGACGGGTTGATAGGTGTAAAGACTGAGTCTTAGATGCATTAAAAACAAGATTATTTTTACCCCAGTCAGAGATACGAGCCAAGTCAGACATTAAGTGTGCCATAGCCTCATCCCTTGTTTGTTGAAGTAACTGCTGAGATGGGCGTTGCGGGAACCGAATGGAAAGGTGAAGGGTGGAGTCATCAGCATATGAGTGGATAGGGTTAGATGTACAGCATAGAAGGTCATTGTTGAATAAAAGGAAGAGAGTTGGTGATAGGACAGAGCCCTGATGAACACCACTGTTGATAGATCTGGGAGAAGAACGATGGCCGTCTACAACAGCGGCTATAGAACGACCAGAAAGGAAACTAGCGATGAAGGCACAGATAGAAGGATAGAAACCGTAAGAGGGCAGTTTGGAAATTAAAGATTTATGCCAGACTCGATCGAAAGCCTTTGAGATGTCAAGTGCAATGGCAAAGCTTTCGCCAAAGTCCCAAAAGGAGGATGACCAGGAGTCTGAAAGGTAGGTGAGAAGATCGCCAGTGGAGCGTCCCTGCCGGAACCCGTACTGATGATCAGAAAGAAGGTTGTGATAGGAAAGATGCCTTGAAAATTTTTTATTGAGAACTGACTCGAAAACTTTTGAAATACAGGACGTTAAAGCAATTGGACGATAGTTGGAGGGTTGGGAATGATCACCCTTCTTTGGGACTGGCTGAATGAGAGCAAACTTCCAGCAAGAAGGAAAGGTACATGTTGACAGACAAAGGCGAAAGAGTTTGCCAAGGCAGGGTGTAAGCACAGAAGCACAGTTCTTGAGAACAACAGGAGGGACTCCATCAGGCCCATATGCCTTGTTAGTATTGAGGCCAGTGATGGCAGAAAATACATCAGCTGAAGAAATTTTAATGTCAGCCATGAGGAAGTCAGAGGCGGGAAGTGATAGAGGAACAGCACTGGTATCGTCTAAGGTGGAATTGGGGGAGAAAGTCTGTGCGAAGAGATCTGCTTTATCAGTAGAAGAAATAGCTACAGAACCATCAGAGTAGAAAAGAGGAGGGAAGGATGATCAGGTAAAGTTGTTGGAAAAGTTTTTGGCAAAGTGCTAGAAGGAGCGGGAAGAATTCGAGTTGGAGAGTTGAGAGCATTTAGTACGGATGAAATTATTTTTGGCAGAGCGAAGAACAGACTTAACACAATTCCTGGCAGAAATGTAAAGATGATGTGATTCAGGGGTGGATTGGCTTCGGTAGCTTTTGTAGGCCCTCTCCTTGTTGCAGACAGCATTAGAACAAGTGTGATTAAACCAAGGCTTTCTTGTGTTAGTCAGAGGATATGAGAAAGGAATGTATGCTTCCATGCACGAGAGAATAGCCTCCGTAATGCGCAAGGCACACTCAGATGGCTCACGGCCATGGAAGCAATAATCATTCCAGGGAAAATCAAAGAAGTACTGCCTGAGGGCCTCCCAATCCGTGGCTCCAAAATGCCACAGACGACGTTTCCCTGGAGGGTCCACAGGCTGTACCAGAGTGATAGGACAGGTTAAGGTGATAAGGTTGTGATGGGAGGAGCCCAACGGAGAGAAAAGATTAACAGTGTAAGCAGAAGGATTAGTTGTAAGGAAGAGGTCAAGTATGTTGGAGCTCTCTCAAAGGCAGTCTGGGATACGGGTAGGGTGCTGTACAAGCTGCTCTAGGTCATTAGGGATAGTAAAAATGTAGGCTTATTCACCAGGTGGATCAGTGAAAGGAGAGGAGAGCCAAAGGTGATGGTGAACAATGAAATCTCCTAGAATGGAGATTTCAGAGAAAGGAGAAATGGATAGAATGTGTTCCATCGTAGAAGTAAGATAGCCGAAGAATTTTTGATACTAGAATTAGGGGATAAGTAAACAGCACAGAGAAATTACAGAGACTGCAGAGATTACAGAGACTGCCTTGACAACATCGCACTGTCTCCACCCAGCAGTAAACTGCACAAACATACCATATATACATCACATTGTAAACATTTTATCCTAACAGTATCCTTCATGAACCCCCACCATATATTTATCTCACTGAAAGTACAGTACTCCTACCAGAACAATAAGTTTTCACCTAACCAGACTGTGATGTGGCCATCACTCTTCTCTTTATTACCAACAGAAAATGCAACTTGTAGAGTGCTTCTGCTATAATGCAGACTCTCACACCACAGCACAATTACCTCATGCAAATAGTTGTCTCAGCACAGATTTTAAAAAAAAAAAAAAAAAAAAAAAAAAAAAAAAAAAATCTGTTAGCACCTAACTGAAGTGGTTGGATTCCTGCAGTCCATTGGGGTCAGGTCCAGCAGAGCCTGGGGCTACAGTAGCAGCAATAACAGCAAGGTAGTACAAACAGCAACAATAACAATAAATAATAATGGATTTTACATAGAATATTTGAGTTTCAACTGAACGTGTTTCTAGTTGTAAATTAGAGGAACATACATAAGAAACTAATTACACATGACTTTTAATGTATGCATTATTGTCAGAATAGGTCTTAGTTTTCTTTTACTTTGCAATCAGTAACAGCTGGGTTTATCAAGAAATGACAGTAATGTACTGAATTATAGATGTGGTTTTATTGTACATTTGAAATTAAGAGCAAAAAGTGTGTTGTTATAGTGAAAAGGTTACTGTAATTACCTTGGATTTTACCCATGTTATTAATGTTCATTTCACCCATTATGTTTAATGGAAGGTGGAGGCACCAATCATCCACTCATTTGATGGAATGCAGCCTACTTCTTCCGTCGCCATTTTCATTCCTCTTCTGAGGCTGCCCTTCTCTCTTTGTATTTCCTACTGTACTATTCTCCTGCTACCTCATGTTACACTTCGTTTTGCTTCAGATGATTACAATGAGTGATAAGCCTAATGGTTTCCTGTAACCTAGGAAATGATTTACAGCACTGGGTGGTAACCATAGAACCATATTATGGGGTGAAATGGAGTCTACTATGTTGTCAGTGTTGAGTGAAGAGCTGTAAATTTGGCATTCATCCAGGAACCAAACCTCTACACTCTTTCCTGCACCTTGCAGTGGCAAGGCACTGTCTGCCAGAAGGGAACTTCAGTTCTCTGCGAGGGATGGTCCTGTAGGGATGATAGCTTGCCTGTGGTAGATGGGGTCTGCTTGTCTAGATGGACTGGGGTTACTGAACAACAGCAACAACAAGCCATTTTGTTAACATAAATTTTTTAATAAACAAACTTCTTATTTTCTGAAAGGTAGAGTCCAAACTTTTTCCTTTTTGAGTACCAAGAATATTGCCATTCATGTCACTGTCCAATATTATTTTCTAAACATTGTCAGGGTGATGGGCCACACATCTACCAGACTTGCCCATCAGCTAACTACTATGACTGCCAAGCCATGGCTATAGGAGCACGGTCGCAGAGTGCACGCACATACCTTGAGCGTCACCTGGAGGAATTCAGACCATCCACGAGAGAGGAGCTCATACGTCATGCTCTCAGGGCATTGAGGGATACTTTGCCCAATGATGTTGAACTTACCAACAAGGTAGCTTTTTTGTCCATTTCTTGTATAAGTTTGTTTGTATTATTTGTTGAGCAGGGGACATTTTGTCACTGCTGTGCCACCACCACTACTGCTGCCACCACTGCCAGATGACTTGATTTCTCTTTAGAAAGTCCCAACAAGGCATGGCTGTGGCAGAAGCTCCTCTGGTTGTCTATGCACGTCTTCCATATTAATATATTGCAGGTGTTAGCACCCTGTTGATCATAGTGTGCTAGTTTCTGTTAATGCCAACAATGATATGCATACAGGCTGACCCCTAGATATGAAACCCCTAGATGCGATAGCCTGGCATACCGATGTGAGTAGAAATACCACCCAACACCACCGAATGATGGCCATACCCCAGTATAATGTTTTTTTTTTCTTCTTCTTTTTTTACCAATTAAATTTTGTGTTTAGATTAATTTATGATCTGTTTTTAGACATAGATTAATGTGCTTTAGTCATAGGTGGGGTGAACATTGTCATTTTGGGGTATAGTTTACTGTGTTTGATTTTTTTCCAGACTTATTTTTGATGATTTCCAGGGCCGTGAGAGGACGGTGTGGAGGTCTGTCAGATCATGTGATTGTGGTATGCAAGATCAAGCTGAGAAGAGTGAGGTGGATCAGGAGAGAGAGGAGCAGTCAGGGAGAAAGACTGAAAGTTGAGAAGTTGAGGATCAAAGAAATGGCAGATGATTACTGGACCAAAGTAGAGGAGGAGTTAGAATCAGTGAACTTGAATTAGATGGATCTGGACAGCCTGTGGAACGCACATAGAGACTGTTTAGTTAGGAATGTTAAAGCGGTGTTTGGTGTGGCAAGAGTAACAACAAAGAAGAAAGGTACGGCATGGTGGGATGATGAGGTTAAGAGAATGGTGGAGGAAAAGGGAAGAAGTGGCTAAAATGGTTACAGGACAGGGGTTCAGTTGAAATAAGAACTGAATATACTGAGAGCAAGAAGCACATAAAGAGACTAATGAAGAGGAAAGAGAAGGAGTAAATGATGTTCTAGGAAGAAAAATGAATGCAAACTACTCTGAAAATAGGAAGTTATTCTGGAAAGAGGTGTGGAAATGTAGAAGCAAGAGCGGAAGGAAATGTGATGGTGTGAAGGATGTAGGTGGTAGATTATTAATCCATGGGGATGAAGTAAGGACCAGATAGAAAGAATATTTTGAAAGCCTGATGAATGGGAATAGAGAGAGCAGAGTGGCTATAAACATCATTGGTTTTGGGGGTGTGCAGAGAAGGAATGCAATGCCAGGAAACGTGACACTCGCACAGGTGAAGAGTGCTGTGAAGCGGTTGGAAAATTGGAAAGCAGCTGGGGTTGGTGAGGTGTATGCAGAGATGATAAAGTGTAGTGGAGGGAGTGGAATGAAGTGCCTGTTGGAGATATGTAAGAAGGCATGGATGAGTGAAACTGTGCCAGCAGGGTGGAAAAAGCTGTGATTGTACCCCTGTACAAAAATAAGGTGAGCAAAGTGAGTGCAAGATTTATCGTGGCATAAGTTTATTGAGTGTGGTAGGGAAGTATTGTGATCCCTACCCTGATGTATGGAAGCGAGGCATGGACCTTGCAAGAGGGGAACAAGTCAAGAGTGAGAGCAGTGGAAATGAGTTACTTGAGAGGAGCATGTGGAGTGACATTGAGGGACAGGTTGACGAATGAAGAAGTGAAGGAACGTTGTGGAGTAGATGTGGATGTGGTTGAAAAGATTAGGAGAAATACACTGAGGTGGTTTGGACATGTGGAGAGGATGGAGAATGAAAGACTGACTAAGAGGGTGTATGTAGGTGAGGTGGAGGGAGGGAGAGGGAGGGGTAGACCGAGGATGAGGTGGAGGGATGGAGTTGAGAGGTATATGAGGGAGGGGGGGGTGAGTTGGGGGGAGGGGAGTCAAATGGTGGGTGACAGAGTGACTTGGAGGCGTTTTGTCTGCGGCCACCCTTTGCGGGATTAGGGCGTCGGGCTATAGATAGATAGATAGATAGGTAGGGAAGGTATATGGAAGAATCATTATAGAGAGAGTAAGAGAGATATCAGAAGTCCTAGAGTGATGAACAGGGTGGCTTTAGGAGTGGCAGAGGATGTGTGGATCAAATATTTGCAGTGAGACAGATAGGAGGGAAGGCTTGTGAGAAGGACCATAAGGTGTTTATGGCATTCATGGATCTGGAAAAAGTATACAACAAAGTGGACAGAGAAGGATTGTGGAAAGTTTTGCACATGTACGGTGTAGATGATAAGCTGCTAGGTGCTGCCAAGAGTTTTTATGATGGTAGCGAAACATGTGTAAGGGTTAATGGGCATCTAAGTGAATGGTTCACGATCGGTGTGGGCGTGCTACAATGTTGCGTGATGTCCTCATGGTTGATCAATGTGTATATGGATGGGATGATGAGAGAAGTAAAAACACGAGTAGTGGAGAGAGGGATGACGCTGGTAATGAATGGTGATGGATGGAATATCTCAAATTTGTTGTATGCTGATGATGCAGTACTGCATGCAAATACTGGACAAGAACTTGATAGGGTAGTGCAGAGTTTTGCTAATGTCTTGAAAGTAAATGTATAAGAGAGTAAAGTGATGGTTACTGAGAGAGAAGGTGACTCCTAGTGCGATGTTACAGTGAATGGAGAGAGACTGGAATTGGTGAGAGAGTTTGAATAGCTGGGTACAGTGATAGATGAGAGGAAAATGTGCAAAAGAAGTTGAAAGTAGAGTGACATAAGGAAGAAAAGTAGCTGGTGTGATGAAGGCCATGATAAGGAACAGGGACTTGAGTGTTGCTTACACGAAGGAGTGTTAATGCCACCTTTAACACATGGATGTGACTATGGTGTGGCATGAAAATGAAAAGTCAGGAGTAAGAGCAGTGGAGATAGGACTGCTAAGGAATGTTTGTGGAGTACAGAGAGTGGTTAGGATATGAAATAATGTGATTCGAGAAAGATGTGGAGCGAAGAAGTCTGTGGACACCAGAATCGAAGAGAATGGACTGAGATGGAATGGTCATGAGAAGAGAATGGATTACAACAGAGTGGTGAAAAAGGTATATCTGAGCAAATCTGAAGGAGGAAGGAGGTGAGGTAGGCCAAGAAGGTGGAGGGATATGGTGGATGAGTGTGCAAGGAAGAGAGGTTTGGAAGTCGGTGAGGCTAGGGAACTGACAAGAGATCGAGCTGGCTGGATGAATGTTGTGAGGAGAAATGCATGATCGGGGATTTGGCACCCCTTTATAACGTGGCAGCGTCCGGATTGACTCTATCGGATACGCTTACAAAACGTGGTGAACGTTTTTGGCGAATCCGATAGAGCCAGGATTCCAGGGGCTTGAATGATGAGTGAGTGGAAATGTGTCCCATTGGATTGGGCAAATTTGGGCTGTCTGGACATTGCCACTCCTCACCCTGCCCTAGGGTGGGAAAGGAGGTCAGGATGATGATGATGATGATGAAGATTCCCAGATTTTATTTTTGGGTTTAGGTGAGTTATAAACTACTTTAAGGCATAGTTTAGCTTGTTTTAAAGCTATTGAGGGTTTAGGTTAGCTAGAATCTTGTTTTTGGACTCATTTGTGTGGGTTTAGGAGTTTGTTGGGGGGAAACCCAAGGCTCAAAAATGCATCCCTCTACTGTATGTTAAATCTACTCCGAGATTCGATACCCCGCCTAGCGATGAGTTTTTTCTGAACCAGTTGCGTCATTAAACCAGGGTACCCTGTACTTTGTGTGTGGGTATACAGTTCTTGTGCTGTACCACGTTCAGATACAGTTGCCAAAATATTGTACTTTTTAAAAAACATTTTCTGATATATTCTGTCTTAGGCACACTTGGTAACCAAATTATAAAGTAAAACTGCCAAGCTCTGAACTCTGTATCAGACTGTTTGAAAGAAGAGTTTGCATCTTTGGATTTGCGCAGTGGCAGTACTGTAACCAGTGAGGTCTTGCCTAAGTGATGTATTTGCTGTTGCCATAAAGCTGAAAGTGGGAAAAGTTGTAAAATACCATTTCAGCCCTTTTGCGTCACCTCAGTTTGGGTTATGTTTCCTAGAAGGATAGTCAGGTTGTACCCCACCTGCTTGTGGCGACCTTGCAGAGTCCCTGTTCCCCCCCCCCCCTCCAAATTAGGGTGACACAAATGGGGGCGGTGCTACCAGGGTTTATCCCGGGTAGTATTGAACTGTATATACTTTTTGCTGTTGTTGTCATTGTTTGTTTTTGTTTTATTCTTTTCTTTTTTGCCATTCATGAGCAAACCACACCAGTGCCTTCATTGTAGTAGGTCTGTAGCAAAAAGTGCTCCTGCTGCAGCGAGTGGGTTCATTTGACATGCAAAAATATGGATGCTAATGATTATGCATTTATGAAAGAGCCACTAGCTGGCCTTTCACTGGCTGTGTAGCCAATGTGTTGCACCAGCAGATGAGGTCTTGGCTGGTTAAGGAAGTACGCCACCAAGGAGGAGCTGGAAGATTGGGTTGTTGGGGCAATCTTTCAGGCTATCAGAGATGTTTCAAACAGACTGGAGGCACTAGAGACAAAGGTCTTATTACCCATGGCTGTCACCCAAGACCAGCCAAATCATTTGTGGACTGTTCTGGGGTCTCCTGTGGGGGAGGGGAAGGATCTGCCTGGGGACGTGGTTGAGATCAGTGCTCATGGCCAGAAAAAAAGCCATTCGTAGTCAGCAGGTATTGATTGTAAAACCAAAGAGCGGTGCTGACACTCCGAGAAGTCATATGGGACCAGAAGACATCAGAGGTGTACTTTACTCAGTACCGGTTGATAGCTGCCATAAGGCCAGGGCTGGTGGGCCAGTAATGAAATTTCCATCAGCCGAGGCCAAAGGTGAAGCAGCTGGGATACTGGACGATCATTTTGGCTCTGATGGTACTTTCTGAGTATCAGAGCCAAAGAAAGTGCTGTCAAAAATGACCCTGATGGGCCTTTTTTCTTCCTTGGGCAAGTCTGACATCATTCCTAACATTCTGAATCAAGGAATGACACTAAAACTGCTGTCTCGAAGATGTCACCAGAGGTGAGATCCTCCATCATAGAACAGGGCAACATTATCTATGTGGATCTTACAAGATGCTGCACTTTCGACAGATGCTGGGTTACACAGTGTCATCACTGTCAGGGTTTTGGTCATACATCTGAGAGGTGTTCTAGAAAAAATGATGAACCTAAAATGTGCTAGAGCCCATAAGACTAAGGATTGTAGTAACAGAAATTCTCCCAGATGCACCAACTGCTCCTCCTTAAGACATCAAGAACCTAATACTAATTCAGAGTCAGGTGCCCATTTTGCATCTGTCCATTTATGATTTCTCATAGGATTAGATTGATTGAAAATACCAATTATGATCATTCAAAAAACTCACCACATCCCTATTGAACCAGTTAAGGATGGGTCTTAAATATTCGTTCCATCCGTAACAAGATAGACCATATTAATGAAGCTCTAACTCAGCACGAGCTTGACATTTTGTGCTTAACTGAAACCTGGTTGTATGAGTCTTATATTGGTATTATTCGTAGTGCTTTGCCAAAGACACATTCTGTTATAAGTAGTCCCAGGCCTGCTGCTGACTGTCCGGGAGGAGGTGTATCACTCATCTACTTGGCAGCATTTGCGAACTTTTCTCTCATAGATCTGGCCTCATCTTCATTTGAATTTATGGAAGTATTAATATATTTCCATTAGAATACCATTTGCATTGCAATTGTCTATTGACCAGGTCATCCAGGCACAGATGGAGGTTTTGTGGAGGAATTTGGGCAGTTTCTTGAAGTATTGTTTTGTTTAGTTTTTAAAGGCTCCAACATGCTTGCATGCGTCGGCCTTGGTCACCTAATGGCAGCTCTCCGTGCTGCACGATCCATTGCAACCTCCCTGTTCAGTCCCTTAACCCTAAGGTCACACTTAATGACCTCGTCCCATGTCTTTTGCGGTCAGCCCCTCATAACCCCACCCCCAATATTAACATTTCTCACCTTCCTCACCCAATTATCATCCGCCATCCTCTCCACATGTCCAAACCATCTCAATCTACCTCTCCTCATCACAACACCAATACACTCCAGTCCCATCCTACATCTCAACTCTTCCATCGAAAACCCAGGCCCCCCTAGACCTTGCACGCTGGGATGCACTACACATCCACCTTTTCTCTTAAATCTAGAGGACTTCTTGTTTGCGGTGATTTCAGTTATTGGGATGACAGTCCGCAGTCAAAACCATTTTCTTCAGAATTCCATGAGTTGATCACCCAGAATAATTTTTGCAATCATGTGAGTAATCCAACTCATGTCTCAGGACGTGTCCTTGGCTTGATCTTGTTCCCTGCTGGTTGCAGGTGTGTATCTGATGTGGAGGTTGACTCATTTGACCCCCTCATCTCGGATCATGCTTTGCTCACTTTTAGTTTTGATATTATGAAATTCTCTATCTATAAAAAGGTCATCAGGTTCAGAAATTACAGGAACATTGACCGCCATTTGATGTGTTATGAAATTGATCAGCGTTTAAACTACCTTTTTTTTTTTTTTTTTTTTTTTTTTATTTTTTTTTTTAATGCGAGGAAGAAGGAACCAAAGGCCATGAGTCCGCAGTAAGAGTTCCCTCCAAGAGAAAAACAAAATACAAGAGAGAGCCAAATTTAAGATCCATTCACTTCGAGATGCCTGGACATACTGCGTTTGAAAGACTGAAGATCATAGGCAGCAGGAAATACAGACAGAGGGAGACAGTTCCAGAGTTGACCTGGTGCATAAATGAAGGACTGGGAGTAACGGTTAACTCTTGCATTAGAGAGTTGGACAGAAAAGGGATGAGAGTTTGCTGCTAGACGGGTGCTACGCGCCCGTCGTAGAGGTGGAGGAATGCATGCAGACAGTTCAGAGGAGCAGTGACCATTAAAGTAGCGATAGAAAAGAGATAAAGATGCAACAGTGCGGCGAAGCGACAGAGGTTGAAGGGAGTCGGTAAGAGGAGGAGAGTTAATGAGACGAAAAGCCTTTGACTCCACCCTGTTGAGAAGAGCTGTGTGTGGGGAGCCTCCCCACACATGAGAGTTGTACTCCACACAGGGGCAGATAAAACCCTTGTATAGAGTCAACAATTGTGCAGGGGTAAAGAAAGAACGGAGTCGGCTTAGCACACCCAATCTCTTGGAAGCAGATTTTACAAGAGATGTAATATGATCTTTCTAAGATAAGTCCCGAGTAAATGAAACCCCAAGCATGTTCAAGGATGATGCAGGATTAAGCTGAATATTATTAAACATTAGTGGGTATACCTGTGGAAGATTTTGACAGGGTGATAGGTGTAAGAACTGAGTCTTTGATGCATTAAAAACAACAAGATTATTTTTACCCCAGTCAGAGATACGAGCCAAGTCAGACATTAGTTGTGCCATAGCCTCATCCCTTGTTTGTTGAAGTAACTGCTGAGATGGACGTTGCGGGAACCGAATGGAAAGGTGAAGGGTGGAGTCATCAGCATATGAGTGGATAGGGTTAGATGTACAGCTTAGAAGGTCATTGTTGAATAAAGGGAAGAGAGTTGGTGATAGGACAGAGCCCTGAGGAACACCACTGTTGATAGATCTAGGAGAAGAACAATGGCCGTCTACAACAGCGGCTATAGAATGACCAGAAAGGAAGCTAGTGATGAAGGCACAGATAGGAGGATTGAAACCGTAGGAGGGCAGTTTGGAAATAAAGATTTATGCCAGACTTGATCGAAAGCCTTTGAGATGTCAAGTGCAATGGCAAAGCTTTCGCCAAAGTCCCGAAAGGAGGATGACCAGGAGTCTGAAAGGTAGGTGATAAGATCACCAGTGGAGCGTCCCTGCCGGAACCCGTACTGACGATCAGAAAGAAGATTGTGATAGGAAAGATGCCTTAAAATTTTTCTACTGAGAATTGACTCGAAAACTTTTGAAATACAGGACGTTAAAGCAATTGGACGATAGTTAGAGGGTTGGGAGTGGTCACCCTTCTTTGGGACTGGCTGAATGAGAGCAAACTTCCAGCAAGAAGGAAAGGTACAAGTTGACAGACAAAGGCGAAAGAGTTTGCCTAGGCAGGGTGTAAGCACAGAAGCACAGTTCTTGAGAACAACAGGAGGGACTCCATCAGGCCCATATGCCTTGTTAGTATTGAGGCCAGTGATGGCAGAAAATACATCAGCTGTAGAAATTTTAATGTCAGCTATGAGGAAGTCAGAGGTGGGAAATGATGGAGGAACAGCACTGGAACAGGTAGAATTGGAATAGAAAGTCTGTGCGAAGAGATCTGCTTTATCAGTAGAAGAAATAGCTACAGAACCATCAGAGTAGAAAAGAGAAGGGAAGGATGATGAAGTAAAGTTGTTAGAAAGGTTTTTGGCAAGGTGCCAGAAGGAGCGGGAAGAATTCGAGTTGGAGAGTTGAGAGCACAACTGATTCTTCAAATCTTTCATCTGGTGATTTGTTTGATTTATATAACAATGAACTTAGGTCAGTTTTTGATGATCATTGTTCTGAGGTGGTAAAAACAGTAATTGTATGTGATAATTCTCCATGGTATGGTCCATCCATTAATTCTTTGCTTTGACAATGTAGAAAGGGAGAATGTGAGTGGCACTTGCAGTGGACTGTATTAATGTGTTTGCGTTATGTTTGTGCAGGAAGAGCAGTTGTTCACACTGTAAAAGCCCAAAAGACAAGGTATCATCAAAATAATGTTGATTCATGCGGTGGTGATCATAAGAAACTGTCTGCAGTTGTGAAGAATTTGGTTGGGTGGAGGAATGTAATTGTTAAACCAACTTCTGTATCTGATGCCCCATTGGCTTCTGATTTTGCTTCATTTTTTTACAACTGAGATATCTTGCCTAAGAAATGCTTTAGACAACAGTTCTTCCAGTGAAATATACTCATATGACTTCCAGCCACAGCACACATGGGGTCGTTTACTTTCAACATTTCATCCTATCTGTCTATCTGTCAATAGCCCTACGCCCTATTCCTGCAAAGGGTGGGCGCAGACAAAACGCCTTCAAGTTGCTCTGTCACCCACCATTTGACTGCCCTCCCCCCAACTCACTCCCCCCTCCCTCATATACCTCTCAACTCCATCCCTCCACCTCATCCTTGGTCTCCCCCTCCGTCTCCTTCCCTCCACTTCACCTACATACACCCTCTTAGTCAGTCTTTCATTCTCCATTCTCTCCACATGTCCAAACCACCTTAGTGTATTTCTCTTAATTTTCTCAATCACATCCACATCCACCCCACAACATTCTTTCACTTCTTCATTCGTCAGCCTGTCCCTCCATGTCACTCCACATGCTCATCCACTGGATGTAAATAAAATCAATCAAATGTTACATCAGAGAACTTAACAAAACATTTTGTCCACTCGATCTGTGTAACATGTTACAACTGCCTGATGTGTACGAGCATGCAGCAGATTTTTTCTGCAACATAAGAAATAGATGCTTCTTAGAAAGCAATTTTGTGCAGTCTGAGAAAAGTGCTTTGCTTGGGCCCCTAATCAAGAAACCTGGCCTTGATGTCGAGAGCATGACAAATTATCGTCCTGTCTCTAACCTATCTTTCTTATTCAAGATTCTTGAGCGTGCCATACTTACCGGTAGTCAGCTTTTACCACTACTGGAACATAACAGAGTTGTTCCTGTCTTTCAGTCAGCTTACAGAAAATACCATTTAACTGAAACTGCACTAACAAGGATTCATAGTGACTTGGTGGCAAACACCTGTAGTGGGATTTCGTCTCTGCTGGTTCTGTTGGATCTGCCTGCAGCTTTTGCCACAGCAGGTCATCCATATTGTTGGATGATCTGTATGTTTATGGCATTCGTGATAGTTCTGTTTTGCTCCTTAAGTCATATCTGTTGGACAGATCTCAGAGAGTGGTTGTTGATTATACTAGCTCTGATACTGCTCCCCTTCTGTTCAGAGTCCCTCAAGGATCAGTCTTGGGTCCAGTTCCATTTACAGTCTACATGAGTAGTTTATCATCTTTACTTGATGCTCATGACATGTCCTATCATTTTTATGCTGACAACACCCAGCTCTGTGTTAAGATGTCTGATATAAACGATACTTATATCAAGCCTGAATCTCTAATGTCTGATATTAGGATCTGGATGGCATGAAAAAAACTTAAGCTGAATGATGGTAAGACTGAGATCATCATCATGAGGGGAAACAGAAAGAGTGATGACACTGATAATGCGCTGGCTATGAACATTGGCATGTCACAGTGTCATCCAGTCAGTTCTGTTTGAAATCTGGATGTTTATTTTAATTCAGAGTTAAACTACAAAGAACATATTAATCAAGTTGTCAGAGGGTGTAAATTGCATATCAGAAATCTGTACTCTGTGAGAAAATTCCTGGATAGGTGTTGCCTCTTAACATTGGTCCATGCAGTGGTCTTGTCTCTTGCCAATTATTGTAATTCACTGTGGATTGGTCTTCCAAATAATATACCAACAAAAGTTCAGAATGTTTTGAACAGGGCAGCATGGCTTATCTTTGGTCTCCCCCCAAGAACCTCGACTACACCGTTCCTAATTGAGCTGCGTTGGTTACCAGTAAAGGCTAGAATTAAATTTAAACTGTGTCTTATTACATTCAAGGTTCTTAAGTTTGGCGAACCGAAGTATCTTGCTGAAATGTTAAAACTCCCATCAGCACACCCAGTTGTGATGTTACTTAGTGAAAATGATTCCTTGCATCTTGACGAGCCTGGAACCATTCACCAGTCATCTTTCTCCTATCGTTCATTTGTGTATAGAGCCCCTAGAGTTTACGATAGATTGCCATTGTCTATGAGACAACTCTCTTCTGTTGAATCCTTTAAGAGACAGCAGAAAGCCTTTCTTTTTTCAAAATGCGACGACCTTGAGAGAGGTACTGTGACGGATGATTATGGGGTATAATTATTGCCACTTTCATATTATTTTACTGGTGAAGTTTGTATTGTAAGTAGTGGTAGGTGGTGGCGACCATCATCAGCTCACTTGATGTAGTGCTGCCTATTTCTTCCTTAGCCTGTATCATTCTTTTTCTGTGCCTGCCCTCCTCTCTTCCTATTTCTCCCATCTTCCTGTCACTTCTTATTGTTTTTCTTTCCTTTACAGGTTTTTTTTTACATTGACTGACAAGCCAAGTGGTTTCTTGTAAACCAAGAAACCATTTACAATGTTGGGCGGTAACCATATAACCAAACCATACATGCTTCCTACGTGTCAACAAGTGGGTTGGTGGAGCATTAGTGCCCCTCCCTGTCAAACAAATAACTCAAAGACAAATGTCCACCTCTTATGGGATTATGACGTCTGGCAATAGATATATAGATAGATAGTTTGTATTGTGTGTGGACTATGGGAGATGTCACAATTCTTGTAATAGTAAAAATAATGTACATGTGTGTCGAGTACTAGTGAATTCCCTTTGGAAGAACTAGCGCTTTGGAGAAACAGAAGTCCAGACTATGATGATGATGATGATTATTATTATTATTTATCATTATTATTAATATTATTATAATTTTTTTGTAGTTTCCTTGTAGTGTACTGTTCAGCCTCTCTGTATGATTGGGTTGCATCATGACAACCAGTTGCATTGCGATTGATTGTATAGTGATGCCATTACTGCAGTCCCCTGTTCATCCATCATAATTCAGCCAAGGCCCTGTTGGATAATGCATTTTTTTTTTCTTTAATGGTGCATTACAATTCTCCCAATCCCCCTACAGGGGATGTAGCTCCTGTAAAGCTCTGTACCATATAGGTCTCCATGTCAGTACACAAATCCTGTCTTGATACCAGTTTTCCAATGACCACCTTTTATATATTTGCATCATATCCTAAAGACTCCAACATGCTTGTATGCATCAGTCTTGGTCACCTAATGGCAGCTCTCCACACTGTCTGATCTTTGGGAGCCTGCCTATTCAGTCCTCTATCCCTGAGGTCACACTCGTTACCTCATAGGTCTTCTTCAGTCTGCCTGTTGCAGCCTTACCCCCAGTGTTCACACTTCTCACCTCCCACACCCAGTTATTATCCTCCATCCTCTCAACATACCCAAACCATCTCAATGTACCCTTCCTCTTCACAACACCAGTATAATCCCATCCCATCCTTCCACTCAATTCTACAGTTGTAATCCCATCTCATCCACTATATAGTTCTTACCCAACCACTCGTTATTGGAATTTTAACAAGTAAACATGTGTTTCACTTATACTGTACATACTCCACCATAGGCCTGTCTCATGTGTATCAAATGGATGTTCAATTATAAGCACTATGAACATTGTTATTTATTAAAAGTGAGAGTAAGATGTGTAGATGGAAATGAGCAGAGTTGAAAGCAGGCAACTAGCTACGTAAGTAACGTAACACAAAGGAGGCAGGCTGGCACCAAATGCTTGCATATATACTAAAAGTATTTAAGCTGTAACAGAACCATCCCTAAATCATTTTGAACTGTGAATTTTGGTGTGTGTATTTGTAAATTGAAAAAATGATGGATTTTTATTTAACAGAACTGCAGTATTGCTGTAGTTGGTGAAGGAGAAGACTTGAGCATATACGAAGATGAAGATGTCAACCCATATTTGGAGGGTTTGGATCAAGAGGAGCGACGGGGTGGCACAGGAAGAAGTGATGCTCAGCCGTCTGCAGGCGATGATGCTCCTGCATCCTCTGATGCAGATCCACCACCATCCTCAGCTGGGGAGCAGCCACAGGTTAGTACCACATAGGTCTTGTACAATTAGGTTATATTAGCCAAGAAGCCAGTAATTACTTGGGGAGACTATTTTCTTATTCTTGAAATAAGCCACTTTGGTAGTGAAGCATGCATAAGAGTAGGGGGGCATCAAAGTGAATGGTTCAGGATCATTGTTGCATGAGGCAAGATTTTGTGATGTCCCAACATGGAGCACTGTTATCCATATTTCTTATTTTTCCCATCCATCCATCATCCAATCCTACATTGCCCCATGAGGAGCATAGGAGCCCGGGGCTAGGCAGTTGGTCCCGACATTTAAGATGAGAGTGACCAGCCTCATTCATCCCTGAGTGGCATTACATGAGCAATCAACCCCAACCACCCCTTGGATATAAACCTTCACTGGCTCAATCCGATTGGAGTGCAATAATTACCCACTAAACCACCAGGCGCCAAAATTTGGTTTTATGGCTACCACCCAGCGTAGTAAATGGTTTCCTGGTGTTCAGGAAACCATTTGGCTTGTCACTTAGTGTAGAGTCACCAACAGGCAGAAGGAAGAGGAAAGAATAAAGGAAAGAAGGACAGAAGAGGGAGTGTAAAGTCACCCGTAGGCAGAAGGACCAGGAAAGAATGAAGGAAAGAAAGACAGAAGAGAATGGAAGGAAAGAAGGTTGGAGGAGAGAAAATGGCAGACACCCAATAGCAGCACTACATCGAGTGAGTGGATGGTGAGCGCCCCCACCCACCACTAACCAGACAGCATAATATTCTGCATTCATATACTGTCTTGTTTAATTCATATTGCCATGACAAAAACGGTTCATGTAACACCAGCTATAGATTCAGCTGATAGTGACAAGAAAATTTTGCTCATTATCTTACATAGGCGTAAGGCTTGGCAGTGCTGTGCTGAGTAAATGTTGCCATATGTTGATGTTTTTTACAGTAACAAAACTCTTATGGTTATGTTATGCTCATGTATGCACTTCATCACTACTTTGGTGATGGTATATTAGAATATATGGAAATTCTTTTGTCCAGTAGAGAACAAATGAGGCACTTAGAACCACAGGAGCACAAGCACCAAAATCATTGTTTTGAGTTATTTCAGGTTAAAGTTGACACACATTCAAAGACCTGTAACATCCTAACTAATTGAGATATTGAAGTGATTCAAGGGCAGGGTGTAGCTCACCTAATGAGGATTTTAGTACTAGTAACAAGCAAGCAAATTGGTAAATGATAAAAATATTGTTTATACGAAACAACAAACACAATTCCAAACCAAATGTTTGAAAGTAGGGGAAATAGATGCACATACAACCATACAAGAACACTAATAATCACAAGGAGTTAATACAAACATAAGAAATGTACTTATCTCATTTACTGTAAACAAAACAGAATAAACAAACAGCTACAGTTGAAAGGACAGTTAGACAACAGCTTCACTCATGATGCTAATTCCAATGCCCTCACTCTCATCTGCCACTCAGGAATTTCTACCCCAATTAGTCATTGTCAGTAATGATAACAAAATAGTAATCATACTGAAATGTCAGTCTTGCCCTACAAACAATGTTAGTAAACAATGTCAACACAGTCAGCTATTTCCTGATGCACTAGCACAATTCCAGCACTACCCCCCCCCCCCTGCCCAACTCCTATTGCCTTCCTCTCTTGCTTGCTCCCTTTCTTTTTCCTGCCACAATAAAGCTCTCTCATCGGCTGACATTCTGTGGGGAAAACGCTGTAATGGTGATGTTGGAAACGGTATTCACCCCCACCACCTGGCACCTATCTTACTTCCCTCAGTCCCAACCCCCGTCCATCCCTCCTACCCCCCTAAACCCCTAACTTCACTTCTGTTGTACTAAAACGCTACTCCTGAACCCTGTTTTACAAGATGCACTCCCATTGGCCCAAATTTCTATTTCTAGCCTGAATGCTCTGCATGGGGAGTTGTCGTGGTGTGGTCATGAAATGAACCTCCCGCAGGTGGTTGGTGCCGATTACAATGCACCAGTTATCTTTGTTACTATGACTTCCAGCCTTATGTTTACTTCCTCCTTAGGGCAGAGAGTGTCTTTCTGGATAGAGGAATAATTGCCAAAGCAAAAAAAAGGTGTGGGGGTGGGGGGGGGGTTGGCACTTTTCCTCCTGTGGTTTTAAGGGCCTCAAATATTAAAATTGTTAGCCTGTAAAGCTGTTAGTTCTGCAGCAGTGTTCATCTTCATTACCAAGAGGATGTTAATAGAAACTTGCTGTTTGGTTCACCTTTCAGACTGGAGGGTTAAATATATCCTTCTTTTTCTCATGTACAAACTCAGGTAGTTTCAGACATAAAGTGCACAGTAAACCATCTTTATACTGGACCAGTTGGGGGAAAGCCTGATGCGATAAAGTCGATAATCCGGCAGTTCCAGTGTTTCCCCCCATGAAGTGGGATTTCAAGCGCACAACTAAAAATAAATGAGCAAAATAGCATATTCTGTTACTAAAAATGAAAACTTTACTCATTTTCTACCCATACTTTCACACCCTTGTCATAATGCTTCTTCATGACTATCACAGTATTACAGCCTTGTACAGTATAACAAGTCAGTAATGATGAGAAGGAAAGGATGGGAAAAATTGCCGCCAGGATTGGTAACTACATTCTGAATCATCCCATGCACTGGGAGTGATCTAGTAGGCCTGCATCATATGCCCAATGTAATGGATAGTATACATTAGTTTTCTATTCTTTTTTCTTTTTTACATTAGATCAATAATATCGCATAATTTTAAGCCAGTGATTAAAAGTACATTACTTAAACCAGTACACACACTGTACTATTGACACATGGATGCAGAGTTAGGCAGAGTAAGACAGGTTAGCAAGCTAGGCAGAAAGAGAACAGACAGTCTAAACCAAGCATGAGGAGAGAGACGTTTGAGGCATGAATGACAGAAATAAAACCGAAGATATTAGGGGAAATAAACTCACGAGGAAGTACTCGGAGAATTTCTTTTTAAAGTATTTTACATTACAGTTAATCTCATGTGGTTAATGACATAAATCCTGTATGGCCCAGGCCCAGTGGCACAGGTGGCGATGTTGCACTGCATCATCTTCTCCGTTCAACTCACACTCCAGCCTTAGTTCAGTTTTTAGATAATCTTCCACTTCTTTTCATTGGATAGGACATTCTTTGCGTGCTTGGCCCATGTTGGTGAAATTGAGACACCTGCCAATGTGTTAACAGAAGGCAGACACCTGCCAATGTGTTAACAGAAGGCAGACACCTGCCAGTGTGTTAACAGAAGGCCAGCAGGACATGAAGGACAGGGGTGATGAAACAAACGACAAACTCCATTGTCTGCACACTGCCATGTGGAGGGGGAGCTCGGAGCAGCAGCCTTGAGGGTGGGGGGGGGAACTGACATGTTATCCATTTTGGGATGAGGTACATGAAATAAGAGTATGAATAGTTTTGAAGAGGAGAGATTTACATTATTGATGTTGAACATGAGAAAACAGCTAAATACAGGGACATGCAGGTTACAATTTACAAAGAAAATTATCAAATTTGATGGCATCAAAAGCAGTGTTTTAGCAAAGTAACTAATGACTGTGTTTTGGTGGTAGGACTTCTGCCGAATCCTGCAGATTTTGAATTTTGAGCTTCCAGTGGATTTTTAAAATTCTCCCCTCCTTTTTTGTGACAAAGAAAGATGCATGTCAGATGATGTGGCAGTGGATATGAGAGTTTACTATGTACATATGTAATGTTTAGTGTGGAAGAAAAAAGTGGAAAGTGGAGCGGTAAATTGGTGAGTGAGAAGGAAGAGGTGTGTTGCAGAGAGGTATGGGAGGACAAAGTAGTTTGGTGGCAGTTCTGTTATGATCATCCCCTGGCAGAGGATTCCCAGGAGGGAGGAGGGCATAAAAGATGGTGATAATGCAAGAAACATGTGTTTATAATATTATACATAACATGGGCTGCACTCCCCACCCCCCTTTTTTTTTTTTTCCTATCTATCTTTCTATTGCCAGACACCTCAATCCCGTTTGGGGTGGCCACAAACAAATCGCCTCCAAGTCGCCCTGTCCCCCGCCATTTCACTGCCCTGCTCCCAACTCACATCCTCCTCTCTCATATACCTCTCCACCCCATCTCTCCATCTCATCTTTGGCATCCCCCTCCCTCTTCCCCCCTCCACCTCACTCACATACACTCTCTTCGTCGGTCTTTCACCCTCCATCCTCTCCACAAGGCCAAACCACCTCAGTGTGTTCCCCATAATGCTTCCTATCATTTATATCCTCATTTGTCAGCCTGTCTCTCCATGTGACTCCACAGGCTCCTCTTAAATAACTCATTTCCACTGCTCTCACTCTTGACTTGTGTCCTTCCAACAACGTCCAAGCATCACTTCCTTACGTTAGAGTTGGTATCACAATATATACTGTCATGTAACTTTTTCACTTCCATGCTCACTTCCCTGTTTCTTATCACTGCTTTCAGAGAACCAGCACCCTTTCTTCCCTGCTGTACCCTTTCAAGCACTTCACCCTCCAAACCTCCATCCTTACTCATCACACTACCCAAGTACTTAAACGTACTCACATTTTCCAATTCCTCACCATCCAACCTCGCTGTACATTCACTGACTTCACCTCTCTCAAAGACCATCACTTTACTCTTCCCTACATTCACCTTTAGATTCCGTTTCTTACACACTCTCCCAAACTCATCCACCAAGCCTTGCTTTACTTTATTTTTCATTTCCTGTTTCTGGATCCTCACCACCTTCTGCTTCAGGATCCTTACCAGCTTCTGTTTCAGGACCTTACCACCTTCTGTTTCAGGATCCATACCACCTCATTAGTCTGCCTTACAAATGAAATGAAACTTATGTTGATGTTTTGTGGGGTGGAGATGAAAAATTTGAAGATCTGAATGATGTGTATATGTAGGACTGAGACCACTGGTACTCTGTTGAGTTTCATTTTTTGTTTTTTCTCTATGTTTTTAGATCCTTGTCACTGCATGGTAAAGTAGGATATTGAGATAATAGAGTAATGGCCTGTTGGTAAGTTGGTCTGGAGACGAAATGATTTGTTCAAAACAGATGTTTATTTAGTCCCTTGAACTACACATTATACTATACCTCAAAACGTGTATATCATCTTTTTGTAACTCGGTGCATATTCCAGCTTTAGCTTTGAAATGAAGACAAATGTAGAGCAGAATATTGCTGTTAGTACTGCAATCTGTTGCTATCTTTGAGTTAGAGTTTAAGCAAGTTAATTATTGTAAGTAGAATTCTAAGCCATTTTAAACACGCTTGAAATAAAATTGAGTATTGCTTAAGTTTGGTGAGTTGCAGATGCTTTTTCTTTCACAGCCAGCTGAACAGGTAAACAGTAAGGAGGAATCACTTTGATGTTCTTTCAGTCTTACCCAAACCATACAGGGCATCCCATTGGCCACATTTCATGGTGCTAAAATAATGTGAAGAAATGAAGTAACAGCTGGTAGAGCAGTTCCTTAAGTTTATTTAGGTATCCAAGCTATGTGTTTCTGATCACACTGAAGGGAAAAATGTAAAAGATTGTTGAAGTGTGTAACTCTGAGCTGAAGAACAGACACAGTAAGTAACCAACATCTCATGATACTATTATGGTGCAGTATGTAAAATACCAATACTAGAATGAGTTAAGCAAGAAGTTACAGATTACAGTACTGTACTTTCAGTTTTACTTGATGAGTAAAGTTAAAATTTATAGAATTCATACAGGTGTACTTAGTGCCATGCACAGACAGTTTCAGGGTAGGGGCTCAAGATATAAAGGGGGGGGGGGGGCACAACACACCTCTAACTGGTTACTACTTGAATTACCTGCTGCTGATGTCACAAGGTTATTTGCACTTTTGAACACTAAACTTATTGTTACACATATTCGTCTTACCTAATGAAAAAACTCTCTGTTGTGACACACTTTGACAGAAAGCAATAGATTTACAAAGTATTCAGCTGTTTAGAGCTGTCCCAGTGACTATATCTATCTATGAATCTATATGCTTGAAGCCAGAAAAAAAAGTTTATATATATATATATACAGTAATCCCTCCAATATCCGATGTAATAGAGCCAAAGGCATGTCCGGATAGTGATCCTGTCCGGATATTGGGCCCCCAGCCTCCTGGACTTGTACTTATGGACCCTAACTCAAAAAAACACCTATACAACTCCCTCTGGACATGCATCACCTATTTAAGACCCAAATCACACCAATAAGGGACATAAAAGACTGAAATAAATGCAAAAGAACCATAAAATGAGGTTTTAGAGGTGAGTTTATACAATATTAAATATTCTGGGTACTCACAACAAGTCCCTGGCTCCTGGACTGGTTTGAACTGCCAGTTTGCAGTCCACAGTTAATCCTTTGCACTCTAAATTCTAATTTCTTAATACTGCACAACACTGTAAATTCCTGTGTGTTCTAGTGGCGAGGTATTGCAGTTTATTCACTGTTTATTCACAAAAAACGAGCACCTGTGGCTTGCATTGCTATAAGCATTTGCTCTCGATCGGAGTTAGGCTATGACTGTTGATGATGGCAGGGTAACAGAGTTGCCAGATCGCAATGGCCACATTACCAAACTCCTCAATTTTCATTACCATTTTTAACTTTCATTACCAAATCCGTAAAGCTAGCATGTATTCTTCACTAATTATATACACAAGTGATAATACATGTAATCACTCTTCTTATAATTAACAGCATGTTTATTATCATGCTATATAGGCTACCAAATTAATGAGAGAGAGCAAACAATCCACCATCTCCATCCTGTGTATCCTCATACGTGTGAAAAATCCATTTGGTAATGCATTATTCTGATTCATTACCAAACGAATTTTTCATTACCAAATTGGCCCACATTTGGTAATGAAAAATACCAAATGGCAACCCTGACAGGAGAGGGGGGAGGAAGGAAGGGGTGAAGGGACCATGGTGTAACAGCTGTTCGGCGCCACATGGCAATTTCAGATTACGGGTGGGAAAAAAAGTCTGATTTTTTTCAAATTTTTTGTGGTTTTTGGCCCGTTTTGGGAATAATGGATCCTGGGACGAAAATGTCTGGTTATTGGGGATGTCTGGAAAATGGGCGTCTGGATATTATAAGGATTACTGTGTATATATATATATATATATATATATATATATATATAAGGGGCTTGAATGGTGAGTGAATGGAAGTGTGGCCCATTGGATTAGGCAAATTTGGGCTGTCTGGACATTGCTGCTCCTTACCCTGCCATAGGGTGGGAAAGGAGGTCCGGATGATGATCTGTCTATCTATCTATTGCCAGATGCCTTAATCCCATTTGGGGTGGCCACAAACAAATCTCCTCCACGTCACCTTGTCCCCTGCCATTTCACTGCCCTGCTTCCAACTCACACCCCCCCTCTCTCATATACCTCTCCACTCTATATCCTTCCATCTCATCCTTGGCCTTCCCCTCCCTCTCTCTCCCACCACCTCACTCACACACACTCTCCTTGTCAGTCCTTCACTCTCTATCGTGTCTACATGGTCAAACCAACTCAGTGTGTTTCTCCTAACACTTCGTATCACATCCACATCCACACAACAACGCTCCTTTACATCCTCATTTGTCAGTCTCTCTCTCCATGTGACTCCACAGGCTCCTCTCAGATAACTCATTTCCACTGCTCTCACTCTTGACTTCTGTCCCTCCAACAACGTCCAAGCTTCACTTCCATACGGTAGAGTTGGTATGACAATACCGTCATGTAGTAACTTTTTCACTTCCATGCGCACTTCCCTGTTTCTTATCACTGCTTTCAAGGAACCAACAACCTTTCTTCCTTGTTGTACCCTTTCAAGCACTTCACCTTCCAAACTTCCATCCTTACTCATCACACTACCCAAGTACTTAAACATACTCACATTTTCCATTTCCTCATCATCCAACCTCACTGTACATTCACTGACTTCACTTCTCTCGAAGACCATAACTTTACTCTTCCCTTCATTCGCCTTTAGAGTCCCTTTCTTACACACTCTCCCAAACTCATCCACCAAGTCTTGCAGCTCCCCATCGTCTTCACTTGACAACACAGTATCATCTGGAAAGAACAGTACAGGGAGTTTCCAAACACTACCCTCACATACTAGGGCCTCTCCAACATCCACTGCCCTACCTTGTATCTCTTTTATAACCCCATCCATGTACATATTGAACAACCATGGAGACATGACACATCCCTGTTTCAACCCAACCTTCAAATAGAAAAATTCACTCAGTTCACTATCCACGTGCACTGCAGCCTTAGCACCCTCGTACATACTCTTCACAGCATTCAACAACTTCCCATCTACTCTATATATTCTTAATACTTTCCACAATCCTTGTGTATCCAGTATGCTTTCTTCAAATCCATGAAGGCCACATACAACTTCTTTCCCTTCTCTAGAAACTTTTCCACTAAAGATCTAAGTATGAATATATGATCTACACAACCTCTTCCCTTCCTAAAGCCTCCCTGTTCTTCTCCAAGTAATTCCTCTGTTATTTCTCTAACTCTGTCAATAAGTATCCTACCATATACTTTTCCTGTTACACAAAGACAAATGCCCTATGATTACCACACACCTCTTTTTTTCCGTTTTCCTTTGTACAAGGGAATAATTATACCTGATTTCCAATCCTCCGGGACTCTGCTTTACTCCCATGCCAATCTGCACATCTTCCATATCCATTCTACTACTATCTCTCCCCCATGCCTCAGCCTTTCACCACACACTCCATCAATTCCTGGGGCTTTCCCCATTTTGACTTTCTTCATTGCTTCTACAACTTCCATCCTACTGATTTCTTCCTGTCTTCTCACCTCCCTCCTTCTCCCAGCCATTCCCCAGCCACTTATACGCACATTACTTTCATTCTCTGTGTTCAACAATTCCTTAAAGTGTTCTCTCCATCTGCTTCTTTTTTCTCCCTTCTCAACTAGTAATCTACGATTTTTATCATTCACTCCCCTACTAACTTCACTGCCACCCTGTTTAACTCTCTTTACCTCTTTCCAGAACATTTTTGACATTCCCTCCACTTTACACTCAAATTTCTTCCAAATTCCTCATCCACTCTCTTCTTTCTCTCACTAATCTTTTCACCTTTCTCTTCTTTTCTACATATAACTCTCTCTTCTCTCTCTCAACTTCTTCCATGCCCCTATTTCTCATCCATTCATTATATGCTTTCTTCTTTTGTGCCACAGCCTGTCTCACCTCTTCATTCCACCATGCTGTTCCTTGCACCCCCTTTCGTTGTCTCTTCACCCCACACACCACCTCACATGCTGCCCATATTTCTTCAGTGAATATCTTGCACACACCTTCCACGTCCCCCATCTGCTCGTTCATATTTACCCAATTGTTTCACCACTTCTCTCTTATATTCTGCCATTTTTCCTCATCCTCTTGTAACATTTCCATTCTCCTTGTATTTACTCCTTCCTCCTGTCCTTCCCTTCTTCCATTTCTCCATTTTACTTGGACCTTGATTCTCACCACCACTTGGTGGTGGTCAGAAAGTCCACTCCCCCAGTCTCTTTATGCTCTTACATCCATTACAAATCTTCGCATCCTTTCATCCACACACACATTATCAGTCATTGCCTTCCATTCATTCAGTTCACCACCCACCCTTCTCGTCCCTTGCCATGTATACCTGTGGATCATTTTGTGCCTGAAGAGGGTATTGGCTATCACCAACCCCTTCCCGGCACAAATGTCCAGTAACGCACTGCCATTCTCATCTGTCTCAGCAGGCACACCCCACTCACCAAGTACTTTATCCACCTTCACATTCCCTACTTTACCATTCATATCAGCAATCAAAAACACTCTCTCATTCCTTTCAGACTTTTCCATGCACACTTCCACATTTGTCCAAAACTCTTCTCTCTCCCTACTTGCACGATCTTGCGTTGGTGCATACACGCACACAGTCGCCCACATTTGTAGTCTGACTTTTCAGTTTTACCCACACAATCCTTGAGCCAACTGATCCATACCTAAATCATGGAGAAAGGAAAAATATGATATTTAGGGTGGCAGGTCAGGTGAAGAGGGATAATTGGGACATTATAGGTAAGCAGTGTGTGAAGAATGATGAAGGAAGGGTAGTGGTGAACAGTGAGGATATTAAAGATGCATGGAGAGAGCATTATAACCGGTTGTTGAATGTGTAGTTTGACTGGGACAGGGAAGGTTTGGAGCCAGCAGATCCAGTGTCTGGCCCTTGGCCTTTGATTGATGCTGCTACTGTGAGTGAGGCAATAGGCAGGATGAAGGTGGGGAAGGCAGCAGGTGTGTCTGGGTTGACTGCCAAAATGTTGAAGGCCTCAGGCGATATAGGGGTGAGGTTAGTCACTGACCTGATAAATAGGATTATTTATGAGTGTGTTGTCCCAGATGATTGGCTGAAGAGTGTAATTGTAAATGTGTATAAAGGGAAGGGTGATGCCCTGGAAAGAGGAAATTATAGAGGTATAAAGTTTTTAGATCAGATAATGAAAGTAATGGAGAGAGTTTTAGAAGGTATGATTAGAGAAAGAGTGAATATTGATGAGATGCAGTTTGGGTTTATGCCTGGTAGGGGGACCACTGACGCTATATTCATTGTTTGACAGCTTCAGGAAAAATATATTGGTAGGAGACAGGATCTTTATTTTGTTTTTGTTGATTTGGAAAAGGCCTTTGACAGAGTCCCTAGAGAGGTGGTGAAGTGGGCAATGAGAAAGCTTGGCTTGGAGGAGTGGCTGGTTAGGGTGGTTATGGCTATGTATGTGGGTGCTCACACCCAGATAAGAGTGAATGGAGATTTGAGTGATGAGTTTTCCGTGAATGTTGGTGTTCATCAGGGATCAGTCTTGAGTCCCATGTTGTTTTTCATGGTACTTGAAGCCCTTTCACGTGACTTTAGAAACGGACTCCCATGGGAGTTGTTGTATGCTGATGATTTGGTGTTGATTGCAGAGAACGAAAAGGAGGTGGAGGAAAGGTTTAGGAAGTGGAGAGATGGTATGGGGCACAAGGGTTTAAGGGTAAATGCAGATAAAACAAAAGTGATGATATCTAGGGTTGGTGGCGGTACTGTCAGAGACGAGGGAGAGTGGCTATGTGCAGTTTGCCACAAGGGCATGGGAAGTAATTCCATCTTGTGCAGTGTTTGTGATAAATGGGTGCATAAGAGATGTAGTGTTATCAGAGGTAGACTGCGAGAAAATGCTGATTTTATATGTATGGCGTGTCGGGGTGACCTGGTGGAGATTGTCAGACGTGAAAAGATTGAACTTGCTGGTGAATCTCTTGAGTGTGTGGAAGAGTTTTGTTATTTGGGAGACATGTTGTGTGCTGGAGGTGGGGCTGGAGTTGGCTAGGGTGAGAAGTGGTTGGAAGAAGTTCAGGGAGCTCTTACCTCTCCTGACATTGAGAGGACTCTCCCTTCGTGCTAAGGGGTCTTTGTATGCAGCATGTGTTAGGAGTGTAATGCTGTATGGTAGTGAGACCTGGGCAGTGAAGGAGGAAGATATTCGCCGGCTCAGACGTACAGAGATGACAACGATTAGGTGGATGTGCAGTGCGTCCCTGCGCCCCAGGCCTGGAGGGGCTGGGTTTACGATGGAAGAGTTGAGAGGTAGGATGGGACTGGAGTGTATTGGTGTTGTGATGAGGAGAGGTAGATTGAGGTGGTTTGGACATGTGGAGAGGATGAGGGACGATAATTTGGTGAGGAAGGTGAGAAGTGTTAATATTGCGGGTGGGGTTATGAGGGGTAGACCGAGAAAGACATGGGACGAGGTCATTGAGTGTGACCTCAGGGTTAAGGGACTGAACAGGGAGGCTGCAATGGATCGTGCAGCGTGGAGAGCCGCCATTAGGTGACCAAGGCCGACACATGCAAGCATGTTGGAGCCTTTAAAAATGAAAACAGAAATGTTACTCACGACAATACACACTGCTTCTGTTGCCCTCTCATTCTCACCTACTCCTGCACATATACCCTATCCATACTTCCATTCTCCCACACTCTTTCTTCGCCATTTTGTTTCAGTTAATCCACATACATCCACTTTCGCACCCTCAAGCACCTGAACAATCTCTCTCTCTTTTACCTCATCATTTGATGATGGTGATGAGATATATATATATATATATATGTATCTATATTCAGTTTAGTCTCTTTTATCCTAAATTTTTTTAACCGTAATATGCCATTAACCATGAGTTTTACTAAAACGTTCTCATTTCGGTTAACTGCAAAAATCTGAAATCCATCCGAAAATTCAAACACGGTGGGCTAGTTTCACACCACTAGTGTTAGTTTACGGTTGCTCTGGTAGTCACAAGAACGAGCATTGGTTGCACCAGTGAATTACTTAATTGTTTTGGTGAAGGTTTATTTAAGTTTATTTGAGTGAAGATTTATTTAATTTGACAGTTTCTATTACAGTTACAAAAGTGCAGTTACATATGTAGTTACTACAGTGTATTAAGTGTTTTGGTGATGGTTGAGTGGCTTTTGGGGTGCTGGTGCTGGTGGTGGGCTAGATGTCGCCAGAAATGGGTGAGTACATTACTGTTCCCTTGTATCCTACATATTATTACAGTATCTTTTATCCGAAAAAATCGATTAAACGAAACTTTCAAAGTCCCATGATTTTCAGATAAAAGAGACTCCACTGTACAGTATGTATATATATATATATATATATATATATATATATATATATATATATGTTAGCGATAGGTGAGTGCGCTCGCCATCCACTCACTCGATGTAGTGCTGCTTTGGGTGTCTGCCCTTTCCTCTTTCTTCCTTCCTATTCTGTCTTTCTTTCCTTCATTCTTTCCTTTTCCTTCTGCCTATGGTTGACTTGACACTCCCTCTTCTGTCTTTCTTTCCTTCACGCTTTCCGTTTCCCTCTGCCTATGGGTGACTCTACACTGAGTGACAAGCCAGATGGTTTCCTGTACACCAAGAAGTCATTTACTATGCCGGTTGGTAACCATTTAACCAAATTATGGCACCTGGTGGTTTAGAGGGTAGTTAAGGTGCTCCCATCAGATTGATCCTGTGTAGGTTTATATCCTAGGAGTGGCGGGGGTTTATTGCTTATGTAATGCTACTCAAGGATGGGTGAGGCTGGTCACTCTCATCTTAAATGTCAGGACCAACTTGCCTAGCCCCGGGCTCGTGCATTCCTCATGGGGTGACATAGGATTGGATGATGAATGGATGGATATATAAAACCTTTTTTCCGGCTTCAAGCATATACAGTTTATATACATATACAGTAATCACTCTAATATCCGGACGCCCAATATCCGAACATCCCCACTATCCGGACATAAGAATGTTTCATACTGTACTTTTTTCCATACTATACTTACCTCATTTCACTCTTTAATGTCCTTTATTGGTGTGAATAGGGTGTTAGAAGCTATGCATGTGCAGTAGGAAGGTGTTTTTCTGAGTCAGGCTACGTTTGGGTCCATAAGTACCAGTCCAGGAGCCAGTCACCAGAATGTTTATTATTGTATGAACCTACTTCTAAACCCTCATTTTATGTTTCTTTTGCATTTATTTCAGTCATTTATGTGCCTTATTGGTGTGATTTGGGTCTTAAATAGGTGCTATGCATGTCCAGAGGGAGTTGTATAGGTGTTTCTCTGAGTTAGGGTCCATAAGTACAAGTCCATAAGCTGGGGCCCAATATCCGGACAGAACCAATATCCGGACCTACCTATGGCTCTATTATGTCGGATATTGGAGCAATTACTATATATATATATACACAGTACTCGTCAAAATTATTCAGCATTGTCCGCCGGGCGCGCAATACTTATGGCCCAAAAAGAATCACCCATTTTTGGGGGTAAAAATTGAGCCACAAGTTTGCGCCGCGAGCATGACGTCACGGTAGCCTGAGGCCTTCCGACGCGCTGGTTGGTTCCCGGCCCAGTCGCCCACGGGCTGCCTGAGAGAGAGGAACTCCGCTGCGTGTCCCTCTCAAATTGCACCATTTTTTACCGAGTGTCCCGCAGTGTTTTGGGGTTTACCACTTTGTTATGGCACCTACCCGTGAACTATCGAGTGAAATCATATCCCAGATCATTGCTCTAAAGGAGGCAGGCCACCAGACAAAGGAAATTAGTGAATTGGTTGGTGTGGCACGATCGACAGTGCGTCGTTGGTGTGCGCGGTTTCGGTTGGAAAACAGTGGTGAAGTTTCCACAAAGAAACCGAGGTCTGGTAGGCCTAGGAAAACTTCCCCAAGGTCTGTTAATGTTTTAAAACGTGCAGTGGAGTTTAATCCTCGTATGTGCAAGGAAAATTAAGGAGAGCAACCCAGAAGTGTTTGGTGAGTGTGTTAATGAGAACAGTGTCTCGTAGGGTGCATGAGCTTTGTTACACAAGTCATAGGCCTGTGAAAAAGCTTCTTCTCACCAAGAGCCAGAGAATTCGTAGGCTTGCCTTTGCTAATAAATATCTAAACTGGGGTGAGGAGCAATGGCTGTCAGTGTTGTGGTCTGATGAGGCAACGTTTAGTATTACCTGTAACAGAGGAGCACGTGTGTATCGACGCAAAGGTAGTGACCCACTTGACCCACGGTATACGGGAAGCACAGTAAAACATCCTGATTCACTCATGATATGGGGTTGTTTCTCAGGGAAGGGTTTGGGGAAGCTTGTTGTACTTCCCAAGAACCTCAGAGTGAATCAGGATGTTTACCTGGAGCTACTGTGTGATCATTAACCTGACTCCTTTGAGCTAACAGGTGCACGAGTGTTTCAGCAGGATGGTGCACCTGCTCACAAGGCCAAATCGGTCACCAATTGGCTTCATGACTGCGAGGTATCATTCATGAAAGACTGGCCAGGAAATAGCCCAGACCTCAACCCGATTGAAAACCTCTGGTACCTCGTAAAGAAGAGTCTCCAAGGGAAGGACGTGAGCTCTCTGCCTAAGCTGGAAGCCGCCATTCGTGACTCCTGGGACAAAATACCCCTCCAGCACCTCAGGAGTCTCGCCCTTTCACTTCCAAGACGTCTCAGGTCTGTGAAGAAGCGTAAAGGCTACCCTACGAAGCACTAAAGGTAAATAAAATCCATTATTTATATGTTTTTTCAATGTTGAAAGGTTTGTTTCTTAGGAGGGACGCAGGGCGCTCCATACTTCTGACGAGCAGTGTATATATATATATATATATATATATATATATATATATGAGGCGTCTAGCGGCAGAGTGATGTATGCACCAGGGGATTACGTTCTAGTAATTAAAGCTTAAATTTGAAGAATGTGTACATAAAAGGTATAAAGAAAAAACTAATGTTGTTTTATATCAATGTAATGCTCTCAAAAAATGCAATTTAATGAATCCATTGTTTAGAAAAAATAACAAACAAAAACCAAAACCAAACACAAATGCACATCCCCCTATTGGGGGTCATATACAAAATATTAACATGGGTTATAATTATGTGATCCAAATAAAAATAAACAAAAATTAATCTGTGAAAGTTTTATATTAATAATGCAATTTCTTGTTTTTTAATTAATTTCTATATTGTAAATTTTTAATTAAAAGCATTCAAAACACTCAAAATGGGCAGAGGACAGTGCAGCCCATCAACCACAAGCGAGGTTTTGGGAGACACTGGTGAGGGACTGGCTGTGGCTGGGAGCTAGTACTGAGACGCGGCCTCCCAATGGCTAGCTGCTCGTGGCCCGTATGTCCTTCTGCCATGTGGGAGCAGACTTCCTCTAAGGGTTTTCAGGGCCTAAAACACGCGATGCTTGCCCATCTGCCAGCCAGCCATAAGGGTCCTTTTTGTATGTAGCTTTATACAGGGAGGATCTAGAAGGCTCCACCTACATATTTGCGGGAATAACTCACCATCGGCCATTTTTGGCGCATACGTCACTCTGTCACAAGACGCCTCATATGCTTGAAGCCAGAAAAAGGGTAGAAACAATGTAACTGAATACAGTGGAGTCTCATTTATCTGAATATCATGGGACTTTCAAAGTTTTGTTTAATCGATTTTTTCAGACAAAAGATACTGTAATAATATGTAGGATATAAGGGAACAGTAATGTACTCACTCATCATCCATTTCTGGTGACATCTAGCCCACCACCAGCACCAGCACCCTAAAAGCCACACAGCCATCACCAAAACATTTAATACACTGTAGTAACCACATATGTAACTGCACTTTTGTAACTGTAATAGAAATTGTCAACTTAAATCTTAACTCAAATAAACTTACTGTAAATAAACCTTCACCAAAACAGTTAGGTAATTCACTGGTGCAACCAACGCTTGCTCTAGTGACTAGCAGAGCAACCGTAAACTAACACTAGTGGCGTGAAACAAGACCGCCGTGTGTGAATTTTTGGATAGGTTTCAGATTTTTACAGTTAATCAAAAATGAGAACGTTTTAGTAAAACTTGCAGTTAATGGCATATTACGGTTAAAAGAATTTCGGATAAAAGAGAGTCAACTGTATACACTCAAACCTCGATTTAAGGGACCTCCATTTAAGGGATTTCGGATTTAAGAGACTCCATATTCTACCTGACAAATGGACATGACCATTCAAAAATGATACTTAATGTCTAGGTTATACACATTAATATGTTTTTTTATACAGTACATGTAAAATAATATTCATAATCATATAAATAAGTGAAACAGTCATTGCATTTCATAATAAGATTGTCTTTATATGTAGTAAAACAATGGACATATTCAAGTAAGGGACAAGTTGATTCCCCATTTAGTCCCTTAAATCGAGGTTTGAGTGTATTCCTTTAATATGAAGTACTGTAAGTACATAAGGTAACATTATTGTGGGATGAGGGTGTTGAAGCCACAGTTAGAAAGAAGTGATGCTTTTTTCCAGGAATGGAAAAATTACAGTCATTGAGAGGAATACTTGGCTGCCAAGTGCAGGGCTAGAAAGGAGATGTACAGGGCAAAAACAGTCTCTTAGACTTTTACTGAATAACCTAAATAGTGTGGAAGGGAAGAATATGGTATTTAAGGCAGCAGATCAGATGAAGAGGGAAAACAGGAATATCATAGGTGAGCAGTGTGAAGAGTGGTGAAGGAAAGGTAATGGTGAACATTGAGGATATTAAAGATGCCTGGAGAGAGCATTATAACCAGTTACTGAATGAGGATTTTGACTGGAGCTGGGAAGGTTTGTCATTGGATGCAGTGTTTGACCCTTGGCCTTTGAGTGTTGTTGCTACTGTGAGCTGGGCAGTAGACAGGATACGGTTGAGAAGGGCAGTAGGTGTTTCTGGGTTGCTGCTGCAATGCTGGAGGTCTCAGGAGAAATACGTGTGGCATTAGTTATTGATTTGATAAATATGAAAAAGATTATTATATATGAGTGTTTTGACCTAGATGACTGGCTGAAGAGTTTGATTGTAAATGTGTACAGGGGGAAGGGTGATATCTTGGAAAAGGAAAATTCTAGAGACATAAAACTTTTGGACCAGATAATGAAGGTAATGGAGAGAGTCCTAGGAGGTATGATTAGGGAAATGGTGAATGTTGATGAGATGCAGTTTGGGTTCATGCCAGGCATAGGGACTACTGATGCCATATTCATTGTCTCTCAGCATCAGGAAAAATATATGGGAAAGAAAAGGTAGCTGTACTTTGTTTTATTGATTTGGAGAAGGTCTTTGACAGAGTCCTCTAGGAAGGTGGTGAAGAGGGCAATGAGAAAGCTCAGGATCAAGGAGTGACTGGTTAGAGTGATTATGGGTATGTATATGGGTGCTTGCACTCAGGTGAAGTGATTGGAGATGTGAGGGATGAGTTTCCATGAATGTTGGTGTGTATTAGGGATCAGTCTTGAGCCCATTATTGTTTGTCTTGGTGCTTGAAGCTTTGTCATGTGACTTTGGAAATGGACTCCCATGGGAGATGTTGTGTACTGATGACTTGGTGTTGATAGCAGAGAATGAAAAGGAAGTGGAGGAAAGATTTGGGAATTGGAGAGACAGATTGGGGCACAAGGGTTTGAGAATAAATGTGGATAAAACAAAAGTGATGATACGTAGGGCTCACGGTGGTGCTGTCAAAGCAGAGGGAGTGTGCCCGTGTGTGGTTTGCCACAGTGGTGTGGGAAGTAACTCCATCTTATGCAGTACTGATGATAAGTGGGTGCATGAGACATGTACTGGTATTAGGAGGAGGCTGCAAAACAATGCTGATTTTGTGTGTGTGGTGTGTTGGGGGCAGCATGTGGAGATTATCAGGTGTGAGCCTTTTGAGTGTGTGCAAGAGTGTTTTTTTCTTTGTGGAACATGTTATGTGCTGGAAGTGGGGCTGGAGCTAGCTTTGTGGCTAGGGTAAGGAGTGTTTGGAGGAAGTTCAGGGAGTTTTTGTCCCTCCTGACATTGAGAGGGCATTCCATCTGTGCTAAGGGATCATTGTATGCAGCGCAGTTTGGAGTGTAATGCCATATGGTAGTTAGACCTGGGCAGTTAAGGCAGAGGATAATCATAGGTTCAGACCTACAGAAATAAGAGTGGTCAGATGGATGTGTAGTGCGTCCTTGAATGTGGGCCCTTGGGTGGGCTGGAGAGGAAGGATGGGACTGAAGTGTACGGTGTTGTAATGAGGGAAGACAGATTGAGATGTTTTGGGCTTGTGGAGAGGATGAAAGATGGCAGTGGAGTGTGGAAAGTGGGAAGTGTAAACATCAGGGTAGGGTTGTGAGAGGCAGACTGAAAAAGACTTGAGACGAGGTCATAGAGTTTGACCTCAGGGATAAGGGACTGAATAGGGAGGCTGCCAAAGACTAAGCAAGGCCGATGCATGCAAGCATGTTGGAGCCTTTATAAAAGATATGATATAATACGACACCTCCCTGGTTTGGCTACAGTGGATTTGCTAATGTTCATGAGACTGATCTTGAATGTGATGGCACTGCACAGTAACATCAGTTACACAAGTCTCACAGAGAACACCATAAGCCTTTATGATCTGTTTAAGAGGGCACATTGTAAATGGCATGGCAAAAAGGCAAGGGCTCTAGACGCTTTGACCCCTACCTGTGCATACTCTTGGTTTCACTTGTAATACCCTATATGAGCTCCATATGAAGTGGGCAGACACCCAACTGGTAATGTGTCAGTCCAAACATGGTTCAGCAGCTATTTGTGATTTGCTTTTATCCATCAGTCTGTCAATCTGTTGCCAGATGCCCCAATCCTGTTAGGAAACAAATCGCCCCCATGTTGTCCTGTCCCCTGCCATTTCGATGCGCTTCCACCAGCTCACACCTCTCCTCACTCACATACCTCTCCATCTCATCCTTGTCTCACCCTCCCTTTCCCTCTCTCCACCTCACTCACTCACAGTTATTCATCATTTCAAGTGAGTAATACTAAACTGTTTAATCTGCAGAGAGAGAGAGAGAGAGAGAGAGAGAGAGTGTGTGTGTGTGTGTGTGTGTGTGTGTGTGTGTGTGTGTGTGTGTGTGTGTGTGTGTGTGTGTGTGTACTTGTACAAAGTCTGTAATTTGTAGCCTTACTCATTCCACTGCATGGAAATTGTACTACAGTCACAGTGCGTGACTCTGAGGTTGTTATTATCGTGCCCTGGCAACCTACCATTCAAAAGTGCATATGATATAGTGTATAAAATATGAGATGCATGTGATTTGTGTATAATAATATTCGTGTATAATATATTCGTGCATAATAATATGATTCGTGTATAATCATATACGAAATCAGATGCACTTTGAATGGTAGGTTGCCAGGGTACAATAATGACAACCTCAGAGTCGTGCGCCACGACTATAGTATGGCAGGTTACCGCATGAAATGTCCAGCACTTTTTGATACCAAATAGGCCCTGAGTTAGCAACCATATGTTTATTTAACTTTACATTTGAGAGAATGCACAGAAACACATATCCTTGATACCAATATTGAATAATTTGCACCATATGTTGTTGCTTTGTTTTTCCAGTATGTTTATTATTTTTATTTATTTTTTTTTTTTTAAAGCTGCATCATATGTTGCTGTGTTTTTCCAATATCTTCACTCAGTTTTTTGGTATAACATGATATTGTGGATAACATGATGATATTGTGGAGGCATATTTGGATACCCGCTGTTTTATGGAAGACTATCTTAAAAGTTTGAATATAAGAGATTCTGAAAATTTTGCAATACTGTAAACATTTACATCCTCATTCTTACAATGAAGCTTCAGCTGTTCATGGATTGGGAAATATGTTAATAAAAACAAATAATTTCTTTTTGCAGGGTGACTCCATGGAGACTGATTAAGGATCTACAGGAATTAAGATGTAGACTAGGAATTTACTGCCTTTCCACATATTATTTGAAACTGGTTTTATAAAACATCTTCAAGTACACATGGCTGCTTTGTATAATTTTATTAACAGAATCAGTTTGTAATGGATATTTAGGTAATATACTGCTCAGGCACTGATGCTACAATGAAGAATTTTATTATTGAATCATAAAAGCATTATTGTTTACAGTACAATATATCATTTTGGAATGCATTGACCTTTGTGGTAATTTTTATGAGATAAAATGCAACTCTGGATTTAGAAATTTCCTTCTGTTATATTTCCTAATTTAGGACTAAAACCCATGGGTAGGGTTGGGATGAATAATGCCCAGTGCCCCACTGGGGGTCATGGAAGGTAACCCATCAAGGGTAACTCCCTTTAGGTGGTAATTAGATAAACTCTCATTTGGGGGAGGTAAGGGAAAGCAGCCTACACTTGGGGAGGGGTAAAGGGGCACCTCATCCCTTGGAGTTGTTGCTTAACCCTTTCTGTGGTCGTGCAAACCTGTTGACCACAAGTAAGCAACTGCTTTTATGGGATCATCGTACAGTACAGTACAGCACATATACCATGTAGGGTACCTACACCCTCTTGAGTTAGGCAGTGCCTCACCAGAGTCGGACCAGGCGTGATGCAAGGAAATAGGAGGTTTGGCTTCTGGTTGGACACTGCAACTGCTCCACCCAGGGTACGTAACACCACCACATGCAGGCTTCTCCTCAGCACTCCCCTTGGCGGGTAAAGGTAACACTCTGGGAAAGGGGGGTAAGGATGGTAACCTCCCTTGAGGGGTAACCTTCCCATGGAATGGCAAAGGGGAAGGTGAACTCCCATAGAGAGTTTGGGGCAAACTCCTTGGATGGTAACCTTAATACAAGTTAGGGAGTAATCCCCTTATGAGATGTAAGTGGTCCAATCCCCTTAGGGGTAAGAGTGGGGTAATTCCCTTTGAGCAGCCATTCTACTCTAAGGGGGTAGGTCCACTTATAGGGGTGAGGGGCAGTAACCTCTTTCGGAAGGCGAGTTGGGGCAACACCTCTTGGGGGATAACCCTTCTAGATGGAGTAGGAGAGTATATTCCCTTGAACGAAGGTGATCGATCCTTGAAAAGTCAATAATTCTCTGAAGGGAAGTATTCTGAAAAATGTTTCCTCGGAAGGTTATTACTCTTCTTAAAGGAATTCCCTTGAACGAAGGTGATCGATCCTTGAAAAGTCAGTAATTCTCTGAAGGGAAGTATTCTGAAAAATGTATCCTCGGAAGGTTATTACTCTTCTTAAAGGAATTCTTTGCAGAGTATTAATCCCTCAAGAAGAATGATTTCTCTGATGGGACTTATCTTCAGAAAGTTTACTATTCAACAGGGAGTTAAAGCTCAAGATGGGATTAATAATTCAAAGGGAACTAATCCTCCGAAGGGGATAAACTTGAAAAATCTCCCAATGGGGTTGATTTTTTTTTTTTTTTAATGGGAATTTACAAACACTTGTCACTCAAAAAACAATTCCCCTTACCCCCTCCATCAGTCCCCCCCTCCCGCTGCTCACACAAAACATTGCCACCACAACTTAACCCCTGCGCACAAACACTACACCTACACCTCAGACATATATTAGACGCTGTTATGCTAGGCGGTTAAGGGTCGGCTTCCCGTCCCCAGAACACCTAGAGTGTAGCTGGGTTCCCTTTCTAGACCGGAGCTTAGACACAATATGAGAGGAACAGGGCATAAAAACACGGGCAACAACCTTACACGTGTATTGACAAATTCTTTACTGTTGAACAAGAAGATGTGTACACAATATGCTAATCAAAATTAATACATAGGTTGGTAGGTGGGTGTGGAGTATCGCACAGGACACTAGATAGATAGGAGTCTTAACTGGTCTGAGGGGCAATATACGACTTTTACAATCTCTGCACAAGACGGTCTTTTCCACTAGGGAGGCAAACACAGGTTTTACTAGTTCAGGGGAATTTGCTCTGGCACTGACTCTGGTTCTAGTTTCATGATAGTTATAAGAGTCAAGTCACGGTTTTCTGTTTCTTGATCTACACCGGGTGGCAGAACACTGACACAAAGTTATAAGAGTGACACTGAGTGTTTGCCTCTCGCCTTACACAGAATAGATATGTACTGTTTCAGGTGTTTTTCCTGACTTCACTGAATCACATTTTTCACTTACACTGCACAGTCCTGGCCTCTCGTTTTCAGTCTGTAAGAGTCATATATCATTGTCACTGTTAGGGAATGTCACTGATTGGGCAAAGGGGAAGGGGGCAGCCTGGGGGACTCACAGTCGTTGGCCTGGGGTAGGCGGAGTCCCTTCAGGAGTCCCTTTGTTCCGCGACCACGGGACCACTCTCAGGGGCGTCATCTCTCGTCAAGGGTTTGGGCTGGACGTGGTAAAGGGCCCCAACTGTTGGGGCTGGGGATTGGGGTCTGGCCTCTGGGGCTTGGGCCAAACAGATCCTGGAAAAGCTTCCTCAGGCACCTGGTGGAGGAAGGGCACCGCCTTTATCGGGGAGGGGTGAGGTCTCGCCCCAGGGTCCTGGGGGTGGCCTCAGAGGCCCGTTGACTGTGGTCTCCTTCTCGTGGCGTCGCCGTCAGGTTGGGGCAGCGGCATCGCCCCCAGCCAGAGTCTGTCAGGTGGAGGTCCTCCTCGGGGGCCGATTAGATGGAAAAGAACCCTGAAGATAACACCGGGCCTCTCCACCAGTCCTCCTCCCGGAGGTTGCCTTGGTCTTGGTGAACAGAGGGGTGGCCTGCACTCCTGCTGGTAGGCAGGGCTGACCACAGGTCACCCTCGTGTTGTGGAGTCACAGGGGGCGAGGGGCTTTGGTGTCCCTCCCCGGCGCGGCTATGGGCGGTCGCTGGGTTCTTTTGGGCAACAGACGGAGGGCGGCTATGGGCCATCCCTTGCTGTCGGTGCGGCTTTGGGCCGTCACCGGGGCCTGACTCCCTGATGGGAATGCAGACGAAGCATGGCTATGGGCTGTTGCTTGCCTGTCGGCGCGGCAGTGGGCCGTCACCAAAGTCCCGTATGGAAGGTAACGTGTAGACGAGGAGCAGCTATGTGCAGTCTCCTGCCTACAGGCGCGACTATGGGCCGTCGCCTGTGTTGTGCCCTCCAAGGCAACTGCAGATGGAAAGGGGGTGTACCTGTCTCTCCCCGGCGCGGCTATGGGCCGTCGATGGTTCTGCAGGGGGTGTAGGCAGCACATGATGGAGCGTCTATGGGCCGTCGATGGTTCTGCAGGGGGCATAGGCAGCACATGACGGAGTGGCTATGGGCTGTCTCCTTATTGATGGCCTGGCTATTGGCCGTGGCCTTTTTTTGTGTGTGGCTTTTGGCCGTCACTGGGGTCCGGCTATAGGCCTTGGCCCTTTGGTCAGAGCAGCTATGGGCCGTCTCCTTATTAGCAGAGTGGCTCTGGGCCATCTCTTGGTTAGCGCGGCTTTGGGCTGTTGTTGGGGTGCTGCCTGGAGCCGTAGGATCAGCTCCACCCCGATCCTGGCTAGCGTGCCTGAGAGGTAGTGCACTCGGACTGGGATGATCTCGTCAAGCGCCTTCCGGGGAATAAGGGCATGTGGCCCGAGTGAACTTATGTCCGCATAGACTGGACATGCCGCACGCTCTGTCTACCCCTCCGTAGTCTCCTCCTGGGGGTGTGGTGGTGACCTGGGTTGCCATGGCCGGTATTTCAGATGCACACCGCCTTGAACATACAAGATATATTACAGTACTGATTGTTATGCTAGATGTTTTTAGGTCAGCTTCCCCTCCAAACAACACCCAAGGTTTAGCTGGGTTCCCTTTCTTAGACCGGAGCAAAGATACAATGTGAGAGGAACAGAGCATAAAAACTCTGGACAACCACCTTACATGTATATTACCAAATTCTCTAATATAGGACAGACAATCTCACAGGACTCTATACATAAATCAAGACTTGGACTGGCAGATAGTTTACGGGTATCACGCAGGATGCCGGCAGTCTTGAGAGTGGAAGACAGACACTGGACCTAAGTGGAGATGGAATCACATTTTGTTCTCGGGCTGCATATACTTCAAAGTTATTATGTTCATGTCCCGTGTTACACTAAGTGGAGTAATGATGGTTATGGCACTGTTACTAGCATTTGTGTCCCATTTCACACTCAGTGGAGTTAGGATAGTTAGGCACTGTCACTAGCATTCTAAACACTGGCTGTCAGTTCTCACTTTCACTCCACAGGCACTTGAATCACAGTCACGGTAGGTGTATGGGGCAAGGGAGCAGGCCGACTTGGGGGTGGGGTCGGTGACTTACAGGTGTCAGCCTGGTGTCAGTAGAGTCCCTTCAGGCGTCCTCTTGTCTAGGGGCCACAGGACTACGCGCAAGAGTGTCGACCTCCGTTGTGGGCTGTGGTCAGGCGTGGTGAAAGGCCATGTGCTGGTAGGGCTGGGCACAGGGGTTTGGCCCTCAGGACTGGGGCCAATCGGCCTCTGCAGGTGCTCCTGTAGGCGCCCGGTGCAGGAAGGGAACCGCCCCTACTCAAGACTAGAGAGGTTGCGCCCTGGGGTACTAGAGGCATTGTTGAGAGCCCGTCTACTGCAGTCTCGCTCCCGTTGCTTCATCGTCAGGGTAGGGCTGCGGTGTTGCTAACAGCAGGAGTCCGACAGGTGTTGGTCTCCCTCTGGTGCTGGTTGGATGGAGTGCAACCCTGGGGATAACACAGGGCCTCTCCACCAGTCCTCTATAAGAAGGTTCTCCTTCTGAGGGCTGCCTCAGTCTGGAGAGTTGGAGGTGGGAACTACTCTGCCGCTGGTGAGGCAGCCTGAGCAGGGGTCACCCTCAGGTTGTGAAGTCACAGGGGGCGAAGGACTATTATGGCGTCCCTCCCTGGTGCGGCTACTGGTCGTCACCAAGGTCCCTTGGGCAATGGGAGGAGGGCGGCTACAGGCCATCCCTTTCCCGTTGGTGTGGCAACCGACCGTCACCGAGGCCCGACTTCCTGACGGGACCACAGATGAAGTGCGGCTACTGGCCGTCACCTGCCTAAGGGCGCGGCTACTGGCCGTCGCTGACATTCCATATGAGGGGCGACATGTAGGCGAGGGGTGGCTACAGTCTGTCCCCCGTCTACTGGTGCGGCTGCTGGCCATCACTGGTGTCGTGCCCCTTGAGGCAACTGCAGAAGGAGAAAGGGAGTACCTTTCTCTCCCCACGTGAGGCTGCCGGTCATCACAGGTTCTGCAGGGGGGGTGGGCAGCACTATGAGCAGCTACAGGCCATCTCTTTATGTGCGTGGCTACTGGCCATCACTTGTATGTGCGGCTACCGGCCGTCACTGTTGCACAGTTGCAGGCCGTTGCTTGTGCATTTTTATTGCTTTTATTATTATTTTTTTTTTCTTATGTGTCTGACTCTAGGCATAGGCTTCACAGCTGCTATCATGGCCCAGCAGTCCTCCTACATACCATACACCTCTACATGTCACCACTTTGGCATTAACACCCACCATCCATATTGAATACATGCTAGGGCTGTCTCATACAGGACTGGTGTATTGGTATTAGCGTGGGTATTTTTACGACTTGTTGGCGGGTCTTCTGGTAGATCAGTAAAGCCTGATTTAATGAAATTCAAATCCTTAAACTGTTCCCTGCTCCAGCGGGGATTTAAACCTGGGTCCATTAGAACGGCAGGCCACCTCTACAGATTGAGCCGTCTCTTTGGTTGAGTGGCTACTACCCATCACTGGGGTGCTGCCTGGAGCTAAGTTGGTAGCTCCACCCCAATCTTGGTGAGGAATGGCTGGGTTGGAAGGGAATGCACCCAGACTGAGATGTTCATGCTGGGTGCACTCCATGGAAGAGGGGTGTGCGGCCATATGGCATGTATGCCCATATCACATGGATGTCGCACGTGCCCTACCTACCCCTCCATTGTCGCCTCCTGGGGGTGTTGTGATGCCCTCGGTTGCCTTGGCTGCTATTTCACCACCACTGTGGTGAGAAAAGTCACGTCCCCGTGGCTGGAAGTAGTAGGTCTTAGTGGTGCTGTGATCTGGAGTCAGATCGAGGAGGGTGATCTATTGCGTGGTTGCCAGGTTTTTGTCGTGAGGGGTGCAGGTTAGGTAGAGGGTTGAGGCTTGGGAAGTTGTGCGGAGGATCTGGAGGGGGTGATGAGGCCTTCGGATGCGGCGTTTCCAGCCGTAGGTCAGTGCCCAGGTGGTGTGTCGGGTCCTCATGGCTGTAGGTGGTCGCTTCTCCGATGGTCTCAGCTGAATGCTGGCGACTGAGGCAGGGGTGGTGGTTTTATGCTGGGGAGAAGCACAGGTGTTTTCCCCAGGGATAGAGGTGGATGGATATTTCAGTTGGGCTTGGTGTAATCTGAGTGTAATAGGAGTGGTGTTCGGGGTGTGGGGGGGGGGCTGGGGGTGATTGAGTCTAGTGGGGGAGGTGAGGCAGAGGGGGTGGCGGTATATCTGGTGGGAAGGTGTGAGGTGGCCGGAGCAAGTGATGGTGGTATTTAGGGTGGGCGTGGGTGGCAAGGTAGGAGTGCTGCCTCGTGGTGCTCCGGTTGCACGTGGTGTTGCACTGGGGTGGGCGACGTTAGGTGGTGGCATTTGGGGTTGGGGTTTGGGGGCAGAGGGGGTTACATGAGGTGATGACGGGGAGTGGTGATGCTGAGGTGAGGGTGGCAGGGGATGGTGTGTGGGCGTGTGAGTGTGTGCTGGTTGTGGGTGGTTTTGGTGTGCTTGGGCGGTATGGCGGTGGCAGTTTGGCAGGTGAGGTGTAGGAGTCGAGGGAGATGGTGGCGAGGGGGCAGGAGGTTGGCTGGGGGAAAGGATTTGTGGTGGCGGGCGGGAGGTGAGGTGGCGTGAAGGGTGGAAGGTTAGGGAGCTGGTGGTGAGGTAGTGGGGGACAATGGGAGGGAGGAGGAGGGTGTGATGTAGCAATTGTAGAAGTTGGGAGGGGGGTCTGGGGTGGCGAGTGGAGGTGAGGCAGTGCAGGGGGTGGGCAGGGTGAGTTGAGGGGAGGCAGTGGTGCGGAACAGGAGCACCCGGTGATTTCTGAAAGTTCGTGGAGTGTTATGGTAATCTATGGTAACTTGGTAGGGGTTAGGGATGTAGGTGATAGTGTATGGGCCCATAAAGCTGGGGGAGAGTTTATGGGGAATTGGCAGTTTTGCAACCATCACGGAATCACCCGGTTTGTAGGGGTTTGAGGGGGTGGCGTCAGGTTGGAGGCCCAGGCTGTTTTGTATGTGGTGAAGGCATCTCTTGAGGTGGTGGAGGGGGTCGGACGTGGGGGACATGGTGGGAGGCTGTAGGTGTCGGCATAGTGGCTGGAGAGGGGGTTCCCCGAATATCCACTCGTGAGGGGATATACTCTCTTCTCGGGAGCAGTTGATTTCCCACTGGACGATTTTAATGTAGGCTGGCCAATCTTCATTTTCAGTTTCCTCGATTCTAGTGTGCACCTGGTTCATGAGAGTGTGGTGGCTCCTCTCGCAAACTCTGTTCCCCTGTGGCCAGTATGGAGAGGAGTGGGAGATGCGGTAGCTGAATATGTTGGCTAGCTCTCGCCAGACGTTGCTGGTGAACTTGGGGGTGTTGTCCGAGTGTAAGGCCTGAGGTATTCCAAATATGGAAAAACGTGGCGGACTTGGGCATTGGCCACGGTGACGGTGTGGTGTTCTTTGGATGGGCATGCAATGAGGAACTTGGAATACATGTCCACGAAGGTGTGATAATGTAACGGTATCCTGACTTGGGTGGTAGGGGGCCCCACTATATCCACAGAGAGTAACTGCCAAGGCTTGTGGTCAGTTATACTTACTGATGGGCCGGCTGTGTGGGTGGTATCCTTGCCTAATGCACAGGCTCAGCAGGACTGGGTGACTTGTTTGGCCAGGTTGCTGGGTCCAGTAAGTGTCACTGAACACCTGGAGGAGTTTCTTTAAACCTAGGTGGATCTCATTGTCAGAGTGAAGGTGTCTCATGGTATCCAAGGCTGTATCTTGGTCGAGGATAATGTGCCCTGATGGGGTGAACAAGTTGTTGCCCTGCTGGTGGAGTTTGGCAAATAAGTGGGGTGGAATCCAGGGGGGGCAGTCCTTGCCATGCCATTGTTGGAGGAGTTCCGGCTCGCATCGGATCGCGTGGATGGGCAAGCAGGAGAGTGCGTCGGCATTAGTATGGAGCTTGCTGGGGTTGTAGATCTCATAGTTTAATTCCTCCACTGTCTCCCTCCATCTAATAAGTTGGGCATTATCGGTGTTGGACTGTCGTAGCCATGGAGTGACTAGTGGTCCGTGATGATCGTGACACTTGTTCCGGATAGGTAGGCCCGGAAATGCTCCAAGGCCCAGACGATACCCAGGCATTCTCGCTTGGTGGTGGCATAGTTCTTTTTGGCCTGGTTAAGGGTGCAGCTGGCACAGGCAATGATATGCTTTCGTCCTTCCTGGACTTGTGCGAGGACAGTACCAATCATGATCTGGGAGAAGTCGGTGCATGATCGGAAGGGCAAGTTGTAGTCGGGGAAGGTGATGACTGGGGGAGTTACGAGTCTGTCCTTAAGTTCTTGAAAAGCAGCCCTTGCTCGTCAGTTCAGGTAAAGGGTTCTCCCTTCTGGGTTAGGTCGTGGTGGGGTTTGGCGATATTGGTGAACCCCTTTACAAAACTTCGATAGTATGAGGTGAGGCCCAAGAAGACTCAGACCTTGTGGACGTCTCATGGCAGGGGGAGCTCCACGATGGTGCGCAGCTTGTCAGGGTCAGGTGAGATTCCGTCTTTCGAGACGATATGCCCCAGGAAAGCAACAGTCTGTGTGGCCAGGACGCATTTGGAAGGCCAGAGCTTGAGGCCCGCCTGGTGGATGCACTGAAAAACTTTCCTGAAGCACTGAAGCTGATCGGCCCATGTCTTGCTAAAAATGATGACGTTATCCAGGTATGCTACACAGATTTCCCAGGTTAGGCCACTCAGGACGGACTCCATCAGTCAGGAGAAGGTGGCGGGGGTGTTGCAGAGTCCAAATGGCAGGACACTGAATTCTTATGGAAAACGCTGTCTTCCTTCTGTCCTCTGGGTGTACGGGGACCCACCAATACCCTGATTGAAGGTCCAGAGTAGAAAACCAGGAGGCGCCGTGCAGGGAGTCGAGGGAGTCGTCGATCCTGGGAAGTGGGGTGGCATCCTTGATGGTAACGTCGTTGAGGCGGTGGTAATCCATCCAAATTCGCATGGTACCATCTTTCTTTTTGACGAGGACGACAGGAGAGGACCAGGGGCTGATAGAAGGTGAAACAACATCAGCACTGAGCATTTCCTGGATCTGCTGGTCTTCCTCTGCTTGTTGTTTCGGGTTTTTCCGTCGGGATGGTTGGCGGACAGGCGGTCCTGTGGTGTGTATCTCATGCGCCAGGTAGGTAGTGTGGCCAGTATCTGTAAGCCCTGACGCAAAGAGGTCCTAAAAGTCCAAGAGCAGATGGCGGAGAGTGTCAGCTTGGTGGAGTGAGAGAGGCTCGGGTATGGGGGGCAGTGGGGCAGAGGAGGAGGGGGTGGTGGTGGTGCATGGCTCTGCTTCTTCCATTTCTCCTACCACAAGCTCCTTAGGTAGTGTGACGGGTTGTTGTGATGTTGGTGATTTGGACCGCCATGATGTGAGGGGGGAAAAAGGTGGGGGACAAGAGGCAGGCTGAAAGAGTTACTGGCGGCAGGTCTGGGGAGAATAGGACATGTTCCGGTAGGCCTGTTCAATGGCGGCCATGCTTCGTGATAAGGGGGAATTGTGGTGGTAGTAGTGGGGAAGATGGGGTGAGTGGGGGGGCTGGGGAGGGGAAATAGGTGGGTGATGTACAGTGCTGGGGAGGGGCGGGGGAAGGTTTGCAGGTACACGGGTTGTGAGGGGTTGGGGGAGGGGACTGGGGACTCCTGAAACTGAAGTTGCCACATGGTTGCTCGTAGCTTCTGTAGGAGTTCCAGTCCCAGATATCCATTGTAGGTGCGACAAGCTGAGTTGAAAACAATGAATTTATGTTGGGTGGAGACTTGCTGGTGGGTGTCGGTGTGTAAGGCCAGGGTTTCCCCACGGATGGGTAGGGAGTCATCCCGTGTCTATGAGATGAGCTGACATAGAGAAAAGTGGGCCAAAGGCAGATTTATGGCAGGAGTAGAAAAGGCTGTAGAGGCACGATCTGGCTGCTTCTGTGTCGACCAGAAGCCTCGCTTTTACCCCGTTCAGTCTCATCTTATTGTAGACTCGGGGATGATATTTATGAGAGGTGGCCCCCGTCACCATGGGGAGGTGCAGGTACGGGCCTAAAAATCCAGCGCTTGTGGGATCTCATCTTCCTCATGCTCCATTTCCCCAGGATCAGTGTCTCCGGTTGGTGCAGTGTCGTCCTCAGGGCCCTCGTTCTCTAGTGATGATACTTTACATCGGCCTGGGGTGTTTAGTCTGCACCAGGCAGCTTTAGATACTTTGTGTCAGCCTGGGGTGTTTAGTCTGTGCTGGTCAGCTTTGAGTTGCTCCCGGATGTCGTGGAGTGGACACCGGTGGCTACACGCGGAGAACTCCCAAGGGTTGATTGTAATTATGTTCCGGTTCTCCTTGTGACTAGGGCGCTTGTTTGTGGGGTGTGCCCTAGGTAGGTTGGGTGTTAGCATAGGGCTGGTGTGGGCTGGTGGTGGCTGAGGTTTGTTGGGTGGGGCTGGTTTATTTGTAGGAAACTTGCTCACTACGTTGATTTGTTGAGGGGTGGAGCAGGTCAGGAGTCGCCGTATCAGCTGGACGTCCCTGTCCAGATCTCCCATAGGGTTGTGTATGGTGAAGTGCTCCTTGACCATACTGGGGAGAACTCTGAGGAGGGTATTGAAGGTATGCTGTTCCTGGGTTTCTGTGCCTGCTTCCAGGTATGCGGTGGTGACAAGCCACCTGACCTGGATAAGGGTGTCATCTATGTTCCTGTCGTAAGTTAGGCTGTCCAGTTGTGACAGCGCCACCACTTTTCCCAGGGAAAGGACGATGGCTTGAACTACTATTTTAGTGAAATTTGCCCATGTCAGTTCGGGGACAACTTTGGGTGCGATACTGGCTGCCTGCTTTGCCCCAGAGTGGTAGGGTGGCTGCAATTTTCTGTCTGTCATCTTCAAGACCAAAAATAACAGCGGCTTGACTATGCATAGGTATGTGTATGTCGTACTGCTCCTGGTCAAATCTGGGCAACTGTACATACGGTTTTGTTGCCATTTTGGTGATTTCCCTGTTTTGCTCCTCTCTCTATTCTATTTCGGCTGGGTCAAGAACCACTGTCCACCAGTGTTATGCTAGGTGTTTTTAGGTCGGCTTCCCGTCCTAACAACACCTAAGGTTTAGCTGGGTTTCCTTTCTAGATCAGAGCTAAGATACAATGTGAGAGGAACAGGGCAGAGAAACTCTGGACAACCACCTTACACATATATTACCAAATTCTCTAATACAGGACATACAGACAATCTCACAGGACTCTACACATGAGTCAAGACTCGAACTGGCAGATAGATTATGGGTATCACGCAGGATACTGGCAGTCTCAAGAGTGGAAGACAGTGGAGATGGAATCACATTTTGTTCTCGGGCTGCATGTACTTCAAAGTTATTACGTTCATGTCCCGTGTTACACTAAGTGGAATTATGATGGTTAGGCACTGTTACTAGCGTTTGTGTCCCGTTTCACACTCAGTGGAGTTAGGATTGTTAGGCACTGTCACTAGCATTCTAAACACTGGCTGTCAGTTCTCACTTTCACTCCATAGGCACTTGAATCACAGTCATGGTAGGTGTATGGGGTAAGGGAGCGGGCGGCGACTCACAGGTGTCGGCCTGGTGTCAGTAGAGTCCCTTCAGGCGTCCTCTCGTCTAGGGTCCACGGGACCAAGCACAGGGGCGTCATCCTCCGTTGTGGGCTGTGGTCAAGCATGTGAAAGGCCATGCGCTGGCAGGGCTGGGCACAGGGGTTTGACCCTCAGGACTGAGGCCGAACAGCCTCTGAAGGCGCTCAGTGTAGGAAGGGCGCCGCTCCTACTTGGGACTGGGGAGGTTGCACCCCGAGGTACTAGGGACGTTGTTGAGAGCCCGTCTATTGCAGTCTCGCTCCCGTTGCTTCATTGTCAGGGTAGGGCTGCGGTGTGGCTTACAGTAGGAGTCCGACAGGCGTTTGTCTCCCTCTGGTGCCAGCTGGATGACGTGCAACTCCAATACAGGGCCTCTCCACCACTCCTCTATAAGGAGGTTCTCCTTCTGAGGGATACCTCGGTCTGGGGAGTTGGAAGTGGGACCTACTCTGCCATTGGTGGGGCAGCTCGAGCAGAGGTCACCCTCAGGTTGTGAAGTCACAGGGGGCGAAGGACTTTTATGGCATCCCTCCCTGGCACGGCTACCGGCTGTCGCTGAGGTCCCTTGGGCAACGGGAAGAGGGCGGCTATAGGCCGTCCCTTTCCTGTTGGTGTGGCAACCGGCCGTCACCAAGGCCCGACTTCCTGACGGGACCGCAGACGAAGCACAGCTACTGGCCATCACCTGCCTATGGGTGCAGCTATTGGCCATCACTGAAATCCCGTATGAGGGGCGACACGTAGGCGAGGGGCAGCTACTGGCTGTCCCCCGTCTAGTGGTGCGACTGCCGGCCGTCACCGGTGTCGTGCCCCTCAAGGCAACTACAAAAGGAGAGAGGGTGTACCTTTCTCTCCCCACGTGCGGCTACCGGCCGTCATGGGTTCTGCAGGGGGGGGGGGCAGCACTATGAGCGGCTAAAGACTGTTTCTTTATGTGCGCGGTTACCAGGCATCAATTGTATCTGCAGCTACCGGCTGTCACTGTTGCACAGCTGCAAGCCGTTCCTTTTATTGAGCGGCTACAGGCTGTCTATTAGTTGTGCAGCTACCGGCTGTCACTGGGGTGCTGCCTGGAGCTAAGTTGGTAGCTCCACCCCAATCCTGGCGAGGGCTGGCTTGGTTGGAGGGTAATGTACCCGGGACTGGGTTGTTCACGCCCTACCTATTTCCTCCGTTGTCACCTCCTGGGGGTGTTGTGATGCCCTCGGTTGCTACGGCTGCTATTTCACTGATGATGGTCTCTGCTCCAAAACACCACTTTATGAAGACTTTCAGCGGTGGCTGAATCGGTAGAGAGGTGGCCTGCAGTCCTAATGGACCCAGGATCGAATCCCAGCTGGGGCAGGGAACAGTTTAAAGGATTTGAATTCCCTGAAAGCATACTTTCCTGATCTACCAGATGACCCGCCGACATGTCGTAAAAATACCCCTGCTGATACCAATACACCAATCCTGTATGAGACAGCCCTAGCATGTATTCAATATGGATGGTGGGTATTAGCGCCGAATTGATGACATGTGGAGGTGTAGGAGGACTACTGGGCCTTGGGATAGGCCACTGCCCCCGAGAAATAGTCCCTGAAGCTTTTGCCCTGAGTTGGACACGTAAAAAAAAAAAAAAAAAAAGTCACGACATACACACTGCACTCCAACAAAATACAAAGAATCACACACACACACACACACACACACACACACACACACACACACACACAACGTAAGTCCCTACTCAAACATCAGCACACACAGGTATGATGGCCATGAATCATTACATTCCCACAAAGGGACAACACAATCATTTTTCCTGAATAATACCATCACACACACACACACACACACACACACACACACACACACACACACACACACACACACACACACACAACGTAAGTCCCTACTCAAACATCAGCACACACAGGTATGATGGCCATGAATCATTACATCCCCACAAAGGGACAACACAATCATTCTTCCTGAATAATACCATCACCCAATATCAGCTCTGGTCACAAACAAGAAATAAAAATTATACATTTCCCCTGACACCTTTTTTGCCATACCTGTGCAGGACAACCCTCAGCTCTTCCTCCTAACTCAGGCACCTAATTTTATTCCTGGTGATTTTCTTGCTAAAACTACTGCCTGGTACGAACATGTACAAAACAACTGCTGAGGCCTCGAATTATGCAACAGCTCAACATGTACAAAACAACTGCTGAGGCCTCGATATTACACAACAGCTCAACATGTACTATCACGATCCAAAGTTTCTTTACCCCCCTGAGTGGAGCAAGGTCGAAGCCAAGGTTGAAGAAGTGACGGGCCACCGAACACAGGCCAGTTCATGATGGAGGGGTTCACTAACCTGAAGCTTAGGATAATAAGAATCACCCGGATGAAACACACGAGCCTATTTATGAATCACGGTATCATGAACCATTATTAGTCTTGTATACTGGCAGTGTCCGATCATCTGGTCTTGCTACAACCTTGGCTTCGACCTTCTTCCACTCAGGGGGGTAAAGAAACTTTGGATCGTGATAGTACATGTTCAGTGACAAATACACCTAAACATTTCACACCAAGCACCCTGCTCCCCCACCTCCCCACTCACCACCTCAGACATTACATGTGTTCGCCTATACAATTCAACACCGTCTGGCGGAAAGAACCCAAACTCCCAATCACTATCTCCATAGAAATACACTCCGAACCAGAGTGATCAAACATCACTAACACATGCTAAAAAAAAAAAAAAAAGCAGACCGGACACAATTCACTGAAGTTACAGAACAGTACTTCAGCGCACGAAGCATCACACCCATGGCGAAATTTAACAACATCGTACTTAACTAACACTACATTTCACGAGGCAGCAGAAAACACTATAACTCAAACTTTATACTGGGGTTGCCTGCCTCCTAAAACAACGCGACTCTTTCAAACACAACTACCCTCTACCGTCATCACAAGGCTCCAGCAATCAAACAACGAAATTGACAACCAAATTAGTACAAAGAAAACAGAAAACTGGAAAATCTTTGTAGCAACACTCAGCCACTCCAAAGACCCTTTTTGGCCATACAAAAACACTTAAAAGTATCACTAATTACACACAAGTACTTCCAAGACCCATTTCACAATCGCCCCCAACATTCAACATATCGCTTCCCCCAAAGGATAAGCAGACATACTCCTGGACTACAACGTAAGCCTAAGTCTCCTAACACCAACACCTTTCAAGTCTGAAAAACAACCTCTGCGTAGGCAGTCCTTTCCACTCGGCCCTTTACTGCAGAACAGACTCTTTATCAAGATAACTAAAAACAGGGCTGGATGTCATCAACAGCCTACACCTGGAACATTCAGGACCACACCGCATGCAGGCCATCACCTTCAGCATCTTTTACATACTGTACTTTGTAACATTTGCAACGCTTGGAAACATGGAACAATCATCACTAAACCTAAATAAGGACCCACCACACTCTTCTTCATATAAACCCATTACACTACTTAGCAAACAGAGCCACACCTTGTGTCCCCCTTGCTTACTCACATAACGGCTTTACAGCGCTACACTCCAGAAACAACTAACTAATCAACTTCACACAACACGGATCTAACGGCATCAACTCTGTGAGACCCACAAGACGTACACTTCTTACAACAACAGACATTAGTAAGGCCCTTGATGCCATCACCAGCTACTCACCAAAATCTACAACACAGACATGGAGAATAACACCAAATACTGGCTTGCCAATTGCTTGTTTGGTAGACAAACACATGTTACACTCCAGGTTAAGTCATGACAAACACACAGCGTCCCTAATGGAGTTCCATAGGGCTCCATTCTTTCACCTACATGCTTCAGCCTATATATGGAAGATATTCTCAACCCAGCCACCCACACACAATGTTTTTCATTTACTACAACATTCACACACCACATCGCAGGTACAGCCAGCACAGAACAAGAAGACTACTCAACACACTTTAGGTATGAGTCAAGGAAAACAGACTGACGATAGCTCCAGCCAAATTCTCCACGGCACTCATCACCAACAGCAAACATGAGCACAGGTCCACTCATAGCGTCACAGGTAATAATGTAACTGTGCCACACATCCCCTCCACTGAGATCCTTGGAGTGCCGCATGGTAATGGATTTACCGTCAAGGACCACCGACAAGGCATAAAGAGATGTGCACCTCCAGACTAGATGCGCTCTGAGCACATACAGGGATACACTCTCGGCAGCAAAAAGGAACACTTTCCCCATTCTGCAGACAATATATCAGATTAATGATGTCCTGTGTCTCCTCAGCATGGGTCCCCATTCCATCTAACGTTCACTACATCCTGCAGACCATACAGAACTATGCTCTACATCATCACTGGCTGCACCAATACCACTGCCACAGCTCACTTACACTTTGAAACTAAAGTCCTCCCTTTATAAGAATATATTATGAGAGGTACAAAATTCTATGCACTAGCCAATGATGTCACAATACCCGTCATTGTAAGGTTGAACCAAACAACACGATTAAGCTCGGAAAACGGTCATGCAAACATTACCAGACCCCCTTCAACAATTTCCCACCTCTAGACACTGTAACATTTGCAATGAAGGAACACCTACATACTCATTTCATGCAAAGGGTAATACACCTAGGTCAGAAAAAATTACTACAAGCCCATCCTCCATACATCCACCCATAAGAGATATCCTTAAATAAGCCTAATTGAGTTCACCTACGTGTAGCTAGGGTCAAACCATCAACCAGCCGTTCCCAGTTACCAACTTAGATTTGGGTTGGGTGGCACCACAGATGACACGTGGCATGCTTGTAGAATAAACCCACACAACACAGTGAAGCAATGCACAGCGCATGTCACTAAGATGCAGACGCAACATCAACGGTGTAGAGAACCCTTTGAGGCAGTTGCTTACCTGTGGCTGACGGGTCTGCTGGGCCAGGCAGACCGGGGTTGAACGTAAAGTAAGAATAACAACTACTTCAAAGATTTAGCTTACAAAGTTAATACATCCCCCACAGGAAATTAATAATCCAAAGGAGACAAATCTTGAAATAGGAATTCACCCTCCAAAGTGGATGAATTCTTGAAAAGAATGTTTTTCGAAGGGGATTTATCCTCCAGAGGATATTAATATTTCATAAATAATTAATCTTCGAAAGGAGATTTACCTTTAAAAGGTGATTAACCTTCCCAGGGGTACTAATATAATTCACTGTCATTAATTCTTCGATGGGACTAATCCTTCAGTAAGTAATCCTCTGAGGGGAATTACTCCTTTGAAAATTAATCCTTTGGGGCGATAAATCATCCAGAGAATATAACTCCTCCAAAAGGAATTAGTTGGATTAATCCAAAAGGAAGTATTCTTCTAGAGGTGATTAATTTGATGGTATTTATCTACCGCAGGATTTAACCCCTGCTGGGCTAATTCGTCTTTACCTCACCTCAATAATTGTTTTATAACCAGTGTACATTGTACCTCATAATTATAAAGCTTGCAGCTTGCCCCGTGCACCTTCACTGTGCCCCATAATATGAGGTCTGCAACTCGGCTAGAGTTAATCCACCAAAGAGGAGTAATCATCCAAAGTGGATTATTGGAATGGATTATTTTGAGAAGGATATTCTCGTAAGGGAGTTGATTCTCTTAATTTTCCAAATGGGATTACTTCTCTGATCAGAATCCTCAAAACCTCCAGAGAGGATTATCGCTCAACAGGGAGCTAATTCTCTACATCCTCAAAAAGAATCGATTCTCCTAAGGAATTAAAAGGATTAAACTCTCTGAAAGGAATAATCTTTATTATCTGAGGGGAATTAGTCTTCCCGATCCCCTAACGGTAAAGTACACTCAAAGTCTATGGGAAATTGATTCTCGAAGTCTTCCCGACGGGATTTTTTTTTTTTTTTTTTTTTTTTATGGACTATATCCTTCAAAGAGAATTATCCTCTGTAGGCTATCATTCCACTAAAGGAAGGTGATGGTCGAGTGGTTAGAAAAACAGCCTGATCCCACAGTGGACCCGGGAACAATTTGATCACCTGCATTTCAGTAAAACAGATTTTATTAGTTTTCCACAAGACCCACTGACATGTAATAAAAAAACATTAGTACCATTACACCAGCCCTAAATGAGACAGCCCTCGTCTATATTCAGTTTGGCCGTGGGTACTGATGCCGAAGTGGTGACGTCTGAAGGTGTGTGGCGCGTAATACTGCTGAACCTTAGGGAATGGACTAGCAAATCTACATCTAGTGTCAGAGACACAGAAAATAAACATAAATGCTGGAGTGATAAATAAAAGTATTAATCCTCTGATGATTAATCCTCCAGAGAGGATTATACTCACTGAAGGGAAGAACCACTCCAAAGAGAATTAATCTAACAAAGAGGATTAATCAATAGGATCGATCATCTGAAAGGATAATTTTACAGGAAGTTAATATTCTAAAAATTAATTCTCCGAAGAGGATTACTCCTCTGCAAGGGAGTGATTCTCCACAAGGGATTAGTTTGGATGAGCAATCCTCCAGATGGGATTCATCCTCTATAGGAGTTAATCCTTACTCACTAACTTACTTAGGTCAAATGTTGCACAGCCCATTGCCTCATTCACCTTACAACTCCACCTACGCAAGCTGCCTTTGTAAGCATCTGCACAGCAACTTTTCCCTTTCCAAGTATCTCCTATCGTGAATGATCGACTTGCTCCAGCCATGAGTTTTGTGGTCTTCCCCTTTGTCTCCTCCACCCCAAATTAACTCTTTCATATATCACTGTGTGAGCAGAATCAGCCTCAGGGAAACGTTAACGTGTCCATATACCTGGCGAAGGTGTTCATGTACTCACTGAGTACTCCCTCGCTGTGCATCTGGTGGTGGCAGCAGTACCCCATAATCCTGTAGATGCACTTAGTACCGAAGGAGTCAGTTCACTTCTCCAGGGTACTGCTGAATGTCCATGTCTCAGCCATAAAACAATACGGGGTGCTCCAGCGCCTTGACGATGCACAAATACCAATATTATCAAGTACCCGAAATGAGTGGGTCAATAACACTACTGTCATCTTATCGATGGATCACACTTCAAAGACAGGTGAATTTCTCAAAGACTTCTGTGTTCTTACCACCAACATGAACAGACTGCACTGTTTCATGCAACAAGCCACCAAATGCCTGGACTCTGTTCTTGGTCTAAGAGACCTTTAGTTCCAGTGGCTTTTCTTCCTGAAGTGCCTCGCGGGCATTCAAGAGTGTCTCCTGTGACTGCTACAATAACTTGATCATCATCAGTTATGATAAGGATCCATGAAAATGAAAATTAATACTCCACAGTTGCTCTGACCTACAGTGCGATTCAGTATTGAAAAGTGTGGCAGCATGAACACATTTCCTGTCTCAATCACGAATTTGCTAGAACAAATCGTTCCCTCCTCTACACTTGATGGCACTCGGTGTTTTGGATACAGGCCAGCTATAAACTGGATAATCTCTGCAGAGGTCCCATGGTATAGCAGGTGTTCCCGTAATGCCTCCATTTTACTGGATCAAACTTTTTCTTGGGATCAACATCGGCTGCTGGGAGTCCCTGCCAAAAAAAACTTACGACAGCGTTCCACGAGAGCCCAAATTTGTGATCTAGTGAGATGTAGACTACTTGAGGGTATATTTGGATTACTTAGGAGCAGAAACTTTATCAATGGCCTCAGATACACAGCAAGAGCACATAAATAAGAACCTTATCAAGCACTCTGAGCATTGTAACACTGTGGGGTAGATACTGCAGCCACGTTAGTCTCCTTCCCCTCTCCAGATAGGGATAACCAAATCCCTTGCAACATCAGGAGTGATATCAGTCTGTCAACAGCTTCTATGACTGCAAGTAATCCCTGGATCATGGCTTCATCAACCTACCTGCCATACGCTTTGACTTGTTTTGCAGGGATGATATGAACATCTGCTGCCCTACCAGTTTTTAACCAAGCCTACTGCCATTCTGATTTCACCAAAGTTAGGGAGGGCATGGTATCATCGATTGGTGGAGCAGCAGCCAGTGTGTGCACATTGACCAAGAGAAGCTCTCCACTGGGGGAGGTTCTGTCATACACGTATAGCCTAGCCTACAACTGCAAGGTACAGTGCTTAGCCCAGAGACCCCTATACTCACCCACCCCTGACACAAGCCATCTAGTATTTAACCAGTGCACAATTAACGTCTAAAGTAATGGCGCAAGTGTTTTCAAGTTATGCCCTCTGAAAATCCGTGATCTTGTGTTTGACCTTTAATGGTCTCTCAAGGTCAAAGGTCATGCTGCCAAATGAAAGCCCATGAGACTTCCTATATCTTGGTAATAGTACATATCTATCTTCAACGAGTTTCGAGTTATAGCCCCCTGAATATCCGTGACTGAGTTTGACCTTTCAAGGTCACTTATGGCCAAAGGTTAAGGTACCAATTACAGTGAGTCCTTGATATACTAAAGAGACAGGAACCAAAAAAAAACTTCCGTAATGCGAAATTTCGTATATTGGAACGATTTCTCCCCATTGAAATAAACATAGAAAGGGGAGGATGCATTCCAGGACCCCACTGGACTCCCCACTTAAACTTTACCCCTCCTATTTTGAAGTATGCAATACACGTATACAGTACTATACTATTGTACAGACATTAAAAAATCAAACATCCAACTAATTATTGTAGTATTAGTACTGTAGTACTGTAGTATTAGACGGTGCAAGGCCTAAAGCTCGCCCAACCTCCGAGACATCCTGCCCTTCCGCATGGTGTCTTATTATTTCCAATTTCCTCTCAAGAGTGAGAGTACAATGCTGTTTCTTCATTGCAGCTGGTCCATGGATGCTGGAGATGATGCAGGGCGCTTGGGAGGCATGGTGAAAATACGAAAAGGTGAAGAACAGCGAAAAACAGCATAATGTACAGTGAGGCTGAGAGGAGAGGACGGATGTGACTTGACTGAGAAGCGCACAAAAATGTGTTTACCATAGAGGGGTTAGTTCGTTTACTCACCGCAAGCGAGCGCGGTGCTGTGCAGCACGCCCATTTTGAATTTTTCGTATTTCCTCCCATATCGCTTTTTCTACCATTGAGACAGAGACTTTTTGTATTATGGAATTTGTCCTTTTTTTTTTTTTTTTAATGCGAGGAAGAAGGAACCAAAGGCCATGAGCCCGCAGTAACAGTTCCCTCCAAGAGAAAAACAAAATACAATAGAGAGCCAAATTCAAGATCTGATCATTTTGAGATGCCTGGACACACTGCATTTGAAAGACCGGAGATCATAGGCAGCAGGAAATACAGACAGAGGGAGACAGTTCCAGAGTTGACCTGTTGCATAAATGAAAGACTGGGAGTAACAGTTAACTCTTGCATTAGAGAGTTGGACAGAAAAGGGATGAGAGTTTGCTGCCAGACGGGTGCTACGCGCCCGTCGTAGAGGTGGAGGAATGCAAGCAGACAGTTCAGAGGAGCAGTGACCATTAAAGTAGCGATAGAAAAGAGATAAAGATGCAACAGTGCGGCGAAGAGACAGAGGTTGAAGGGAGTCAGTAAGAGGAGGAGAGTTAATGAGACAAAAAGCCTTTGACTCCACCCTATTGAGAAGAGCTGTATGTGGGGAGCCTCCCCACACATGAGAGTTGTACTCCACACAGGGGCAGATAAAACCCCTGTATAGAATCAACAATTGTGCAGGGGTAAAGAAAGAGCGGAGTCGGCTTAGCACACCCAATCTCTAGGAAGCAGATTTTACAAGAGATATAATATGATCTTTCCAAGATAAGTCCCGAGTAAATGAAACCCCAAGCATGTTCAAGGATGATGCAGGATTAAGCTGAATATTATTAAATATTAGTGGGTATACCTGTGGAAGATTTTGTCGGGTTGATAGGTGTAAGAACTGAGTCTTAGAAGCATTAAAAACAACCATATTATTTTTACCCCAGTCAGAGATACGAGCCAAGTCAGACATTAGGTGTGCCATAGCCTCATCCCTTGTTTGTTGAAGTAACTGTTGAGATGGGCATTGCGGGAACCAAATGGAAAGGTGAAGGGTGGAGTCATCAGCGTATGAGTGGATAGGGTTAGATGTAAAGCTTAGAAGATCATTGATGAATAAAAGGAAGAGAGTTGGTGATAGGACAGAGCCCTGAGGAACACCACTGTTGATAGATCTAGGAGAAGAACGATGGCCGTCTACAACAGCGGCTATAGAACGACCAGAAAGGAAGCTAGCAATGAAGGCACAGATAGAAGGATAGACACCGTAGGAGGGCAGTTTGGAAATTAAAGATTTATGCCAGACTCGATCGAAAGCCTTTGAGATGTCAAGTGCAATGGCAAAGCTTTCGCCAAAGTCCCGAAAGGAGGATGACCAGGAGTCTGAAAGGTAAGTGAGAAGATCGCCAGTGGAGCGTCCCTGATGGAACCCATACTGATGATCGGAAAGAAGGTTGTGATAGGAAAGATGCCTTAAAATTTCTCTATTGAAAATTGACTCGAAAACTTTTGAAATACAGGACGTTAAAGCAATTGGACGATAGTTGGAGGGTTGGGAGTGGTCACCCTTCTTTGGGACTTGCTGAATGAGAGCAAACTTCCAGCAAGAAGGAAAGGTACAAGTTGACAGACAAAGGCGAAAGAGTTTGCCTAGGCAGGGTGTAAGCACAGAAGCACAGTTCTTGAGAATAACAGGAGGGACCCCATCAGGCCCATATGCCTTGTTAGTACTGAGGCCAGTGATGGCAGAAAATACATCAACTGAAGAAATTTTAATGTCAGCCATGAGGAAGTCAGAGGGGGGAAGTGATGGAGGAACAGCACCGGAATCGTCTAAGGTGGAATTGGAGGAGAAAGTCTGTGCGAAGAGATCTGCTTTATCAGTAGAAGAAATAGCTACAGAACCATCAGAGTAGAAAAGAGGAGGGAAGGATGATGAGGTAAAGTTGTTAGAAAGATTTTTGGCAAGGTGCCAGAAGGAGCGGGAAGAGTTCGAGTTGGAGAGTTGAGAGCATTTAGTATGGATGAAATTATTTTTAGTAGAGCGAAGAACAGACTTAGCACGATTCCGGGCAGAAACGTAAAGATGATGTGATTCAGGGGTGGGTTGGCTCCGGTACCTTTTGTAGGCCCTCTCCTTGTTGCGGACAGCATTAGAACAAGCGTGATTAAACCAAGGCTTTCTTGCGTTAGTCAAAGTATATGAGAAAGGAATGTATGCTTCCATGCCCAAGAGAATAACCAACGTAATGCGCAAGGCACACTCAGATGGCTCACGGCCATGGAAGCAATAATCATTCCAGGGAAAATCAAAGAAGTACTGCCTGAGGGCCTTCCAGTCCATGGCTCCAAAATGCCACAGACGACGTTTCCCTGGAGGGTCCACAGGCCGTACTGGAGTGATAGGATGGGTTAAGGTAATAAGGTTGTGATTGAAGGAGCCCAACGGAGAGAAAAGATTAACATTCATTGCTTTCATACCATCGAAAATTCATACACTGAGTTTTTGTATACTGAGGACTTACTGTACAAACCAATAGGGATTTCTTTTATGTTGTTTGAAATATCGACTGAGGCAAATGAGTACCACCGGGACAGAGTGACACCCCCCAGGAGGTGACCACGGAGGGGCTCTGAACGCACGTGCGATGTCAAGGCAGTATGGACATATGTCCCCGAGTACCTTGCGCCCTTATTCCCAGGAACAGACCCTGCGGGAGTGCCGCAGTCCACGCGCATTACCCTCTGACCAGACTAGCCCTCGACAGGTTCAGGGTGGGGCTGAAAAGACAGCCACAAGCAGCACCCCTGTGACGGCCTCTAGCCACACAACCAAGGAGGTGGCCTCTAGCCACTCCAAACTAGTGATGGCCTCCAGCTGCACACAAAACGTGACGGCCTCCAGCCGCACACAAAACGTGATGGTCTCTAGCCTCACACAAAACATGACGGCCTCCAGCCGCACACAAAACGTGATGGCCTCCAGCTGCACACAAAACGTGACGGCCTTCAGCCACACACAAAACATGACGGCCTCCAGCCGCACACAAAACATGGCGGCCTCCAGCCGCACACAAAACGTGATGGTCTCCAGCCACACAACTATAGAGATGGCCTCTAGCCACTCAGGTGCTGCTTGACACCCCCCTCCTGCAGAAACCAGTGACGGCCTCCAGCCACACACAGGGAGAGCAAGGTATGCACCCTCTCCTTCCGCAGCTGCCTACGGGAGTAAGACACTGGTGACAGCCTCCAGCCACACCAGCAGGCAGGTGATGGCCTCTGCCCACACCTCGACTGCACGTCACTCCCCCTGCAGGACACAGGTGACGGCCTCCAGTCACACCCGTGGTCAGGTGATGGCCTCTGCCCGCACCTCACTCACGATCCTGTTAGGAAGTCAGGCCCCGGTGATGGCCTACAGCCGCACCGACAGGGAAGGGACCGCCTGTAGCCACCCTCCCCCTGTTGCCTCTGGGACCTTGGTGACGGCCTCCAGCCGCGCCAGGGAGAGGCATCACCACCAAAGCCTCTCACCCCCTGAGACTTCCCCAGTGGAGGACGACCCTTGCTCAGCTTGCCCCTCCTGTAGCTGAGCGGGATGTTCCTCCGCTCTTCTCCACTGAGGCAGCCCCAGGAGGTAGGCAAGTGTGGTGAGGTCCTGTGCTGTCCCCGGGAGTGTGTGCCATCCAGCTGGTGCCCGTGGGAGACGACCAGCTGACGGACTCCTGCCAGAAGCAACATCGCAGTCCGACCCTGACAGTGGCCCAATGGAAGGGAGACCACAGACGCCGGACTCCCCGCAGTGCACCCACATCCCAGGGGTGAGACCTCTCCAACCCTAGATGATGGCGACCTCCTCCCCAGGATAGGCGCAGACAAGCGCACCTGCTCGCGCTGTTTGGCCCAAGCCCGGGGGACCAGACTACCCTGCCAGGTCCCATGAGTAGAGGGTATCCCACCACGCCCGACTGCAGCCCCCAGCAGATGACGTCACCTTTGAGGGTCATGCCGTGGCCCTTGAGAGAAGGGACACCAGACGGGATCCCTCCAACACCTGGCCGACACATGGGGATCCGGACCACCTGGCTCCTGAAGCCTAGCCGGAGTCCCCCAGCCTGCCTAGTGTAACAGCGACTGCCCAGACCTATTGTGACTATAGTGCTCGTGATATATACAGTGTCGAACTAATGCCCTAGTGACTATGTAGTGTGCCTCTATGTCTATGTGTGTACTGTGTTGCACTAGTGCTCTTGCCACTGTGTGGTATACAGTGAGATACTTATATTCAGATTGATACCAGAGCCCAAGTAATGAACTATGTGAAATCTAATATCCCTTATTGGGCAGTGTCCTTCTGACTGGATAGTATCCTGCATGATACCCACAAACCAGTCAGGACCCTCTAGTCTGTCTAGCACAATTGATAGTAAATAGTGTATCGTATACAACTCCCATCCGTACTGTATGAAGGTTGTAATTTAAATAAACATGTGTAAGATTGTTGTCCAGAGTTTTTATGTCCTGCTCCTCTCGTTGTGTTCTAGCTCCAGTCTCAAAAGAGGACCCCGGCTCTATCGCCGGTGTTTCTAGGACAAGAAGTCAGCCTATACCCACAACACTGGTGGCCAGTGGTGGTTCTTGACCCAGGCAGAATACAGGGAGGAGCAAACAGGAACAACAGCGTAAATGGCAACTAAACCTCACTTGCAATTACCTAACTCTGACCAGGAACAATATGACATACACACCTACCTATCTATAATCAAACTGCTGCTGGACATAGGGTTCAAGGACAACAGACAAAAAAAAGCAGTCACCCTGCCCCTCTTGGGCAAAGTAGCGGCCAGCATTGCACCCAAAGTCGTCCCGGAGCTAACATGGGCGAACTTTACCAAAATAATGATCCAGGCCATCACGCCATCACTAGGAAGAGTTGTGGCACTCTCGCAACTCGATGGTTTGACCTATGATGGAAACCTGGATGACAGACCAGGCGACTCGTCAATGCCGCATACCCGGAAATGGATGTATTAACCCAGGAACAACACACATTCACACGCTGCTAAGAGTTCTCCCCAGTATGGTCAAGGAACATTTTAATATACATGACCCTACGGAAGACCTAAATCAAGACATCCAGCTCATACAACGCCTCCTAACCTCCCACTCCACCCCACAACAGATCAACGTCGTCAGTAAATTCCCCACACAAAGACCAGCGCCATACAACAAACCTCAGCCACCCTCAACCCACATCAACCCCATGCCAACACCCAGCCTACCCAGGGTGCACCCCAACAACAAGAACCCCAACCCTAAGGAGAACCAAAATTTAGTTTCCATTAACCCATGGGAATTATACCGCTTGAAGCCACAGATGCCCACTCCACGACATCAGAGAACAATTAAAGGCTGCTAGGCGTAGACCAGCCACCCAGGGACGATGGAAAGTGTCCTCCCTCGATAACGAGGGCCTCGAGGATGACAGCGTACCTACTGGAGACACTGACCCCGAGGAAATGGGGCAGGAGGAAGACAAGACCCCGCAGCAGCTGGATTTTTAGGCCCACCCCCACACCTCCCCATAGTGGCGGGGGCCACCTCTCAGAAATACCGCCCCCCAGCCCATTACAAGATGAGACTGAATGGGGTAAAAGCGAGTTTACTGGTCAACATGGGAGCGGCCAGATCCTGCCTCAACAGTAATTTTTGCTCCTGTAATAAGTTGGCTTTTGGCCCGCTTTTCCCTACATCAGGTCATCTCATGGATGCAGGGGATGGCCCCCTACCCATCTGTAGGGAAACCCGGGCCCTATGCACCGACACCCACCAAGAAGTCTCCACTGAGCACAAGTTTATTGTGTTCGACTTGAACTGCCGTGCGTATGATGGATATCTGGGATTGGACCTCCTGCAGAAGTTACGTGTGAACATCGACTGCCACAAGCAGCAGCTCCAATTCCAGAAGCCCCCAGACCCCCCTTCCACTCCCCCCCCTAGCCCATATGCACATGCAGACACCCCTCTCCCCTCCATCCCCCCTGTTCCCCCCTCTGCTCCTCCCCCAGCCCACCCCCCACACCCCACCTTCCCAGCGACTATTGCTTTCGCTTTAATGATCCCTCCCCACCATGAGGCTTGGTTACATCTAAACAGGCCTACTGGCACCTCCATCCTGTTTTCCCCCAACCTACCACCCAGGACTCTCTCAGCCTGTCTGCTGTCCCCCACCTTCCTCCCCCTCCACGTCGCAGCAGTCAGAATTGCCAACATCTCCACCACCACCCTCACACTATCTAGGGGATTAGTAGTAGGAGAGATGGAGGAGGCCGAACCTTGCGCCATCCCCCCCACTCCCCCCGTTGCCCTACCACCCATACCAAAACATCTCTTCCCCCACCAAGCGGATAGCCTCCGCCACCTTTTCTTGGATTTCCAAGACCTCTTTGCATCAGGCCCTACCAACATCGGCCATACCACCTACCTGACGCATGAAATACATACCACAGGACCCAACATTCGCTGACCATCCCGGCAAAAAAAACAACAACAACAGGCTCAGGAAGACTGGCAAGTCCAGGAAATGCTCGATACCGGTGTTGTATCACCCTCCACTAGCCCATGGTCCTCCCCCGTTGCCCTTGTCAAGAAGAAAGATGGCACCATACATTTTTGCGTGGACTACTGTCGATTGAACGACATAATCACCAAGGACGCCACACCCCTTCCCAGGATAAACGACTCCCTTGACCCCCTATATGAAGCCTCTTGGTTCTCGACCCTTGACCTCCAATCAGGATATTGGCAAGTCCCTGTACACCCTGAGAACAGGGTGAAAACTGCGTTTTCCACTAGCAATGGGAAACACTACGAGTTCAGCGTTCTACCCTTCAGACTCTGCAATACTCCTGCCTCAGTAGTGATGAAGGAATAGAAGAAGGGAAAGACGAGAGGAAGGAGTAGTTGCAAGGAGAGTGGAAAGGTTACAAGAGGATGAGAAAAAGGCAGAGTATAAGAGAGAAGTGGAGGAACGATTGGGCAAATATGAATTGGAGCAGATGGGAGACGTGGAAGGTGTGTGTAAGATATTTACAGAAGAAATATGTGCAGCATGTGATGTGGTGTGTGGAAGGAAGAGAAGACGGAGGGGGGTGCAAGGAACAGCGTGGTGGACTGAAGAGGTGAAACAGGCTGTGGCACAAAAGAAGAAAGCATACAATGAATGGATGAGAAATAGGGGCGTGGAAGAAGTTGAGAGGCGGAAGAGAGAGTTATATGTGGAAAGAAAGAGAGAGGTGAAAAGATTAGTAAGAGAGAGTAAGAAGAGAGTGGATGAGGAATTTGGAAGGAATTTGAGTGTAAAGTGAAGGGACTGTAAGAAAATGTTCTGGAGAGAAGTGAAAAGAGTAAGACAGGGTGGAAGTGAAGTTAGCAGGGGAGTGAAAGATAAAAATGGTAGATTACTAGTGGAGAAGGGAGAAAAAGCGAGCAAATGGAGAGAACACTTTAAAGAATTGTTGAACGTAGAGGATGGAAGTAATGCGAGTATAAGTGACTGGGGAATGGCTGGGAGAAGGAGGGAGGTGAGAAGACAGGAAGAAATCAGTAGGACAGAAGTTGTGGAAGCAATGAAGAAAGTTAAATTGGGGAAAGCCCCAGGAATTGATGGAGTGTGTGGTGAAATGCTGAAGCATGGGGGAGAGGTTGCAGTAGAATGGATGTGAAAGATGTGTAGATTGGCCTGGGAGGAAGGTAGAGCCCTGAAGGATTGGAAGTCAGGTATAATTATTCCCTTGTACAAAGGAAAAGGGGAAAAAGAAGTGTGTGGTAATCATAGGGGCATTTGTCTTCTTAGTATAATAGGAAAAGTGTATGGTAGGATACTTATTGACAGAGTTAGAGAAAGAACAGAGGAATTAGTTGGAGAAGAACAGGGAGGCTTTAGGAAGGGAAGAGGTTGTGTAGATCAGATATTCATTCTTAGATCTTTAGTGGAAAAGTTTCTAGAGAAGGGAAAGAAGTTGTATGCGGCTTTCATGGATTTGAAGAAAGCATATGACAGGGTGGATAGACAAGGATTGTGGAAAGTACTAAGAATATATGGAGTAGATGGGAAGTTGTTGAATGCTGTGAAGAGTATGTATGATGGTGCTATGGCTGCAGTACGTGTGGATGATGAACTAAGTGAATTTTTCTCTTTGAAGGTTGGGTTGAAACAGGGATGTGTCATGTCTCCATGGTTGTTCAATCTGTACATGGATGGGGTAATAAAAGAGGTACAAGGTAGGGTAGTGGATGTTGGAGTGGCCCTGGTGAGAGAGGATAGTGTTTGGAAACTCCCTGTACTGTTGTTTGCAGATGATACTGTGTTGTTGAGTGAAGACGAAGGGGAGCTGCAAGGCTTGGTGGATGAGTTTGGGAGAGTGTGTAAGAAACGGAATCTAAAGGTGAATGTAGGGAAGAGTAAAGTGATGGTCTTTGAGAGAGAAGTCAGTGAATGTACAGGGAGGTTGCATGGTGAGGAATTGGAAAATGTGAGTACGTTTAAGTACTTGGGAAGTGTGATGAGTAAGGATGGAGGTTTGGAAGGTGAAGTGCTTGAAAGGGTACAGCAGGGAAGGAAGATTGCTGGTTCTTTGAAAGCAGTGATAAGAAACAGGGAAGTGAGCATGGAAGTGAAAAAGTTACTACATGACAGTATTGTGATACCAACTCTAACGTATGGAAGTGAAGCTTGGACGTTGTTGGAAGGACACATGTCAACAGTGAGAGCAGTGGAAATGAGTTATTTAAGAGGAGCCTGTGGAGTCACATGGAGAGACAGGCTGACGAATGAGGATATAAAGGAGCGTTGTGGTGTGGATGTGGATGTGATAGGAAGCGTTATGAGGAACACACTGAGGTGGTTTGGCCATGTGGAGAGGATGGAGGGTGAAAGACTGACGAAGAGAGTGTATGTGAGTGACGTGGAGGGGAAGAGGGAGGGGGAGGCCGAGGATGAGATGGAGGGATGGGGTGGAGAGGTATATGAGAGAGGGGTGTGTGAGTTGGGAGCAGGGCAGTGAAATGGCGGGGGACAGGGAGACGTGGAGGCGTTTTGTTTGCGGCCACCCCAAGCGGGATTAAGGTGCCTGCCATTAGATAGATAGATAGATTTTTTTCCCTTGCCATACTGAAGAGAAAGTTCCAACGCACCTGGCAGTGCAAATTTCATCTTCCTAGACCCATCCTGTGGAGTGAAACTGAACGCAGAAGTTGTATAAATTTAGGCAGAACATCGCACTTTTTTTTTTGTTACCGAAAGACATTGTCAATGATGCTGAAAAGGTGTGAAATAACTATATATGTGTATTTTGAAGTTTTTCAGTACATAATATGCGAGGTTTGAATGTAAAAAATTATATTATGAATTTATTTTGCATTTTTCGTTGTTTATTGTTTATATATATGTTAGTATCGACTTATTTTTGTAGTCTGGGTGGTGGAGTTTGTTGGAAAAGGGAGGCGGGAGTGTCTGTTTTCAGACCTAAATGAGATAAACGTCATGCCTTGAGTGTACGGGCTCGACAGTGAGAGACGACCTGCCATTCGCACCTGGCACGAGCTGATTAGCAGAAAGGGAAAAGTTTTTCCACCCAAGAAAGCATCACGTGAACACAGAAAACTTTCCTGTTATGCTTGTAAAAGGCAAAGAATATGTAAAATTATCTAAAACAGTGCAACAAACCTGAGCAAATAGGTAAAGACACCAAACAAAAATTATTTTTTCTTTTATATTTGTCTTCTTTGTTTATGCCTGTGTTTATTTATAATCGTAAACACGGTGGTTGTGTGTGTTTTGCAAGGGAGGAGAAAGATGATATTTTCTGTCTGGGTCAAGATAATGGGTGTAACTATGTGTGTTTAGGCATGACCGTGAGCGAAAAAATCGTACATCCACTCGTCACCCCAGCAGGCTGTGAACTGACAAGTAAGGTGTCAGGTATGAGAGCATGAAGTGAAGGTCAGTCTCTTGTCCCAGATGTTCGTTCACTTCCTGAAAGTTTTCACAGTTTTCTTCAAGTCGCACTGCACCAAATGATCCAAACCAGCACAACACGAGCAAATAGGTAAAGATACCAAGACAAAAATGTAGTTTTCTCTTATTATGTCTTTTTTGTTTGTGCCTGTATTAATTCATAATCGTACACAGGTGGTTGTGTGTGTTTTGGAAGAGAGGGCAAAGATGATATGTTCTGCCTGGGTCGAGATAATGGGTGTAGCTGTGCTTTAGGCATGGCCAGGAGCGAAAAAATAGAAAATCCACTCATCACAACAGCAAACTCTGAACTGCTTGATGGGGTGTATGAAAGTGTAGCGTAGGTCAGGCTGAAGACGTTCAGAACGTTCGTTCACTTCCCAATAATTTTCGCCGTTGTTTATAGGCTGCGCTCAAACGACACCTGCGGCCATTTAAATGTCATTCGACGTCGGCGGCCCGGAGGAGTAAAGCCTCTGAAGGGAAGGAATCCCCCCAAAGATCTATACCTTCTGAAGGAGATTAGTTATACAAAGGGGAGTAATCCACAAAAATGGAATGATTGTCTACAGGGGATTAATTAGCATGAGTCATCCACTATACTGTAGGGGATGTCCTCTGAAGGGGATTTATAACAGATACGGGATTCATCTTGGTGGATATTTATCCTCTGAAGTGGATTCATTTAGAGTGTTACTCCTCCGTAGGGTAGTAATATTTTGCAGAATTTTCCTCTGGAAGATTAATTTTTTGGGAGATTAATGCACTGGAGGGGATTAATCCTTAAAAAAAAAAAAATCATTAGATGTGGAAGCGTTCTTTGACAAAGGGATCAGTCCTCAAGAGATTACTTCCCCAAAGTGGAGTACTCGTCTAAAGAGCATTACTCAACAGGGGATTTATCATCTGCGGGGATTGCAGATTATTAGCGCTCATTAATCCTTTTCAAGTTACTAATCCTCCGAAGTGAATTAATTCTTCTGAAGGGAATCAACTGTCTGGTGATTCATCTCCCAGTCACTAAAAGGCCATCAGCCATTGTAAAAATATCATCTGCCAGTGAAAAAAAGGCCATCAACCCTTGAAAGGTTAATATTCCATCGAAGGAAAACAATTATCGAAAGAGATTTTATTCAGATTAATCCTTCAACAGGATTAATTTTGTGTAAGGATTAATCTTTTGAAGGAGATTAGTTCAGAGGATGGTAATACCTCTGCAGTGGAATGTATTCCTTCAAGAGGGAATAATCCTACAAAAGGAATTAATCCTCCAAAGAGGACTATTCACTCAATGCGATTACTTGTCCAAAGTGAATTATTTGAAAGGATTATCATTGGGAAGGCCTAATATTCTTCCAACCCTCAAACAATATTAAACCCCTGAATACTATGTCAAGGATTATTCTTCCAAACAGTACTAATTATGGTAGAGGATTACTTCAGCTGGAGTTAATCCTCCAGATTCAATTAATCCTCCAAATCCACTGAAAATTATTTTTTAAAAGGGAAGTAAATCTCCAGTACTTTAAGAAGGATTACTGAGTGAATTAATCTTCACTGGGTATTCAGTCCTTCATATCCTCCATAGGGGATTAATCCTCGAAACACCCTCAGAAGGATTACTCTAAACCAGGGGTTCCCAACCTTTATTTACCCATTACCCCATTTTCCACACCTCTCTTCACTCATTACCCCTCATTGCTTATGTTTCCACAATTGCATTTTAGCTGCTTAACATTTTGATGCCTAGATTTTAGTTTGAATGTAGGACTTAATTAAAGGTTAGGCTAAAACCAAGAGGGTTATTGCAAGGAGTAATTTATTTTTATTATTAAAACTGATACCAAATAAACATGACTTTAAACATTCATCTCTGAATTTTAGTATAGGTCCGAAGTCTATCATAACTGGTATGATTTTTAGATTTCTTTTTTTTTTTTTTTACCTCCCCCATTACCCTTCACAAAAGACCAAATTACCCCACTTGGGGTAATTTACCACAGGTTGGGAACCCCTGCTCTAAACAGAATTAATTCTTACCAGGAGATTTTCCTTCCAATGGGGATAAGTTCGAATGATTAATCCGAGAATGAATAATGTTCCTAAAGTAATTAATTCTTCAAAGATTTAATCTTCCAAATTGTCCTACGGGAGTTAGCCCAGTAAATATTTTTTTTCCACTCCACAACCCGCCAGGAGTGGGCAATGTGTGGCCTTTCACCAGAGAGCAGGAGACGAAGGAAGAGGAATTGGATCTAATCAAAAGCATTATATAAAGCAGTTTAGAGGTAACTATGCTGTTTTAAGAAAATCGTTTTACAGTTACCTATGGCATCATCTAGAGTTGCTGTCAGCCTTTAGGGGGCATCCACACGTGTGCTAGAACAAGTGCTGGCAACATGTAAGCAACACAATAACGAACAAGCTGCCAACATGCTCGAAGCAGCGGCGTCCGAACCATGTTGGCAACATCATGATGAAATCTCAGCTGCCTCCTATGGACACACTTATCACCTCTGCTGCTAGCAAGCTTGACGCTGCTCTGCAACATGTTTGCATACATCTCTCCAAATACTGCTGCTTACATGTATCCAAACATGTTGCCAGCTGTGCTGTCAACACATGTTCAAAGGCACGTGTGGACGCGCACTTAGGTTTCACAGAGACTCCTGTTGTGGAGTGCAGCTGGACGCTTTTGGTGTAATTTCTTGGTATCTCCTCACAATTTAATTCAGTTTAGGATAAAATTTTCGAAGCAGAGGGCTTAGATACAGCCTTCATTAACTTCTTCACAACAAGACTTGATGGGAGATGGTGCAGGCATCATCCAGTCACTTGATTTAGTACTGCCTACTTCTTCATTTAGCTTTTTCATTCCTTTTCTGTGTCTTTCCTCCTTTCTTCCTAATTCCCATATCCTTCCAGTCTCTTCCTGTTCTTCATCTTTCCACTTCATGTGGATCTACACCGCGTGACAAGCCTATGGTTTCTTGTAACCCAGAATACCACTTATAATGCCGGGTGGTAATCACCTAAACAAATAACGGGGTGATGCAGAGCCTGCTACGGTGTCCCTGTGAACTGGGTAAAGAGGTGTAAATGAGGCTTCATCCGGGAACCAAACCTCCACACTTTTCTCTGCGCTTCGCTGTGGCAAGGAGTACTGCGACCCAGGTAAAGCTGCAACATTTACTGAGAAGGCACTAGCTGCTGTAGCTGGAACCAGAGTGTTCTCCATTTCTACATATACCATATCAAATGCTGATGACCCAAGTGTAGCCAATAAACAGCAGGGTCGTATTTAGGTGGCAAAGACTTTTGCAACACCTCTTTCTCTGTGATTTCGTTTGCAAATTACAGCCTTTTTTTTTTTTTTTTTTTTATCTTCTTGTATGTTACCGAGGCAAATCTTGGTGATAATATATATATATATATATATATATATATATATATATATATATATATATATATATAATATATATATATATATATATATATATATATATATATATATATATATATATATAAACAAAAACAATATTAAAGGGTACTATGCGTAATAAGTGGCTATACTCTGTTCACTTTAAATTAGCCCATCTATCTATCTATCCCCAGACGCCTTAATATACGGGGTGGCCACAAACAAATCGCCTCCACGTCGCCCTGTCCCCCGCCATTTCACTGCCCTGCTCCCAACTCACATCCCCCTCCACTCCATCCCTCCATCCCATCCTTGGCCTCCCCCTCCCTCTCTCCCCCTCCACCTCACTCACATACACTCCCCTCGTCAGTCTCTCACTCTCCATCCTCTTCACATGGCCAAACCACCTCACTGTGTTTCTCCTAATGCTGCCTATCACATCCACATCCACACCACAACGCTCCTTTACATCCTCATTTGTCAGTCTGTCTCTCCATGTGACTCCACAGGCTCCTCTTAAATAACTCATTTCCACTGCTCCCACTCTTCAATTGTGTCCCTCCAACAACGTCCACGCTTTACTTCCATACATCAGAGTTGGTATGACAATACTGTTATGTAGTAACTTTTTCACTTCCGTGCTCACTTCCCTGTTTCTTATCACTGCTGTCAAGGAACCAGCAACCTTTCTTCCTTGTCGTACCCTTTCAAGCACTTCACCCTCCAAACTTCCATCCTTACTCATCACACTACCCAAGTACTTAAACGTACTCACATTTTCCATTTCCTCATCATCCAACCTCACTGTACATTCACTGACTTCACTTCTCTCGAAGACCATAACTTTACTCATCCCTACATTCACCTTTAGATTCCGTTTCATACACACTCTCCCAAACTCTTGCTGCTCCCCTTCGTCTTCACATAACAACACAGTATCATCTGCAAACAACAGTACAGGGAGTTTCCAAACACCGCCCTCTCTCACTAGAGCCACTCCAACATCCACTACCCTACCTTGTACCTCTTTTATTACCCCATCCATGTACAGACTGAACAACCATGGAGACATGACACATCCCTGTTTCAACCTAAACTTCAAATAGAAAAATTCACTCAGTTCACTATCCACACGCACTGCAGCCTTGGCACCATCATACAAACTCTCTTCACAGCATTCAACAACTTCCCAGCTACTCCATATATTCTTAATACTTTCCACAATCCTTGTCCATCCACCCTGTTATATGGTTTCTCCAAATCCATGAATGCTGCATACAACTTCTTTCCCTTCTCTAGAAACGTTTCCACTGAAGATCTAAGAATGAATGTCTGATCTACACAACCTCTTCCCTTCTTAAAGCCTCCCTGTTCTTCTCCAACTAATTCCTCGGTTATTTCCCCAACTCTGTCAATAAGTATCCTACCATATACTTTTCCTATTATGCTAAGAAGACAAATGCCCCTATGATTACCACACACTTCTTTTTCCCGTTTCCCTTTGTACAAGGGAATAATTATACCTGACTTCCAATCCTCCGGGACTCTACCTTCCTCCCAGGCGAATCTGCGCATCTTCCACATTCATTCTACTATGGTCTGACAAATCTAAACTGGCGGCTAGGGTAGGGTGCGAACTCTGTACAGTGTTGTCACGTTTTCCATATGCGCGATGGCCCCCCCCCTCTCTCTCTCTCTCTCCTGGGGGAGATGTGCATCACCCTGGGGAATTTTGTTTCTTTTATGAGTGACATAAACTTATGCTTTCATTTCTTTATTTTGTTTTTATTATATCTAATTATATTTAAAAATATTTATTATTGTTTTACATAGGTCTGAGTCAAGGACACAAAGTGAACTAAGACGCTCTAGCCGGGTTAAACTTGGTAGGTATGAATGTTGCCGCTCACGAGGGTTTAATATATCATTTTTTTTTTACTAAGAAATTCGCATATTTTTATTTATATTCCTGCACATTATCTTAAAATCATAATTGTGACATTATTACTCAACCCAGAAATATGGTGAAAGCCATTAAAAGTTACTACATTTTTTTTTTTTAGCAACACTGTAAAATATGTGCCACGTTTCTGTATTGCTGTATAAATATTTTATGCATAACAAGTTTACTGTTCTTTCATATATTATAATAAACAAGTTAACATTGTATTCATATGTGTTTATCTTATTTGTGCTGCCTTTTACACATATAACAGCTGTTTCACATCGTGGGTTTAGGACACAGCAACACTGTGCAGAGGTTCGCGCCACACCCTAGCCACCAGTTTAGATTTGTCAGACCAAACTATCTCTCCCCCATGCTTCAGCATTTCACCACACACTCCATCAATTCCTGAGGCTCTCCCCATTTTGACTTTCTTCATTGCTTCCACAACTTCCATCCCACTGATTTCTTTGTCTTCTCATCTCCCTCCTTCTCCCAGTCATTCCCCAGCCACTTATACTCGCATTACTTTCATTCTCTGTGTTCAACAATTCCTTGAACTGTTCTCTCCATCTGCTCACTTTTTCTCCCCTCTCCACTAGTTATCTACCATTTTAATCTTTCACTCCCCAACTAACTTCTTTGGCACCCTATCTAACTCTCTTTACCTCTCTCCAGAACATTTTTCTTACAGTCCCTCCATATTACACTCAAATTCCTTCCAAATTCCTCATCCACTCTCTTCTTATTCTCTCTCTCTTCCTTTCTACATATAACTCTCTCTTCCATCTCTCAACTTCTTCCACACCTCTATTTCTCATTCATTCATTATATGCTTTCTTCTCTTGTGCCACAACCTGTCTCACCTCTTCATTCCACCATGCTGTTCCTTGCACCCCCTTTCGTCGTCTCTTCACCCCACACACCTCACATGCTGCACCTATTTCTTCTGTGAATATCTTGCACACACCTTCCACGTTCCCCATCTGCTCCAATTCATATTTACCCAATCATTCCTCCACTTCTGTCTTATATTCTGCCTTTTTTTTCATCCTCTTGTAACTTCTCCACTCTCTTTGCATCTACTGTACTCCTTCCTCCCGTCCTTCCCTTCTTCTTTTTCTCCATTTTACTTGAACCTTGATTATGATCACTACCAAGTGGTCAGAAAGTCCACTCCCCCAACCTCTATAAGCTCTTGCATTCATTACACATCTTCGCAGCCTTTCATCCACACACACATAATCAATCATTGCCTTCCTTTCATTCAGTTCAACACCCACCCTTCTCATTACTCGCCAAGCATACCTGTGGATCATTTTGTGCCTGATGAGGGTATTGGATATCACCAACCCCCTCCCGGCACAAATGTCCACTAAAGCACTGCCATTCTCATCTATCTCAGTAGGCACACCCCACTCACCAACTACTCCATCCACCTTCACATTCCCTACTTTACCATTCATATCACCGATCAAAAACACTCTCTCATTCCTTTCAAACTTTTCCATGCACACTTCCACATTTGTCCATAACTCTTCTCTCACTCTACTTGCATAATCTTTCGTTGGCGCATACACACACACAATCGCCCACATTTGTATTCCAACTTTCAATCCTGCCCACACAATCCTTGAGCCAACTGATCCATACTCTCTCATATTCTCCTTCCATCTGTTACTCACAACAATACACACTCCTTCTTTTGCCCTCTTATTCTCACCTATTCCTGCATATATACCCCATCCATACTCCCATTCTCTCACACTCTCACCTCTCCATTTACTTTCAGTTAATCCACATACATCCACTATTGCACCCTCAAACATCTGGACAATCTCTCTCTTTCACCTCATCATTTGTACCCCTTACATTCCACGTTGCCATCCGTATGATGTCCTTTGCTCGGTCCTTAGTCGTCATCATTTGGTCAGTCCTGGTCCGAGGCTTCTTGTTCGTATTTTTAGTTAGTTGTTTTCCGGGGAGGAGTACTAACCCTCCACCAATCCACTTGATGTCACGCAGGGAACACATGTCGGTTAGTTATAAGTTTTGCATCCAGCATTGTAAATGCTTTCCTGGTTTACAGGAAATCATTTAGCTTGCCACTCGATGTAGAGCTACCCTAAAAACAAAGTACCACTACACCAAGTGGGTGCATGATGGGCGCCCCCACATACCACCAAATTAGCCTAAAACCCCTAATAACTAACATAATATATCTGTCTTTAATGGTGTGCTGTAAGACGAAATTAACACTAGAATGTGGTGCTAATCATGGAGAAGTCAAATGGAACGACCTGTAGAGCCACAGCACTGCCATTTCTGCCACTGAGGTAAGCTGCAAAATGACGAAAAAACTGGGGCAAGTTAAAATGGATGAACTAGAGTAATAAGGTGTTACGAAGCCCCCTAGCCAACGAGACTCTTACAGTTCCATGACATTCAATGTTTTGTTCTTGCTATATCCACGTGATTTTATTCGACCCAAGAGAGACTTTTCGAACTGGGGGGGTTAGGAATACATCCAGTGTGTGTGTGTGTGTGTGTGTGTGTGTGTGTGTGTGTGTGAATATAATTAATGAAGTGGGGGGATCGACACAGACTTACGAGGTGCCAACAGCGTCATGTGTATTGACCTTCATTACCGCTATTCACACCAACACATGAATGGCGACACCTGTTGTGAGCCAGGTGTTCTTCGCTGCCCTTTTTTTTTCTTTTTCTAAATTCTTGCGGCTGCCAGGAGATTTAAATATACTTAGGAAAGGCCTCTCGTATAGTTTCAATTTACAACGCCTGTATTCTTCTCCAGACGATTATATTCAACTGAGAGTGTGAGAGTAGTGCAAAAGTTCGCTAAGCACAATTATCACCTCTTCTGTTCCTCACTTTCCTCTGCTGGGTAATGAGCTGAGAGAAGTTTATTATGTTTCTCTGTCCATAGATGATTTCCTCTGATGTGGTGCGTCAGGAAGGAAAATGACGGACATGCCCTGTGTGTGTGTGAAGTAGACGGAGGAATTGGTTAACTTTTAGTCCTAACTGTAAGTAGGCCATAACTGTTCTCTTTCCATAGTAAGCCCTTCAGTCAGATGATGCATTATTGGGTTTTATTCTTTTATACCTCCACACGATTCACTTCAGATCTGGGATAGAGTTTTTGATTTTGTTAGATTGGCTACAACTTTCATTAACCCCTTAAGAACGAAAAGCCTCTTCCAAATTCTATAAAATCGTCTGAAAGCAGCATGAACAAACTAAAAGGATGTAATGAGATTCAAGGGGTTAACTTTTTCTTCATACTTTAATACAGTGCAAATTATGTCTACACATAGGATAGCTACTTCAAATCCCCGCTGGGGCAGGGAACAGTTTAAGGATTTGAATTTCACAGAAGCAGAATTTTCTGTTCTACCAAATGACCCGCCGACGTGTCACAAAAGTATCCTCGCTATACCGATTTTACGCTACTAAGACCTACAAGCCACGCCCACTTTCCGTGGCTGAAAACAACTGATTGGTCCATACAAAATGTTAGTCCGGCTGCCCATTTATTTGTATTACATGAGTGAACATTTCATAAACAGACCAGATTTCTCTACAGTAATGTTCGTTATTATGGGTATAACAATGCAAATTATTTCAAGGCATTAGCACGTTAGAGAGGATATAAAAAATATAAAATAGGTGCCACAAACGGTGACGTCAAGGATGCATGCTCGCTTTCGAATGAAGCCTAATTATTATTTCTTTCATTGTGGTAAACGTAACGTAGGCACAAACAAATGACACCAGACATAAGGTACAATATTCAGTGAACTACAGTTTGTATGACAATATATATTCCAAATCACTGTATAACTCATAAAATCTCTTATAATCTGTGTCCACGGGGAGGTAAAAGGAACAGCCACAGTGATGACGGTTTTCAAATGTAGATTTTCTGCTGCTCATGTTAGTCCGGGTTAGAGAATACGATTTATGACTGAGTGAACCTTGTGCTTGGACATAGTTTTTTTTTTTTTTTTTTTTTTTTTTGACTGGCTCGAAAACATATATAAAAAGGGAACTGCTACAGTTAAATTACATAAGGACTCTGAGAAAAGATTGAGAAGGGCGTGCGTCAGGGAGATACAATTTCACCAAAGTTATTTACAGCATGCCTAGAAAGTATTTTCAGAAAGCTAGACTGGGAAAACAAAGGAGTAAACATACAGTAGATGGAGAATAGCTAAACCATTTAAGATTTGCAGATGACATTGTCCTAATCTCAGAAAAAGCAGAGACACTGCAAGAAATGTTAAATGACCTGAACAGAGAAAGTCTCAAAGTAGGGCTAAAGATGAACCGAAGTAAAACTAAAGTAATGTTTAATCCTCAAACACCAAAGAGCGTATTAAGAATAAGTGGACAAATTCTTGAAGAAGTCGAGGAGTACAATTACCTGGGGCAAATACTAAAATTAACGAAAGATAATGATAGCGAAATAAAAAGACGCATTGCAATTGGATGGAAAGCTTTTGGTAAACATAGAGACATTATGAAACACAGCTTGCCAGTTTGTATGAAACGAAAAGTATATAACGAATGTATAATTCCAGCTATGACGTATGGTTGTGAGACTTGGAAACTGACAAAATCGATGGAAAATAAATTAATTCGTTCTCAGAGAGCAATGGAAAGGTCAATGTTGGGAAAAACTCTCAGAGACAGGAAAAGATCAACTTGGGTGAGACAGCAGACTAAAGTCAGAGATATTAAAGAAGTTATAAAAGAACAGAAATGGAGGTGGGCAGGCCATGTAGCAAGAACAAGGGATAATCGATGGAGCAAGAGGTTGACTGACTGGACACCAAGAGATGGTAAGCGTAGCAGAAAAAGGCCAGACAGGAGGTGGAGAGATGAGATAGAGAAATTTGCAGGGAAAACGTGGCAAAGATTGTCTCAGTCAAGGAATTCGTGGAGAAGGTTGGGGGAGGCCATTGTTCAGCAGTGGACTTGTGAAGGCTGATGATGATCATGATATATATATATATATATATATATATATATATATATATATATATATATATATATCAACCATTGAGGTCCACTGCAGGATCAGCATATCCCTACCGCAGCAGGGACGATACAGCCAGTGTATCTCTACCAGGTGGCTTAGGCTGTCTGGCAGAGATTGTATGTAGTGTCAGAAGTGTTTGTAACTGTAGTGTTCGAGTGGCTTTGGATGTGTGTGTGTAGCCTGTGAACCAAGTGTAATTGGCCCGCGCAAGCCGACTGTATGCAAACATACTTTACAGTATGCGACACTGGTTCAACCACAGCACCCCTGATGTCCGCCAAAGTAGTACGTGGCTGGGTGAACACTTCCAAAACTTATTACCCTCACCAGGCGCGAACCCTGGTTCACCTGTGTACGAAAATGCGCACTGTACCACAGAAGCTCCATATTTTTTTTTTTTATGCTAGGAAGAAGGAACCAAAGGCAACGAGCCCACAAAAACTGTTCTTTCCAAGAGAAGAACAAAATACAAGAGAGACAAATTCAAGATCCAATCATTTCGAGATGCCTGGACACACTGCATTTGAGAGACTGGAGATCATAGGAAGCAGGATGTACAGACAGAGGGAGACAGTTCCAGAGTTGACCTGTTGCACAGACGAAGGACTGGAAGAAACGGTTAACTCTTGCATTAGAGAGTTGGACAGAAAAGAGATGAGAGTTTGTTGCTAGACGGGTGCTATGAGCCCGTCGTAGAGGTGGAGGAATGTATGCAGACAGTTCAGAGGAGCAGCGACCATTGAAATAGCGACAGAAAAGAGATAAAGATGCAACGGTGCAGCGAAGAGACAGAGGTTGAAGGGAGACAGTAAGAGGAGGAGAGCTAATGTGACGAAAAGCCTTTGACTCCACCCTATTGAGAAGAGCTGTATGTGGAGAACTTCCCCACACATGCGAGTTGTACTCCACATGGGCAGATAAAACCCCTGTATAGAGTCAACAATTGTGCAGGGGTAAAAAAGGAATGGAGTCGGCTTAGCACACCCAATCTCTTGGAAGCAGCTTTTACAAGAGATTTAATATGATCTTTCCAAGGTAAGTCCAGAGTGAATGAAATCCCAAGCATGTTAAAGGATGATGCAGGATTAAGCTGAGTATTATTAAACATTAGTGGGTATACCTGTGGAAGATTTTGTCGGGTTGATAGGTGTAAGAACTGAGTCTTTGATGCATTAAAAACAACAAGATTATTTTTATCCCAGTCAGAGAAACGAGCCAAGTCAGACATTCGGAGTGCCATAGCCTCATCCCTTGTTTGTTGAAGTAACTGCTGAGATGGACGTTGCGGGAACTGAATGGAAAGGTGAAGGGTGGAGTCATCAGCGTATGAGTGGATAGGGTTAGATGTACAGCTTAGAATGTCACTGATGAATAAAAGGAAAAGAGTTGGTGACAGGACAGAGCCCTGAGGAACACCAATGTTGATTGATCTAGGAAAAGAATGATGACCCTCTACAACAGCGACTATAGAACGACCAGAAAGGAAGCTATAGATGAACGCACAGATAGAAGGATAGAAACCGTACGAGGGCAGTTTGGAAATTAAAGATTTATGCCAGACTCGATCGAAAGCCTTTGAGATGTCAAGTGCAATGGCAAAGCTTTCGCCAAAGTCCCGAAAGGAGGATGACCAGGAGTCTGAAAGGTAGGTGAGAAGATCACCAGTGGAGCGTCCCTGAAGGAACCCATACTGACGATCAGAAAGAAGGTTGTGATAGGAAAGATGCTTTAAAATTTTTCTATTAACCCCTAAAGCGCAGGTTGTCGCGTTTCCGACGTTTGCCAAGAAGGACATAACGGCGGATCGTCGCGTTTGCGATTCGAGTTAATTTTGAATAAATGCGGCCAAGGATGTTCCAGCTGGTATTGTCTATCAGTACCATCACCCTTTAGCTACAATTAGCATACTTTACCTTTGTACTACTGACCTTCGTTGATGCCAAGTATCGCGTTTTTTCCCCCCTCCCCTCCCACCACGGCCCGGCCAGCCTGGCTGTGATATATGGCAGCGCTCTGACTGCTCAGAACTGTAAATCTGCGCTCTCCTCTCACAAGCAGTTTATGCTAATAGGAAACGCTTGTTTCCCCAGTTGTCACACTAGCTTTTTTTCGTGCGGTTTGCCCCTGTTTAGTGTCAGTTTACCGCAGGCTTTCAAAGTGACATTATGGCGAATTCTAGCTCTTCCGAGTCAGTGCGAGCGGCCGACAAGAACGCGAATAAAGTGACAGGTGTAAGGCAGAATAAAAAGCGCACCGCGGTGATCTTTTGGGAAGTAATATGATTGAAAATAATGTAGTATACATGTTTTTAGCTGTGAAAATGGAAATGTTTGTTGAGTGACGGGAAGGCCGCCGCCGCGCTGCATGTCGGCCGTACGCTTCGTTGATTTTAGTCTTATTTTCAGTGCTTATTGTACAAATATGGATTCCAAACTACCTGTACATTGTAGAATAAGGCTTACTGTGACAGAATGAGGCTGTGGTAGAGGGGAAACCGGGTTGCTGGAGGTGTGAAAGTGAAGATTTTGTTACCCAACTTTGCAAGTCTCCACGAGTCCTTGGGTAGTCCACGAAGGCTCAACACCTGTCTCTGGAGAAAGCTGAATGTAAGTACTATCTGCCATACCAAGTATAATGTTCTAGGGTTAATCTCTGATTTTTGGCTAATATTTTCCTACAGGTACTCAGACCGCGATACAACCCCGCCACCCGGGGGGGGGGGGATCGGCTGTCCATTGGCCGCGCTTTAGGGGATAAGAATTGACTCGAAAACTTTTGAGATACAGGACGATAGTTAGGGGATTGGGAATGGTCAGCCTTCTTTGGGACTGGCTGAATGAGAGCAAACTTCCAGCAAGAAGGAAAGGTACAAGTTGATAGACAAAGATGAAAAAGTTTGCCTAGGCAGGGAGTAAGCACAGTTCTTGAGAACAACAGGAGAGACTCCATCAGGCCCATATGCCTTGTTAGTATTGATGCCTGTGATGGCAGAAAATACATCAACTGAAGAAATTTTTATGTCAGCCATGAGGAAGTCAGAGGGGGGAAGTGAAAGAGGAACAGCACCGGAATCATCTAAGGTGGAATTGGAGGAGAAAGTCTGAGCGAAGAGATCCACTTTATCAGTAGAAGAGATAGCTACAGAACCATCAAAGCAGAAAAGAAGAGGAAAGTATGATGAGGTAAAGTTGTTAGAAAGGTTTTTGGCAAGGTGCCAGAAGGTGCAGGAAGAATTTGTGTTGGAGAGTTGAGAGCATTTAGTATGGATGAAATTATTTTTAGCAGAGTGAAGGACAGACTTAGCACGATTCCGGGCAGAAACATAAGCAAGATGTGATTCAGAGATGAGTTGGCTCTGGTACCTTTTATAGGCCCTCTCCTTGTTGCATACAGCATTAGAACAAGCGTGATTAAACCAAGGCTTCCTTGCATTAGTCAAAGGATATGAGAAAGGAATGTACGCTTCCATGCCTGAGAGAATAACCTCCGTAATTTGCAAGGCACACTCAGATGGCTCCCGGCCGTGGAAGCAATAATCATTCCAGGGAAAATCAAAGAAGTACTGCCTGAGGGCCTCTCAATTCGCAGCTCCAAAGTGCCACACACAACGTTTTTTGGAGGGTCCACAGGACGTGCTGGAGTGATAGGACAGGATAAGGTGATATGGTTGTGATTGGAGGAGCCCAATGGAGAGAAAAGATTAACAGTGAAAGCAGAAGGATTAGTTGTAAGGAAGAGGTGAAGTATGTTGGAGCTCTCCCCAAGGCGGTCAGGGATACGGGTAGGGTGCTGTACAAGCTGCTCTAGGTCATTAAGGATAGAAAAGGTGTAGGCTTGTTCACCAGGTGGATCAGTGAAAGGAGAGGAGAGCCAAAGGTGGTGGTGAACATTGAAATCTCCTAAAATGGAGATTTCTGAGAAAGGAGAAATGGATAGAATGTGTTCCATTGTAGAAGATAGTCATAGAATTTTTGATAGTCAGTAGAATTAGGGGATATGTAAACAGCGCAGATATGTTTAGTCAGAGAATGACAAGATAGCCGAAGCCAGAGTGTAGTGAATTCAGAAAAATCAAGTTTAGGAACACGAGAGCAAGATAAGTCGTTGAGTATATATATACACAACAGTCACCTTTGGCTTTGACATGAATATAGAGAAAGTAGTAGGGTACAGAAAAGGGTTTGCTGTCAGTTGCCTCAGACAGATGAGTCTCGGTTAGAAAGAGAAGGTGAGGTTTAGAGGAGAGGTGGTGCTCAACAGAGCGAAAGTTAGAGGAAAGGCCACGAATGTTGCAGAAATGAGAAAGAAGTGAGTCAGACAGTGGTTACAGGCAGCTCAAGTCGTCACCGGGAGAGGGGCGGAAGGTGGGGGCATTTATGGTTCCCCCTCCTTTGGGAACTCCGAGGCTGGGTGTTCAGACGCCATAATTTTGTTTTTGAAATTTGGAAAAGGAAGTGTAGTGTGTACTGTGTATGTAGTTTGGTGTAGATAGAGAAACTTGTATTGGAGAGCATGCTGGCCTACTCACTGTGTTACTGAGACACTGAAAAGGTTCAGCAAAGGGAGACGGTCTTGAGGGCTGATAAAACAGGAGCTCCAGTTCTCCCTGTCATCAGCTTTTCATCCACCTCGGGAGTACTGCCCTGCTCGACTGGTGCTACAGTCTACTCCTCTCTCTCTCTCTCTCTCTCTCTCTCTCTCTCTCTCTCTATATATATATATATATATATATATATATATATATATACACACACACACACACACACATATATATATATAGATATATATATATATATATATATATATATATATATACATATATGTGTGTGTATATATATATATATATATATATATATATATATATATATATATATATATATATATATATATATATATATACATATATGTGTGTGTGTATATATATATATATATATATATATATATATATATATATATATATATATATATATATATATATATATATATATATATATATATATATATACAGAGAGAGATGATAGATGGATATATATATAGATAGATAGATAGATATAGATATATTGATGATAGACAGATGGATAGATACAGATAGATACATATATATATTATATACATACATATATATATATATATATATATATATATCAATATAACAAGCATCCGTTGTTTACCTCTTCACGTGTGCCAGCTGTAGGTCGGCATATATACGTAAAACAAAAAGACACCTAAAGACACGAATCCAAGAACACTTAGGTCGTTCAGTTTGAACAGGCCTATTAACCCGTCACGTCCCGAGGTTTTCCGCACCTCCAACATCCCCCAATCCCGAGGTATTTTCGATTTTTTTTTTTTTTTTGGTTAAAACCTCCGCTTTTGGTGAGAAACATCGAAAATTCATAGAGAAATAGCTCACCTGAGGTTTGAAATACTCGATCCAGGTAGGAGTTCCTCCTTACTTGACTGGGTTTTCTAACATGCTGGCACCAAAGAAAACGAGTTCTACGGGAGGGTAACTATTTCACACAACTCATAAACGGTATTTATTTATTTACTTGGTACGAATTTATATGTAGTATGAGAGTATATTGGTTTTCAAGCAGTAATATAGGCATTATAAGCATTGTTTCACTCACTAAATAATCACCATACCTGACCTTTTTTTGCCACATTATCTGATCATTATTTCTAACTGTTTCTTCTTCTAATGCTATGTAAACTTTGTCCTCCACATTGTCATCGATTGGGGAATCACTCTGGCCCTGAATATCGTTACTGACCAGGTCACTGGTAACAGGTGAATTGCCGAGAAAATGGCATGAGGGGGGGAGGGGGGAGGTTATGCGGTGTAAGGCATTGTCCCTGCTTGGCATCTTGTAGAGAAATAGAGGAAGGTGTCCCGTGTATACGTACGAAAAATCACGCGCGTAAATTGAAAATTGTGCAAATTAGGGACCTTGCAACCAGTACATCGCCGGGACTGGCAAATGCAAAATGTTGCAACGTACCCATACGTCGACGGGACGGGGTGGGTTAATCATCAATCTACCACACTCAGCAATACGGGATCACTCACAAACACGACCATCCTATCTCATTTGCCACTTAACAGTTCTTGGTGGTAGCAGCACTGTCACAGATCTTCCCATTATGGAAGCTTTGTTCCAATATCGTTTTAACCCTTCAATCAGTGACACAGCTTCCTTATAGGTAAATTTTTTATAGTATTGCACTAATTATTTTACAGATATGTTTTCCTTTCTTACTCGTACCCCCTTCATTTTAGATTTAATTATTGGTTTACGAAAGCGGTATTTTAATGGACTTCATTTATGTATTTTCACGTTTTTAGTCTTCTTTTGATCGTTATAAGATATAAAAATCTTAACTGTGTATATTTCTCGATTGTAGATTTTGCTCTCAAGATGGAATAAACATTTTTCGAAACACCAGCAAATAAAGACCTTAACTTCGCCACGATGTTTGTATTCTGCTGATCATCTTCCTATCTATCTATATATATATATATATATATATATATATATATATATGTATATATATACTGGTATATATATATATATATATATATATATATATATATATATATATATATATATATATATATATATATATATATATATATATATATATATATATATATATATATATATATATATATATATATATATATATATATAGTATATATATATATATATATATATATATATATATATATATATATATATATATATATATATATATATATATATATATATATATATCCTATATATATATATATATATATATATATATATATATATATATATATATATAAACATATTAGATATACATGTATATTATATATAATGTACATATATATTTATATATATAATATACATATATATATTATAGAAACAATATACATGTATATATTATAGATATAATATACATATATATATTATAGATATAATATACATATATATATTATATATATAAATATATATTATATATATAAATATATATTATATATGTATAATATACATATATATATTATATATATACATATATATATATATTGTATAAATATATATTATATATATATATATATATATATATATATATATATATATATATATATGTGTGTGTGTGGGTGTGGGTGTGTGGGTGTGTGTGGGTGTGTTATGAAGGGAGATTAGCCAGTTGGGTGGTCTCGTGCCTTCGAGATGTTTCTGGTGCCGTGGGTTTCGGTACGAATCATCAGAGTTGCCAGTTTGCCTGGTGTTTGTGAGCGTAGTTATTTCGTAAGTTAAACATTCACTTATTTTTGTGCTCTTTTTCTTTACAATGTTTTATTTAAGTGATTGCTTGTTAAATTATGTAATTTAAGTTCATATGGTTAGTGATTTAGAGTGTTATGTAATGTGAGAACTCTAGCATGTTTTGATGTCTCGTAGTTGGTAACTGTTGTTGCTAGGGGCTGATGCAAGACAGTCTGTCCTAGAATGTTGGAGAAGTGGACGTTTCTAGAACAATGCAAGCTTATATAAGGATGGGGAAGAGCTTAGTCAGTCAGTCAGTTTAGAGTTGAGTCGGATTTCAGGTCAGTTTGAGTGAAGTGCAGTCAGGTTTGGTTTGAGTTTAGTGCAGTGTCAGTGTCTGTGAAGATTGTATATTTTTGGTACTTGTGAAAACAGTGGCAAACAGTGACGGGTTATTGAAGTTTGTATATCATTGGAACTTGAGAAGACAGCGAAGTGTATTAAGTGTAATTACTGTCAGTGAAGATTATTTTCAGTGCTTGTGAGAACAGTGAAGTTGAAAAGCATTAAGTGGAATTATTTGGAAAATAAAGACAGTGAACGTTAAGGAGCCAGTGTTTATTTTCGCCTCAGCTGATCTTGTGTACTGCACACCTACAGGCTGACCATAAGAAGAACTCACTGGGCAACGTCCTTCCTGTACTGTACTACTGCTGTTGGAGCCTGTGGCAGTGTGGGGACGGGGACGTAATAAAATACCCGCCGCCGGACCACCCACCCCGCCACCCCCCACCCCACCACCGAGCCACTACCACACCACCACCCCAGGAGGACACAATGGTGGGGCTAGTGACCCAGGTCAAGAGGGTCACCGGGACACTGCTGTCCTGAGTCCTTTTTCCCCGCAACTACCCCAACACCAGGTGACCGGAAAAAGGCAATGACCTAGCGGGCGGGACAACTGTCACCAGAATCGGGGTGGGACTGAACAGGATTCAGTCCCAGGTAACACCGTGTCGACGGCCACTGTTACCACCTGAAGGGCAGGAGGCCCAAGGGCAGAAGGCCCAAGGCTACGGCCAGAAGTGTACACCAGGGTAAGGGGACCCTCGGCTACGGCTTTAGTGTGCACCGGGAGGACGCTGCCTTTGTGCATCCCTCTCCTGCTGTTCTCTCCTACGGGAGCAACACTGCGTCGACGGGCACTGTACGTGACGGGGAAGGAGTGGCCACTGTACACCCTTCAGTTGCATCCCAAAGGGCAGGCAGGCTTACGGCTACGGCCGAAGTACACACCAGGGTAAGGGGACCCTCGGCTATGGCCTTAGTGTGTACCGGAGAGGGCGTGGCCTCTGTGCACCCCTCTCTTGCTTTTCTCTCCTACGAAAGCAACACCGCGTCGACAGCCACTGTACGTGACGGGGAAGGAGCGGCCACTGTACGCCCTTCAGTTGCTTCTCTAAGGGAAGATCAGCTACCGGCTATGGCCAAAGTACATACCAGGGTAGACAGGCCCTTGGCTACGGCCTCAGCACATACCAGAGAGGGTGTGGCCTCTGTGCATCCCTCTCCTGTTTTTCCCTACTACGGGAGCAACACCGCGTCGACGGCCACTGTACGTGGCAGGGAAGGAGCGGCCACTGTACGCCCTTCAGTTGCTTCTCATAAGACGGGTAGGCTTACGGCTATGGCCAACGTACATACCAGGGTAAGGCGACCCGAGGCTATGGCTTTAGTACGTACCGGAGAGGACACGGACTCCGTGTACCTTTCTCCTTCCTTTTCCTCCTGTGGGAGCTCTTTGTCACCATCTGGGAGTGTTGCCCCAGAGGTGTCGCCAGAGTGGTGGCAAGGCCAGATACCGGCCCTACCTCCTACCCCTGGGAAATCTCTGTTCCTGTCGGACACCAGATGGGGACAGTGCAGCAGCCCAACCCTGTCAGCGCCTTTCCCTACAGGCGACCACAGTCCCAGGACTCCCAGGCCTGACCAGCAGCCTCCAGACGGGGGCAACCCAGGCTCCCTCACCCCACGGAGCCAGAGGCGACAGGCCCGCCTCCTCCAGCTGTTTGGCCCCAGTCCCGAGGGTCACCTCTCAGGTCGAGGCCCCCAGACCGAAGGGCCTCCCTGCACCCCACCAAGAAGGCTCCAGTACGAGGGCCTCCTCTCAGGTCAAGGGCCCCAGACAGGAGGGCCTCCCTGCACCTCACCGACGACCAGGACCCAGGCAGTGACTCCCCTGTGGGCAGTGTATTGCCCCTTGCAAGCAGGCTCCCCCTAGGGCCTTCTCCTCACGCCCGTACTTCAGAGTGATCTCTACCCAGGATACACGGGTAAATAGTGACGCCCCCTTGTACCGAGAACAAACCAGGGGAAATAACAGTGAACAGTGACCAAGTGAAGTCCAGTGTAAAGCCAGTGACAGTTACTATTAGTCTATAAGAACCCGATACCCGGCAGAACATAAAATAACTTGAACCCTAAGTAAGAGAACTTATAGTGATTGTGTGAGTCCTAAATAAAAGAATTTTCAGTAACTGTGAATGGAGACTAGGGTGCACAGGCGAATCAAAAGTCTGTGTATAAGTGCCGCCGCGACTAAGTGACTACATCAAGTGTCGCAATCCGCACCCTGTCTAATTATAGTAATATTCACCCCACGGACTCTTAATCTTGTTCATTCCCCTTGCATCTATCTATCTATCTATCTATTGCCAGACGCCTCAATCCCGTTTGGGGTGGCCACAAACAAATCGCCTCCTGTCTCCTTGCATCCAATTAAATATATATTCTGCCTAAAGATGAAATACGGGTATCTCTACATATACCTAATAACATAAGTGTACATGCATTATACTGTGTGTTAAGTGTAACTGTGCATTGTGGTGTCAAAGGCTAACTCTGTGTCCCTGCCTCCTGTATATCAAATTTCACTCTGTGTTATATTGTAACGGTGTAGAATTAAGGCAACAGATGTGTTAAGGTATACTGCCTGGGTTTTTATGTCCTGTTCCTTTGTGGGTGCTTTACTTCCGGTCCGGAAAGAGGACCCCGCTTAGTCGCTGATGTTCTTAGGATAAGTCGACCTAAAAACACTCAGCATAACAAGGGTGGCCAGTGGTGGTTCTGGATCCGAATAAAGCACGGAGGAATGATAAATGAAAACTTAGGCAGCCAAACCTCACATTCATTTGCCGAAATTCAACCCTGACCAATGTGACATTGATGTGTATTTGGATATGGTTAAACCCCTCTTAGACATAGGGTTTGACTCGGACAAGGAAAATATAGCAGTCACATTACCTAACCTGAGTAAAATAATCGCCACTGTCACACCAAAAATCGTCCCAGAACTGACATGGGACCAATTCTCACAAATTGTGAGACAGGCTTTCATGCCTTCCATGGGCAGAGATGTCGCTCTCTCTCAACTTGAAGCCCCCACCTACAACGGTAACCTAGACGACACCTTTGTCCAGGCTCGGCGCCTCGTCAGCGCTGCTTATCCTGAGGCAGCCACAAATACTCGGGATATACACACATTCAATGCCCTGCTGAGGATTCTCTCTAGCACAGTCAGGGAGCATTTCTCCATCTATGATCCCTCAGGGAACATGGATCAGGACCTGCAACTTGTCCAATGTCTCCTCGCCGCCTGTCCCATGCCACAACCTCTTCACGCGGTGACAAGATTCCCCACAAACAAGACCCCCCCACCAAAACCAAAGCCACCACCTCACCAATCACCCATGGAGCCGCCTCCTACTGTGCCCAGGGCTTACCCACAGAAGAAACGCCTCAACCTCAGGGATCAAGGCAACCTCATCACCATTAATCCTTGGGAATTCATGGCCTGCGGTCGCACCTGCCCCCTGCACGACATAAGAGAGCAGCTCAAGGCAAGCAGGTGCAGAAACTTTCACCAAGGGCATAAAAAGGTCTCCTCCTTGGATGACGACACCCCAGAAGACGACACGCCGCCCCTAGCCTACCCAGGACCGGACGACGAGGAACACGACGACCACAGCCAGCCTCAGCAGATGGATTTTTAGGCCCGCCCCTGCACTTCCCCACTGTGGCGGGGGCCACCTCACACAACTACAGACCCCCAGTCTATGACAAGATTTGGCTGAACAGGGTCAAGGCGAGATTACTGGTAGACACGGGAGCAGCCAGGTCATGCCTCTACTCCCACTTCTACTCCCGCCACACCTCTGCTTTCGGCCCTCTTCTCCCCACCTCAGCCAACCTTGTAAATGCAGGGGATGGCCCCCTACCCATCCGTGGGGAAACCCGGGCCCTTCAAACCAGCACTCACCAATGAGTGTCCACCAACCACCCCTTCATCATATTTGATTCCACATGCAATCAATATGATGGATACCTTGGGCTGGAACGCCTCCAAAAACTCCATGCGACCATCGATTGTCATCAGTGTCGCCTCCACTTCAGTCCAGCCTGCCCCAACCAAGCATCAATCAACAAAGGAAAAAAAAAAACTAGAAGAAAAAAGAAAAACAACACCACCACCCCCACACCACGCTCACCCCCCCCGACACTCACCTGCCCCAACCCACCTGTACATGTAACCCCACCCCGACCTCACTCAACGCCTCACACCATCCCCCTCCATCCCTATCCCCCACTCCACTTCTACTGGCCCCCTCTCCATCTTTTCCCGCCACTATCGCTTCCACAGTCGCCATTCCACCCCACCACGAAGCTTGGGTGAAACTAAACAGACCCTCAGGTACCTCCGTCCTTTTCTCACCGTCCTTACCCACCGGACCCCTCTCATCCTGTTTAGTGTCCCCCACCTTCCTTCCCCCCTATGTCCAAGAGATCCGTATCGCAAACCTCGCCACAACACCACTAACTCTACCACGAGGACTCATCATTGGCGACACAGAAGAAGCCGAACCATGCCAAACACCACCCCCTACCCACCCCACTCTCCCCGACCTACCATCACATCTATCCCCTTCCCAAACCAACAGCCTCCGACAACTACTCCTGGACTTTCAGGACATTTTCTCCTCCGGCCCAACAGACCTTGCCCACACTACTTATGTCAGTCACGAGATACATACGACCGGACCTCCCATTCGACAACCATCATGCCGGAAAAATCCTAAGCAACAGGCAGAAGACCGGCAGGTCCAGGATATGCTTGATGCCGGTGTCATCTCCAACTCCGCTAGCCCGTGGTCCTCACCTGTTGTACTCGTGCATAAAAAAGATGGAACCATGCGTTTCTGTGTTGATTACCGCAGAGTGAATGACGTTACCATCAATGACGCTAGCCCCTACCCAGGATGGACGACTCTCTTGACTCCCTGCATGGATCAAGATGGTTCTCTACCCTAGACCTGCAATCAGGTTATTGGCAGGTCCCCGTCCACCCAGATGACAAACACAAGACCGCCTTCTCAACACTGAACGGGAAGCATTACGAATTTAACGTCCTTCCCTTCAGACTGTGCAACGCCCCCGCCACATTTTCCCACCTCATGGAATCTGTCCTGAGTGGTCTGACCTGGAAGACCTGCTTGGTCTACCTGGATGACATCATCGTCTTCAGTCACACCTGGGCCGACCACCTCCACTGCCTCAAACAGGTGTTCCAATGCATACGCCAAGCTGGGCTCAAACTTAAACCCACAAAGTGTGTCTTGGCTGAATGATCAGTCTCCTTCCTTGGACACGTGATCAATGCCGAGGGCATCTCCCCTGACCCCGACAAGCTACGTGCGATCGCCAACATCCCCCTACCTCGGGACATACACGAAACCAGAGCCTTCCTAGGCCTAACCTCATATTACAGGCGTTTTGTTAAAGGATTTGCAGACATCGCCAAACCTCTCCACGACCTGACAAAAAAAGGCGAACCATTCATATGGACAGAACCAAGAAAAACCGCATTCAACACCCTCAAGTCCAAGTTGATCTCTGCCCCCGTCGTTGCATTCCCAGATTACAACCTCCCTTTCCGTCTATATACTGACGTCTCACTCATCGCCATAGAGGCTGTCCTTGCCCAAGTGCAAAACGGCTGCGAACACATAATCGCCTGTGCCAGCCGCACCCTAAATCCTGCTGAAAGAAATTACGCGGCCATCAAACACAAGTGCCTTGGAATCATCTGGTCCCTCGATTACTTCCGTTCATATATCTCAGGCACCCACGTAACTGTCATTACTGACCACCAATTCCTACAGTGGTTACGCCAGTCCAATACCACCAACGCACAACTCATACGATGACGAGAAGCACTCGAAGAGTATGATTTTGAGATATCATACTGACCAGGCAAGCTGCACACGAACACCGACGTCCTTTCCTGTCTACCCATCAATGCCATTTCCCTGGAACCAGACCTTATCCAAATGTGGCACAATAAGCAACGCCCAACCTGGATCCCGCCGAGCACATTCGCCAAGCTCCACCTTCACGGCAATCACCTGTTCGATCCCAACGGCCACATCGTCCTAAGCCCTACCACCGCGCACGACACTAAGCTGCACCTTCACACCAACAATGGCATCCACCTGGGGACTAAGAAACTCTTACACAAGTCTTCAGTGATATGTACTGGACACCTAACCCATCCACCATTGCCAAAAACATCATACAATCCTGCTGCGCCTGTGCTTTGGGGAAGGACATCACTCGCACACCCGGCCCTTCAGGAAAACTAACAGCACAGAAACCTTGGCAATTACTTTCCCTGGATGTCGTCGGCCCCCTCACACCCAAAGGAGGGTACAAATACATTATCACATCCGTGGATGTGTATTCAAAGTTCATCATCGCATGCCCCGCCAAAGATCACAATGCTGTATCTGTTGCCGACGCCCTAACTCGCCATGTCTTCCCGTATTTTGGCATTCCTCAAGCACTACACTCGGATAATGCCCCAGAATTCACTGGCAAAGTCTGGGAAGAACTGGCGAATATCTTCGGGTATCACATCTCCCACTCATCCCCCTACTGGCCCCAAGGTAACAGCATCTGCGAGAGGAGCCATTGCTCCCTCATGAACCAGGTCCGGACACGCATCATGCAAACAGGGAACGATGATTGGCCTGCCCATGTCAAGATTGTTCAATGGGGCCTCAACACATGCTCATGAGAAGACGGTATAACCCCCACGGGCGAGTTTTCGGGGAAACCCCGCTCCTCCTACCCCTCCGCCACCACCTCCACCCACCCACCCTGCCCTCCACTACTGACCCCCTCCACTACCTCAAACGCCGCCTCCACCACCTACAAACCCAACAGGACCTGACGCCCAACACCAACCACTCCAACCCATACAAACCTGGCCAGTTCGTCGTCGTGGCACACCTGCCCGCCCCCACCAAGACCTCCCTCTGGTTCAATGGTCCCTTCAAAATAGTCCGAATCCCTAACCCCTACCAAGTGATCACTGACCAACAAGGACAGCAACGCACATATCGAAATCGCCACATGCGATCCTTTCACCCACCCAACAATGACCACCCCCACACCCACACGCTCCGCACCTCTGCCCGCACACCTGTCCACACCGAGCCTTCAGAGAATTACCCCCAGACTCCTACTCTTACTCCTTCTCACTCCCACCCTCCACCTCACCCACGACCACGCTGCCTCCCAACACACCCGATCCCGACACACCACCTCCACCGCCTACATCACCATTACCGCCCAACGCCACCACCTCCTCACAGCCCACCACTCACCTCCCTACCACCTGTCCACCCACCATCTCCCACACCACACCACACCACACTCCAGCCCACCACGCACAAGCATCACCCGCCCAACCTCACCCCCCCTCCCCCATGACCATTCTCATTATACGCACCACACCGCCTCCCCCCCCCCAATGGCCACACGCCCTCACCCCCACCACATGCACAACTACCCTCACCACCCACACCCACACTCACTACCACCACCAGGTCAGGACGCCTTTCACACCCACCCTCCAGATACACCCCAACACCACCTCCCACCACCCACACACCCCACCACCACAAACCACCCATACCCCAAACACCTCCCCCATAACCCTCCCTCTCCACCAAGCACAATGGAATCCTCCCAAATCCCAATTCCCCAAAGTACAATGCTCCTCCCACCGACCCATCCCCCATGAAAGCACCAATCTCCCGTCACTCTCCAGCATTCAGCTTCCACCTCCTCACCAGGCACCTTTCCCTGAGATGAAGATCACCAGAGTGCACTGGCTACCCCACGACTGCCCACATGTCAGGATTCGGGAGATGCACCACCTTCTCCGCCTCTTACGCCGGACCGACCACCCATCCTTCCTCCGGCTCACTCTCAACCCTCATCGAGAACCGAACTCCGTCACCTCCCACTGGACCAGCCTCCTACAACACCTCACCCTGGCCCACCAGACATCCACCACCACAACATACCACCTCCAGTCACGGGGTTGTGACTTCTTTACCACGGAGGTTGGTAAAATACCCGCCGCTGGACCACCCACCCCGCCACCCCCCACCCCACCACCGAGCCGCTACCACACCACCACCCCAGGAGAACACAACGGTGGGGCTAGTGACCCAGGTCAAGAGGGTCACCGGGACACTACTGTCCTGAGTCCTTTTTCCCCGCAACTACCCCAACACCAGGTGACTGGAAAAAGGCAACGACCTTGCGGGCGGGACAGCCGTCACCAGAATCGGGGTGGGACTGAACAGGATTCAGTCCCAGGTAACACCGCATCGCATCCGGCCAGCCTGTTACCACCCCAAGGGCAGGAGGCCCCAAGGCTACGGCCAGAAGTGTGTACACCAGGGTAAGGGGGACCCTCGGCTACGGCTTTAGTGTGCACCGGGGAGGGCGCTGCCTCTGTGCATCCCTCTCCTGCTGTTCTCTCCTACGGGAGCAACACCACTTCGACGGGCACTCTACGTGACGGGGAAGGAGCGGCCACTGTACGCCCTTCAGTTGCTTCCTAAAGGACAGGCAGGCTTACGGCTACGGCCGAAGTACACACCAGGGTAAGGGGACCCTCGGCTACGGCCTTAGAGTGTACCGGAGAGGGCGTGGCCTCTGTGCACCCCTCTCTTGCTTTTCTCTCCTACGAAAGCAACACCGCGTCGACAGCCACTGTACGTGACGGGGAAGGAGCGGCCACTGTACGCCCTTCAGTTGCTTCTCTATGGGAAGATCAGCTACCGGCTATGGCCAAAGTATGTACCAGGGTAGACAGGCCTTTGGCTACGGCCTCAGTACGTACCGGAGAGGGCGCAACCTCTGTGCACCCCTCTCTTGTTTTTCCCTACTACGGGAGCAACACCGCGTCGACGGCCACTGTACGTGACAGGGAAGGAGCGGCCACTGTACGCCCTTCAGTTGCTTCTCGTAAGACGGGTAGGCTTACGGCTATGGCCAACGTACATACCAGGGTAAGGCGACCCGAGGCTATGGCTTTAGTACGTACCGGAGAGGACACGGACTTCGTGTACCTTTCTCCTTCCTTTTCCTCCTGTGGGAGCCCTTTGTCACCATCCAGGAGTGTTGCCCTGGAGGTGTCGCCAGAGTGGTGGCAAGGCCAGATACTGGCCCTACCTACTACCCCTGGGAAATCTCTGTTCCTGTCGGACACCAGACGGGGACGGTGCGGCAGCCCAACCCTGTCGGCGCCTTTCTCTACAGGCGACCGCAGTCCCAGGACTCCCAGGCCTGACCAGCAGCCTCCAGACGGGGGCAACCCAGGCTCCCTCACCCCATGGAGCCAGAGGCGACAGGCCCGCCTCCTCCAGCTGTTTAGCCCCAGTCCCGAGGGTCACCTCTCAGGTCGAGGCCCCCAGACCGAAGGGCCTCCCTGCACCCCACCAAGAAGGCTCCAGTACGAGGGCCTCCTCTCAGGTCAAGGGCCCCAGACAGGAGGGCCTCCCTGCACCTCACCGACGACCAGGACCCAGGCAGTGACTCCCCTGCGGGCAGTGTATTGCCCCTTGCAGGCAGGCTCCCCCTAGGGCCTTCTCCTCACGCCCGTACTTCAGAGTGATCTCTACCCAGGATACACGGGTAAATAGTGACGCCCCCTTGTACCGGGAACAAACCAGGGGAAATAACAGTGAACAGTGACCAAGTGAAGTCCAGTGTAAAGCCAGTGACAGTTACTATTAGTCTATAAGAACCCGATACCCGGCAGAACATAAAATAACTTGAACCCTAAGTAAGAGAACTTATAGTGATTGTGTGAGTCCTAAATAAAAGAATTTTCAGTAACTCTGAACGGAGACTAGGGTGCGCGGACTAATCAAAAGTCTGTGTATAAGTGCCGCCGCGACTAAGTGACTACATCAAGTGTCGCCATCCGAACCCTGTCTAATTATAGTAGTATTCACCCCACGGACTCTTAATCTTGTTCATTCCTCTTGCATCCAATTAAATATATATTCTGCCTAAAGATGAAATACGGGTATCGCTACATATAACTAATAACATAAGTGTACATGCATTATACTGTGTGTTAAGTGTAACTGTGCATTGTGGTGTCAAAGGCTAACTCTGTGTCCCTGTCTCCTGTACCGGTATATCAAATATCACTCTGAGTTAAATTGCAACGGTGTAGAATTAAGGCAATAGATGTGTTAAGGTATACTGCCTGGTTTTTTTATGTCCTGTTCCTTTGTGGGTGTTTTACTTCCGGTCCGGAAAGAGGACCCCGCTCAGTCGCTGGTGTTCTTAG